>NC_137793.1:19265808-19845977 GCF_963383645.1 Muscardinus avellanarius | reverse complement strand
ATTGAACATATTGGAAAACTGTCTGTGCTATCCCTTTCCAAAAGAAAAAAAAAACCCACAATTTTGTCTATCCCAAGGCACACCTTTATAATCATTGGCATTGGTAATTCAGAATGTCAGCCTTCTTATAGCAGGCATTTGGCTAAGATGGAATCCGCCAAGCTAAGTGTGTTTCAGAGTGGTGTGGCAGACACCCAGGGGACAGGCCAGCAAAGGGGTCTGAAGGAGTGTCCGGCAGCCCCAGGCAAGCGAAGGCAGGCTCTCTGATTGTGTCTTGACTGACACTAACTTCACTCTGGCTAATGAATCCCTTCACTCTTATTTCTGTTAAAGCCAGAGAAGCATTCCAAAGGGATTTAAATAAAGAAATAAACGACCCCCAAACTAGGTTCCAATATTGTTTACTTTCTTCAAATGCAAGGCGTTTGTACACTGAAGCACACCGTTCTCTTTTCCTATGAGCAGCACACACAAGGAAGCCCTCTGTATGGATTGGCATAAAAATAAGCATTGATTTATGCACTTAGGGATACCAAGGGAGAGACACAAACCCAGCTGGTGTCCCTGCATCCAGGAGACTACATTAGTACCACTGCATTACTTGGGAGGTGTGCAAAGTTACATGTGGCTGACATGTGACACTCAGCTACCGAGGTGCTCAGAAGCACCCTGCATTCCACAATGCCAAAAAAAAAAAAATTGCAGCGTTCAGGAAAGTGACTCCATATATTTCACCACAAATTTGGAATTATAAAACAATGGAAAGAAGTGGTGAGTGGCAGAGAGATTTTTCAGCCTCAGACTGAGGAACTCAGCCCCAGTGAAGGTGAATGTTTAATGCAGCCCACAAGACATCTGCAGAGAAATCAAAACAACAGTCAAAGTAAATTTAAAAACACTTAGAGATTCTTTCTTTTGTTCTCTCTGCCACAACACCTGCCCTTGTGTGCATACACGGATGAGAACGCACTTGTGCGCACAATGCAACCCCATGGGTTGTGTACAAGGAGACAAAATTGAAACCTCCAGTGGCTAATACCAAGATCTGTATTGTTTCATTTTCATTTAACATTTTGAGATAATTTTTGATTCATATACAATTGTGAGAAGGAACGGAGAAAGACACCGTAAAAAGTTTTGTCCAGTTTCCCCCAATTGTGCCATCTCATACAAGTGCATACAATATCACAGTTGGGATACCAACATTGATACACTCAGGAACATCACCAAGAAAGTCCTTCACGTTGCTCTTTTATAGTCATATTTACTTTTCTCCTACCATTCTTAAAAAAAAAAGAAAATTGGGGTGAGATATACCTGTAACAAATCTTGGGTATATAATTTGAAGGTTTTGACAAATACAAACACCTACCCTATCATTCCAAACTATAATATGATGTGAGATTACAATGCACCAATAAAAGTGTATTAAAATTAAAAAATATAAACATCTACACAACCAACAGCTCTCTCAAGATATAGGACATTTCCATCACTCCAGGGAACCCTGGCCCTCTTTTCGGGCAATTCCCAGTGTCCCTAGAGGGCACAGTTACAATCTACCATTATAAAACAGTTTTATACATTTTGAGTTTATATAAAAATGAAGTGGTAAGCAAGTACTATTTTGTGTCTGAGTTCTTTGGCACAGTGTAATATTTGTGAGGTGGACCCACATTGTTGAGTTCTTAGCAACTCATCCTTTTGTAGAGCTGAATATTAGTTTATTAGTCATTTGTGGATAAATATTTGGTTGGCCTCAGATTCGAGATTACTGAGAGTCAAAGTTGCCAATAACATTCAGGCATCAATCTATATTTGGGCATATATATATATATATATATATATATATATATATATTTGGGTCAATAGTTAGGAAAGGGATTTCTGGAGATATATCTAACTGTGTAAGAAGACACAAGTAGCTTTCCAAATCAAGAAAGCTCTTTGGCATGATTTTATACGGTTAAACACCACTCACACCAGCATTGTATGTGAAGTGCTCTATAGTCCTGCCAATATTCGATACTAACTCTTTTTAATTTTAGCCATTCTGTCGGTTGTAAAAAGATACCTAAGCATTTTATTCCTTTGAACCTCAAGGTATGGTAGAAAGGGGGTTTGGAGACACATTTTATAATCCAATGTGGATTGCAATTGGAGTCAGATCTCAGTTGCAGCCCCAGGTTTTGCATCTAGCTGGCAACAGCAGGAGAGACCTGCAATCTTAAACTCTCCAGGTGCTGCTAACGCAGGTGGCCCTCTGACTTTGCTGAGATAAATAGTGCAGGGGAGTAAGTTGCATATGTTTTTGATGTATCCAGTTCAGTGGAGTCTTTTGCTTCTGAGGGATACTTTCTTCATGCTTTTGTTACCTTGAGTTGAAGGAAGTGTTGACCCATGACCTGAACTCTAAATATTTGACCATTTTTAAGCTATTGCCAGGAGAGAGAAAAATTGGCTGTAGGGTCAGCCAGCCAGTTGGACATTCTTGCCTACTCTGCATGCTCCTGTCGAGAAAAAAAATAACGTTTGGTCCATCAATGGGCATCCCATAGACTTGTCTGTGTGGTTCCTGGCAAGCGCCCATGGACAGAAACGGATCAGAGCTGGTCCCCACAACACCGAAATAGGAATGAGCAAGAGTGTTTTGCCTGTCATCTGTGTTCAGCTAACTGAGCCCGAGAGCCAAGAACTGCACCTGATTCTGCACACCTGTAAGGAATATGTATGAAGACAAATATGTGACTAATGTTTTGATGTGGAGAGATACCACAGCCAGATCCCTGAGCTAAAAGGAAGCATCCTTTTCTCCACATGGTCCATGTAGGAGATAAGAGAACAGAAGTGAGGAGACCCAGGACTTGGACACTCTGTCAGCACTCACAATTGGTCACAGGCATAAATACAAAGGCAAGCTCGCAGGCATGACTCTAAAGCATTCAGAACTGCGTTGATGTATGATTTTTTTTTTTCTGGCTTCTTTCTGCTTTACAGCCACACCTTGTCTCTTTATGTAGATACATAAACACCCTGAGAAAGTTTGATAGAAAGATGATAGCCAGTAACTACAGAGAGTTGTGGGTGAGGTGGCTTAGTGGAGTGAAAAACACTGGGCTTCCTGCCTAAGTTAACTCCCAACGTTCTCACTCTGCCATGGGAGGGATTGATATGGGTAAAACATTCAACACATCCAGGGCTCCAATTCCCTCATCTGTAAAATGGAACTTGGAGCCCTTATTTTACAAGGCTACTTTCAGACAGGAATGAGCTAACACATGTGGAAATCATTTACCATACAGCCTAGCACATCACCGGGACTCCAAATGTGGACAGAATCTGACAACACACCTTTAGGGGCATAATGCTGGTTTGAAGTTGGTTCTGAGATCATATAGATAATTTAAATGATTTATGCATCAATTAATTCTATTTCTATTCATATGCAAACAAAGCTGTTGGCAAAGAGGTGGCTGGTAGACCAGGTGGTGTCCTGTGATCATAAATTAAAGCGTGAACACATTCTATACCCTGTTCGCCTGGCTTTGGTTAGGGTAAAAGAGATGAGAATGGTCAGGGAAGCATCTTAAGCCTAACGACAGGTTCTACAGTCCAGAAGTTGGACCTGTAAGCTATTCTACGGTCTCCTTGTGCTTTCTTTGTTCCAGGGACCTGGCAGGAATATAAATCACAATCTAAAAGGGTCAGTAAGCAAGTAATAAAAATGCTGGCTGGTCTCAAAGTGGCATAAGGGAAGGGAATGAGAACACTTGCCTGCCTGCGTAAGGCTAACAAAGAGCCTGCACAGAAGAAAGCTCCACAGGGCACAGGGCTGGCCAGCAGAGGATGAGGGGATTTGCCAGAGAGCTGAGGAGGAGGAGATATGGTCTTGAGAGAGGGGGATGATGAGAAGCTGTAGTTGTGGGTAGGCATCGAAAGAGTAAAATAAGTTTGGGGTGTGGGGACCAGGAAACTCATGAAGCCTGTTCATGGGCTTGTCACCTCCTGGAAGTCAGGATATATGTGTTTTCTGTCCTACCATCTAGCACAGCCACAGGTAGAAAAAGAACAAGGCTGGATAAGTTTCAGTGAGATGGGGGCCATTAAGAGCAGTTTGGTGGATGGGAGGGAGAAGGGAGAGGCCAATTTGGAGGGTGTTATTCAAGAAACAGAGACTGCAGATGAGTTCTGAGTTAGGACAGTGGAATGGACTTCAAGATCCAAGGACACAGTCAAGAGATACAAAGAAGGGGATGTGACAGAGATTGAAGGTCACCTGGATGTAGGCCATGAGAGAAAAGGAAGGATCCGAGATGAATGCAGGTTTCTGGCTGGGGGTTGAAGGAGACATATTCTAGAAGAATTTTTAAGACCATTCTCATGCTATTCTTTTTCTTCTTTGAAGATAGTTCCTACTTCATGACCTATATTCTTTTTTCTGTGTGTGGTACTTACTGAGGATGTAACCCAGGGGCATTCTACCTCAGAGCCACACCCCTAGCCCTAGTTTTTATTTTTCATTTTGAAACAAGGTCTTACTAAGTTGCAGAGGGCCTCACTAAGTAGCTGAGGCTGTCTGCAAACCTGCAACCCTCCAGTCTCAGCTTCCCAAGTACTGGGATTACAAGTGTGTGTTACCATGCCCGGCTTTTCCTTTCCAATATTTAAAAATTTTCTTCCAATATGGCTACCCCTGTCCACAATATGTGTGAGACTTTACTGAAGTAGTGAAAAAAAATCAGACAGATGCTAATGCCCATCTTGGCTCTGCTGCTTACAAGCTCTGATACAAGGAGAGTTCTTTAATCTGCCTGGTCTTCCATTCCTCATCTGTAAAGTAGGACTAATACAACTTTTGGTACATGGCTATCTTTATGAGGATTACATGGTTCAATGTCCTTCCTGTTCCTGGTAGATGCTCAGTAAGAGGTAACTACCATTTTCATTGTTTTACTATTTTCATTCACCATTTATAATGTTTTTGCCTTGTCTCTTATTTTGAAAACCCAGAGACACATCAAGATCTTTCCTTCTTCTATCAGTCTTCTTGTTTTTGCTAGTATGATTTTCCTATCTATCCTCCTGGGGTTCTTATTAAGACACAGTCTAATTCTGGGCTTCTGCGTTTCTCAAAAGCACCCAGCGGTTGCCAACGTATTGGCCCATGGACCACCCTTTAAGGAATAAGGATATAGGCTCTCTGGCTCTTTCCACAGATTAGAAAGACATGTATGTAGACTATAACAAAATTTGATCTTGTGCTTATCCTGAGCAGGAAATGCTTTCTTTTAGAGTGAATAGTTTTATTGTAATTATGTTTTCCCCATCTATGCACTTAGCTCCTGTGCATAGAGCCAACTGAATATTAACTTGTCTTTCGAGACTCTAAAATATTTGGAACCAAAGAGGGCATTAGAAAAATAAACTCTATTTATTCTGGGTATAGCAGGAGAAATCTTTGCACATCCAAATATAATAAATATATTTTTCAATGTCTGTTTCATAATTTATCACATAATTTCTCTCTCTGCTTACCCTGGCTTATCATCAGGACAACACCAATCGGATAAGATGAAGACGCTGCCAGTAATTTTTAATATTATAGTGAAATCATATATTTTCCTAGATGGTTGACTTGATATAAGGCCTAAGCCTCAGTCCATAAATCTTTAAGTGCTTGAGATTTGTGGTAATTTCATATTTAATCTATAGCCTATCGATATATCATCAGGACCTGGGAAATGATTAAGAAGGACTTGGAAGATAAGCATGGGTGATAGTGGATAATAGTCTGATTTTAAATACATTCCTAGACTGAAGACCTTGAAATGGACACAATATGTCAAGTGTTTATTTATTTATATTGGTGGTAAATTTAACTTAACTTTTTAACTCACACACTGGACTTTCCCGGGGTATTTTCTTATTCTTTCTTAGTGTTATGTTGTGAATGATACTACATAAAAAGACTCTTTCTTTTGTCTGGAAATCTTATCTACTTAAGTTTTGAATTCAAGTTTCAAGATATTCCTCAATTATTCATATCCTTAAAGCATAGGATTTACCAAGAGCTGGCTCTGAGACTATAAGTACCCTTAAAGCTAGGGTTCAGCTTTGCCACTTCTGTACCCTTAGCATCTCTAATGGTACTTGGCCCAGAACAAATATGTTTTGCCTGATTGAATGTTGGCGTTTAAACCTCATTCTTTGATCAGAAGCCACCATGAGGGTCACTTCTAAGGCACAGAACTTTTGCTTTGCATTTGGTGTAGGCACTTACTCGATTAATACCCTTCCCTCACCCCCATTCCCTTCAGAGGGAACCAGCCCAGAACAGTGCTCAGGCACTCTGAAATGCAGGCACCTGGTGTCTGATGTCATTGCACTCACATTCAATCCACCTCTTGCTACACTGCTGGTGGGGAACATGGTACCCCACTTTGCTGCTCCACTGTGAGCTGAGCTCAGCATCCTCAGCCAATACAGTGTTACTGCCTATTTGTCTTGTCTCATTCGGAAAAAGAAGCAGGAGGAGGAAGAGGAGGAGGAGGAGGAGGAGGAGGAGGAGGAGGAGGAGGAGGAGGAGAAAAAGGGCTTCATCAATTCCATTTTGAGTCGCCATATTCTTGCCGGTATTTAGGAAACACAACTATAGGGGACATAGAAATGGCTGCCACGCCACCATCCTCCAAGAGTCTCAGTGGGATCTATCGCCAGTACCCTCCAATACCCGCTCAGGTATTTTCAGTTGACTTCTCAGTTCTTTCCCTAACTTGCTACTCTCTACACCTTCTGTAAGAGGATTTCAGGAAGTGATACCTAGAAATGGCTTCTTTGCAAACAAAATGCACCCACCACCCCCCAGGTTTCAGACACAGCTGTTCTCAGAGAGCCTTCCTCTCTCAGGCCAAGGGATCACTTCTGCGCCTCTCTCTCAGGAACCCAAGGAATCCCGAGCTCTCCTCCTTCACTTAGAATAAAAGCCAAGGAATAATGTGTCCTTAAACTATAATTTGCTTGCATTCGGCAGCTTCCCATCTCCCGCCACAATAGTCCTCTATGTAAATCAGATTTATTTATTCATAGGCACTAGCATTCCATTACTTTCATCAAAACCAGTCAAGCTGCATTCAGCGGTTTCTGCATTCTTATAAACTAACTGGAAAAGCAATTAACATTCACCAGCACTTTAGACAGTGGGGAGAGGGCGAGGGGCCCCGCCACACTCTTGGTAACACAACCTCTGTAGGCGGATGGCTGTACAAAGTGACTGCTCCTCTGTGTCGAGGGAGATAAGAGAAGTGACACAGATTAAAACAAATTGTTGATCCATACCAGGGAGAAGCTAGGGAAACAATAGAAGTAAAAGCATAAATGTCAATTTAGGATGATAAAGGATACAATCTAAATGTAATATGAGCGGCCCCCAGACAAAAGCAAGAAATAGAGATTGCACATTAGTGAAGCATCAAAGTACTGGAGCATTATAATCCACACGCGTGCACGCGCGGAGTCGTATGTTGCTGGCATATGAGGATACAAGCAACACATTGTTGATTGCTCAGCAAACCCAATTATGAATTAACCCGCCATGGCGGAAATTCTCCAAAATTATGCTCATTTCAAGCTGCTCAGATGAACATTTTGTTCCCGTGGTAACTTTGCTTTTTGTATTGGCTTCATCCTCCTGCTCCTTTTTCTTTTGGGTGCCTAAAGGCTACATACATATATATATCCCAAACCCAAACGGCTCCGAATGTAACCTAACAGGAGGTTCTGGCCAAATGCTTATTGGTGCCTCCGATAAAAAAGATTAAGAATGAGGTCAGCCTGCAAGGTCACCGTCTCAGCTTCCAAAACAGTGCCACATGGCTCCCGCCTCCTCCGTCCCTGGCAGCGCACTTGATAAGTCAAGATCTGAGAATTCATTCCTAATTACTCTACTGTCAATGCTAGTCTTGCCTTTATGGTGACAAAAAATCATACTGTGGGCTCAGCTGCGGCTCTGTCTAATATAATAGCTGCCACTTGCTAATGTGGCAGGCAGAGCTTACAGGAGGCGTGCAGGTGGCAACACGTCCCACCGTCCTCCGGGCTAGGGCAGCAGCTCATCCTGACGGGCTTCAAGTGTCAGGGTGGTTATTAATTACCAGAACGGCCAGCATGATGTAGTGGTTCCTGGGGAGTCCGTCACATCCGGAAGATGCCCCGTGCCTGCTCACCGCACCTCTCAGAGGTTCTTTTTTAAGAACCAGTGGTAACTGTTGTTATTCACTCAACATAACTGTTAAGCTCTCATAAAAGGAGAAATATAAATAAGCCCTTCTTTCTTTATCTCATAGATGCAATATAAAAATGCACATAGAAATTGTGCTGTAAAAGGCAGGCGATGTGTTGTTTTGCTAGTGTTTAACCTTCACTGAGCACTAACTTGTTGCTAAGTAAGGAACTACATGCTGTGTCAGTCAATGGTGGTGGTCATTACCATTGTCTTCAAGAGCGAATAAAAATTATAATACCAATAACAATAGTGATGCCTGTAGAATAATAGTGGGCTGGTTACAAAAAGATTCTTTACAAAATAATTTGTCATAGATTCTATTAGAGAAAACTTTCTGAACATACTAAAATGTGACTAACCCTAAAAGTCAACAAGATAGAGTCTCCATTAAACTCAAAGTAACATGTCTAGGCACAGGGAGATAGATGTGAGCAATAGGCTTTACAGTGACAGCTTCTCTTCTTCTGTTCCATGTCCACTCCAGGTGGCTATGAACTTGTGGGACAAATACTGTCTCTTTTACAGGGACAAATGCTTTCCATGGATTTTTTTAATTATCATTTATCCTTACCACAAAATTCCCATTTTACAGGTGGGAAACCTAAGACTCAGGTGGTTTTTGATTTTGTTTTGTAATGGAGGTTGAACTCAGGGACATTCTACCTCAGAACTATACCTCAAACTCCCTGTTTTTTTATTCCCTATTTTGAAATAGGGTCTCGCTCTTAGCTAAGGCTGGCCTCAAACCTGCGATCCTCCTGTCTCAGTCTTGCAAGTATTGAGATTATAGGCATGCACACCATGCTTGACAGACAAGTGGGGTTCTCAGGTCACCAGCAAGCCAGTAGCAGCCCTCTGCTCTTCCCATTCCATGCTATCTGAGGTAGAAATAAATTCCTCTAACTATTTTAAAAAGCATCCCATGCCTAGGGACGCTCTGAGACTCCCAATTCACAAACGAAATCAATGCTTCATTTCCACTAAGTCTAGAGCCCGCCATCCCTACATTCCCCAGAGACCACGACCCCTCATCAGTGGGCAAAGCTTTTAAATCGCCCCTTTCTCCTCCTTGGGTTTCTGAGAGAGTTTTCTCTCAGGCTAGGACTGGGATTTGCAAGTCATTCTAAATTCTATAAGCAAACGTTTGGGCGTGCAAGTCTGTCACTTTACCTCGGTTTCCATATTATAATTTAGAAGTGAGGTCCAGTCCCATGAGAATTCCCCCTTTACAAGGAATTATCAGGTATACCTGGATCTTTGCAACATCTTGGAAGGACAGGTAGCTGGTACCTTCGAGAGAAAGCTTCTCCACCCTGCCTGCCTCTTCCACAGGGCACAAGAGGGTTGCATGTTCCAACCACCCCTAGCTCCTTGTTTAAGTATCAACACACAGAGCAGGTGAGGCTGGGTGGGCTGGAATGGGCAGAGGCTCTGGTTGCTGGGTGGAGCTGGTGGGTGCGTGAGCTCACCCTGGGAAGGTGCTCAGCTGCCAAGGTGAGGGCGGTGGGCTACAGAGAGTAAGTGAGGCCTCCCACAGATCATCTTTTTTTCCTTTTCCTTTTTTTTTCCCTCCTCTTTTGGTTCTGGCCCCCACCCCCTCTCAGAAAGAGCCAGCTCCACTCACAGGCATCTCAGCCTTTCAAGGTGAACTCTACTCCTGGAGATGTGCTCCTCTCCAAGGCTGGGGGAGAGGGAAGGGAGGGGGCCAGATCAAAGCCGCCTTTGAAGTGAGTATAATTTTTGGAATGTTGCTAAGAGTGTAACACACAGTTCAGCAGGAAATTGGCTCTGGAAACAGCTTTGTAGTTGCTCCCCGGGACTGATGATTTCCCTGACCTGGTGGCAAAGGTGCGGAGCCGAACAGTGGGGGAGAGGAAGATTGCTGACTCTCACCGATCTGATTTAAATTTTTCACCAACCCGAGTCCGTTGGCTCTGACTTGCTGAACAAAAGTGTAGTATAATAATGTTCAAAAGAAGCCTCCAGAGAAACTGGGGTGTCTCTCGATGGATCTTGAGCTAGCTCCAAGAGCGGACATAAAGGACGATAACAGAACTGATACAGGAAGCCATATGGTGACATAAGAAATGACCAGTTGTGGACTGTTTATTATGTATCAGACCCTCCAGTAAGAGATGTGATTTCACATCATGCAGTAGCCCTTGGAATATGTTTTTCACAGTGGTTAACACCTACCAAGCGTTCACTCTATGACGCTGGTCTCTTTAGTCCTCATGACAAACATATAAATTAGGTTCTTTTAAAACTTTTACTTCATAGGTAAGGAAACTGAGCCCCAAGGACACCAAGTCACATACCAAGGTCAGTCAGATACCAATGGCATTGCAATCAAGGGCATAACTCTCAGAATCAAAGCCCACCGTCTTGTTTATATACCTTGTGATTGGCACCCAGGACAAGTCCATTTTGCAACAGTTAATGCCCTCCAGATTAAGGAAATGCAGTCTTTTCATGAAATCAAAGCCTGAGTACCTTTTCCTAGGGAAAAAAAGGAAGCAGAGAACAGCTCGGCTCTCTTGTTAGTACATAGCTCTCCTCTCTTAGGGATTTTATGAAGGCTGAAGGTGTTTTGCTCCTTTGGTTTATGTCTTTAATTTCTGTTGTTGTTTTTGTTGTAAGGGGGAGGGAGGGGAAGCGGGGATTAGGTAGATAATTAGTGAATCGATACCAGGGAACAAAAGATTTTGCTGGGAATGTGAGACCTAGTCACACGCTTCGAATATCGGCAGAGTATGAGGCCCATGCCAGCTGGAGGGGTTGGTGGTTAGTGGGGGTGGAGAGGAAAAAGTAATTCAATATGGAGCGAACTTCACCGAACAGGAGGGGAAAAGACACTTCCAAGAACGGATTCAGACACCTTAAATGAAGGCTCAGTTGGGATGAAATTTGACCATATGTTGTCAGGGATTTAATTTCCTCCTTTTTCTCCTGTCTCTCCGACTCCCTTCCTCACTGCCGTGGACTGAAACCCTTTCTGTGTCTAGCTGTGACTCCTGTGTCGCCGGGGTCTGCTTTTGGTTTTGTATGAATGGACATCCCAAAGTCAGTACCTGGTGGCTGAGGTCAACATAAGTGTCTCTATGCTGTTATTTTCTTCACCTAAATTAGCAGGGTGGGGGTAGATGCAATCATGAACCCCTAAAATGTCCACACCTTCAAAACCTGTACTCTGTTAAGTTATATGATACTAGAGTTTGAGTTATATACCCCCCCAGAAAAAGATATGTTGATACCCTAACCCCTTCCAAACTCCCCCACAATGTGATCTTATTTGGAAACAGAACTGTTGTAGCCATAACTAGTTAAGATCCTGCTGGATCTGGGTAGGCTTCTAATCTAATATGACTAGTGTCCTTGATAAGACAACAGTCATGAGAGATACAGAGGGACAAGAGGAGAAGGCCCCGTGGTCACATCGGCAGAGGCTGGAGTGTCAAAGAGCACCAGCCACCACTAGGAAGCTGGAAGAGTAAAGACCAGATTCCTCTGTGGTTGTCCAACAGACCATGGCCCTGTAGACACCTTGATTTCAAACTTGTGGCTTCCAGAACTATGACACAATATATTTCAGTCATTTTTAGCTCCCTCATTTTGGAGTGCATTGCTATTGGAGATGTTGGGAATTGATACAGATGCGAAGGGGGAAGAAAGGCTGCAGGTAGAACTGAGGTTGAGAATCAGCTGAGGCTGAGGTGAGAATGGTACCATGGATCATCTGTGTGGGCCTAACGCCATCATGTGGGTCCATAGAAGCAGAAAGGGAGGCAGAAGAGAGAGAGAACTGGAGAAATAGCAACACAAGAGGAACTCAGCCTGACACTGTAGGCTTTGAAGATGGAGGGAGGTCAGGAGTGAAGGGACACTAGCAACCCCTTGAAGGTAGAAAAGGCAAAGGGATGTGTTCTCTCCTAGATAATTGGGAGCAAGTACGGGCCACTCACAGCTTGATTTTAGCCCCACTAAAGCCATTTCAGACTTCTTACTTCTGGAACTCTGTTATGATTGTGTGTGTGTGTGTGTGTGTGTGTGTGTGTGTGTTGTCTTCCACCATTAAATCATGGTATTTTGCCATAGAAACAATAGAAAGCTACTACAGGCAGGTAATGCAAAACCTATACTTCTAAACCTAAGAGTCAGGGGTCTCTGAAGCCCAGTATTATATTGGAAGAAATGGGAAGACTCCATCTTGGATGAGGTCTACTCTCCTCCCCTTCCTTCAGTGTAAGGCACTCAGATGGCTGCCTCTTTTATATACACATCACAATAATAGTAGTAATGAGAACAACTTCTGTTTGCATTCACTGACTGCTCACTAGAGGCAAGCACCACTCTTAGCACTCAACATATATGATCTCTTCTGATTCTTGCACCAAGGCATTAGGTTCAGCTCTGGTCACCATGGTAGTGATGAGGAAGCATAGGTAAAGAAATCAATAACTTTACTTAGGTTACACAGCTGGCCAATAGTGGGCAGTTGACAGCCCTGGATGGATTTGACAGCTGGGTGTCAATCACAAGGAAGCTCCTGGAGCAAGGTGGATACCCGGAGGTGAGATGCCAGACTGATCTGGAGAAGGGAATGCAATCCCATGCTCCTTTCTGCCTGTGTGAACAGAGGAGAGGAAACCCACGTTCCAAGGTGCTGTCTATCTCAGCTTAAGATTTCTATTGTTTCAATTTCTATACCACCAAGGAGCAGCAGCTCAATGGTGAAGAGATTCAAAATCTCAAAGATTGTCTCCATTCAAAGTTGGCAGTCAGGCAGTTGAGAAATGGGAACATGTTGCACTTCCCCCCCTATTCCGAGTGTGGTGCCAATATCCTGTCGAGAAGAGTATAAAAAGAGCGTCTGCATAAATAAATATGCTTTGTAATACCTCTTAAACTTATTCTCCTTGCCTGATATGAAAATATGATGGGCGGCAGTAGGTAAAACTTGCTTCTTCAACTGCTTCAGCAAAGTTCACAAGATCCACTGATCTTTGGCATGACTCAACATTCTGCAGTCCCAGGAAGAGACAAGGGAGCCGGCTCACTAGAATGCAGTCGCTGAATCCAGGTTGCATTAAATGAAGAGGCAGGGAGGTGCACAGGTAAAGACGGCTGGATACCGGCCAGCCAGTGAGTCCTGGCAAGTCTCCCACAGATCACAATATCATGGCGGTGCAACTCCATCTTGCTGAAGTTGCTTAGTAGTTTTTCTGGAATGCAAGGAGACTAGGAAACTAAGGCTCCCAGACCTTCTATGAGAAATCCCTTCATCCATCACTTTGTGCCTGCCTGGATTGTCCTTCTTGCTTAGCTGCTCCTGTTCCACCTGGGAATGCCTTCTCCTTTTCCTGCCTTTGCCCAAGGTATACCAGCAGCTGGCACAAAGAATAATGATGGATGGGACATGTATAACAAGCAAATCACCTCCACCCTGAGCTTGCTCTCGGGGAAATCATGGCATTCTAAAATGACCCTGTGCTTTAGTCCTTCCCCTTACTTTGCATCCTAAGTTGTTTATTCCTCTAATTCTTCCCATGGATACCTCTGAAATCATCCCGTGAACATTGTGTTTTGTATGCCCCCGAGATGCTAGGAGCTCAGAAGACAGAGATTATACATTTGTGCCCTGCTCTTGGGGAGCTCACTGTCTGCAAAGAGAAATGCAGATTTTTATTGCACTCACCCACTGCTCCCTCCCACTTTCTTTTTTTTTTTGTGGTATTTGGGGTGGAACCCAGAGGCTTTCTACCTCCGGGCTATACTCCAAGACCTTTTTTATATTTTGTTTGGAAACAGGGTCTCACTAAGTTGCTGAGAGCCTCACTAAGTAGCTGAGGCTGGCTTCGAACCTGTGTGATCCTCCTGTCTCAGCCTCCCAAGTGCGGGGATTACAAGCGTGCGCCACCACGCCCGGCTCCCTCCCACTTTTTTTCAGTCAACGTGTATTTATCGAGTGCCTGCTGCATTCTAACACTGTACTAGTTGCTAGGGATTGATAATGAACTAGAGAAGCATGGTCCCTGCTCCCAAGGAACTTCATTCACGAGAAATCTTAATGTCAATCGGTGGATGCATCGATGAAGAAAACATGGGATTTGTATGCAATGAAATTTTATTTAGATTTAAAAAAGAAGAAAGTTTATAGTTTTATTATTTGCAACATGGCTGAAGCCGGTGGATGCTACTTTAAGTATAGTAAGTATAAGTGCTTAAGTATAATAAGAGAAACAGAAATACTCCAAGATCTCACTTAGATGTAGAAATCTCAAACTGTCCAGCTCATAGAAATAAAAGGAAGTATAGTGATGACCACTGCTGGGTTGTGGGGGAAAGTGAAGATGTTGGTTAAAGGATGCAAAATTTTAGTTCTGAGGATTAAGTGCAACTGTTGCAAACTTGGTGACTGTAGTTAATAACAAAATATTATTCACTTGAAAATTGTAGAGTGAATTTTTGTGTTCTCACCACAAAAAATAACTATGCAAGGCAATGTCTATGTTAGTTTGATTTAGCCATTCCACAATGTATCCACATACCAAAAATTCATGGTGTACACCACATATCCAAATTTTACTTGTCAGATAAATAAATAAATTAAAGAGGGGGTTGTGGGTTGAACTCAGTGCCAGTCAGATAAATAAATAAATTTAAGAGGGGGTTGTGGGTTGAACTCAGTGCCAGAGAGCATGCTTAGCAGGCCCAAGACCTTGAGCTCAATCCATACAACCAAAATAAATAAATAAATGAATGAAAAGAAACAAGCTTAAAGTGAATCCTTCCTGGGTTATTAAGTCACTACTGATGCTTCTACCTATTTTTGTAGGCTGATAGTGTCCCCTGCCCAGGGAAAACACTGATAAATATTCACTGGTGGATGACTCTTTGGGTTGACTTCTTCCTTCCCCTACAATCATGGCTACTCCTGCCCCAGCTCTTCCAGACTACCACAGTGGGGGCTCCAATGACCAGCCCAGGGGAAATGCCCACTAGCCATTTACCGATTGCATTTGGCTTCCTCATCTTGTTACCTTCTCTTTGTTACCATTTGGTGGAATAACTCTATTCTATAGTGACAATTAAAACCACCGGCAGTTATACATATCTCTAGTGAAACATGACTGTGCCTTACTACAAAAGGAAATATACATTCACTTTTAATTATAGAGGCTGTGGTTGGGGAAAAATTCAAATCTTCTAATAAGAAGTTTACATTTTGAGCTCATAATAACAGGTTTTTGATGCATAAACATGCCTTTTCCTAGGGTTTGTTTAACTAAAAAAGTATGTATTCATAAATTGCATAGTCCTCAATTTAGCAAGAGATCCAAAGAGAATCTGAGAGTAATGATAGGTTCTTGCTCTTGTGAATTTAACTGTGCTGCCATAGATTTACTTATTTTAATGTAACTTAGAATAAATTATTCCTCTATAAATATAACTCCTTTAAGATTAAAATATTTCATTCTGTGGAAGGACACAATTTTGTATCAGTATTCAAGACAAAGGATGCTAAGCATTCAGAACTCTGCCTCATGGAAGAATGATTTAATAATAGTGAAACAGCATTGTAAGGAATGCATTTTCCTTTTTGGGGGGAGGGAGAAATTAATGTGAACCAAATTATAAGTTACTGGATTTCAATCATGGCTCTTTTTGACAGTAGCCTGGAATCACGAGAAAACACAAGGCTGTATTTAAGATTCCTAAACTGTATCTACTTTGTATGACTTTATTATTTTTATTTGTAATGCTGGCAAAGTGAATACTAAATACACATTTGAAGAGACAATTATAATAGGTTATGGCATTTTTAGTTACTCCTGGGAATCACATACCTATTTGTGTTGCTTATTCCCCTAAATGGCAAGGGCATTTTTCTTGTATGCCAATTCTGATTGATCAGTAGTGACTAGGCAGAGGGCTGTTGAGAAGTATTGGCAGCCTGCACCTGTTCACAGTAGGAAATATGGCTGTGATCGATTAGTGATGTCTGCCCTGGGTGCATGAATAAGTACTAGCACATGTGCTCAGTATCTGCCTCAATAAGGATAATTGAAACTAGAAGGAAAAAATTTCCTAGTATTAGTATTGCATACAGAGAAATTATGTTACACATCTAGATGGGCCTGATTTTTATAGAAGTCAAAAAGAAAATTCTTGAAGCTCTAGAAGATAAACCAGAGGTCAATAATTGTATACTAATGAGCCCTTCAAAGTAAAAATATCGACACAAAGTCTTGCATTTTGTATGCAAGTATTTGCTCTGGAAAAAAAGCCTTACTTACAGTTTCAAAGGCAGGTGCTAAAGTTAAAAGATTTCTTCCTACCCACATGTCTTGAGTAATTTTCCCTTTGTGGTGTGAGTGTACCCCCAAATTTATTCTTTTTCTTTTCAAAGTGAAACCACACCCCCAAATTCTATTTCTGGTTTATATATTAAAATCCAGACATTTGAGCGATATTAGAACACCCTAATCTTTGGGTTCAAATCTCAACTATTTATGTTTTTAAATGTAAAATTAGACTTCTAACCTTTGCAAATGCAGTTTAGACTTCTGGTTGTTAAATAGAGGTTGGCCTTTAAAGTTTTAAGGTAACTTTTAGCCTAAAGTATACTGACGAATAAGAACTAATGACCGCATAATTATAAATGAAGGGCTGTAGCTGAGCAGTAATCATGTCGATTTCTTTAAGAGGAGTTTTACAGTGACACTGCAGCAATACTTTTGATCATCCTTCATTCCATAAAGACGGGAGATTAACTGCAAGTGAATGCATTATGCAGTTAGGACCATGAGCATGCAGTTAATATTTTGAACGGAAGGCAATGGTCTACCATTCAGTTCATTTCCCTTTCAAAACCCCTACTGTAAACTCTAACACCGGATAAAGTTAAAAAACAAAGCAAAAAACGACCTCTGTGTGGCATCCAAGATTTAAAACTTATGCCGGGAGCTTCTAGTTTGTTTCTTCTCTTTCTTTGGAAGAGAATAAAACTGGTTTCTTTCTTTTTTTTTTTTTTTTTTTTTTTTTTAGTTTAAAAAGAGAGAGAGAGAAAAGAAAACGAAAATGTAAAACTCAGCAAAAATGTCACACTGAGGAATCATAATAAGCATTAAACATTATTTAAGTCATGCATAACCACTAAAATATATGACCCCTTTCCATAAATTGAAAGGCACTGTATTCAGCAGATTACGGGCCTCAAGTGCTGAACTAAGGGATGCTCCTAAGATGCCCAGGCCTCGTAGACCTAAAGATGAATGCTGATCCATGGTAGCTCCCTCCCTGAGCAAGCCGTATACTGTCCTGGACAAACGCCAAGGCTGGGTTTCCATTCTCTTCGGCAAGGGAGGGCATATTTGGGAGAACCAACAGGCTGAGGACTGTTGGTTAGAGAGAGGGAGTGAGAGATAAGGAGGAAAAAGAGAAAAGAAGCTGGGAGAGAGAGACAGGAAGGCGAGGCAGGATAAACCTTGTCCCCCGAGCACTTGCAGCCGGTGGAGGTGCTGCCAAGAGCCTCCAGACAACACTCCTCTGCTTGCCTGCTGCTAGCAGAGTGTGTGCCGCTGACAAGAGGAAGTCACGGTGCTCTACACAGTGACTCTGAGAACCAAGGATTGGCTGGAAATATGAAACCTGCTCTCAGAAGAAGCCCTCTAGTCCAAAATGAACTTAGAGGTGGGGATCGTCAGGTAGACGCCCAGAGACTTGTTCTCTTATGGTTGAGTCATCTTTCTATAGATTCAGTCCCTTTAGAAACCAGAGAAGGTCATGTTTTTTTTTTTTTTTTTTTTTTTTTTTTTTTTTGCGGATCTAGGGATGGAACCCAGGGGCATTTTACCTTCGAGCTACAGCCCCTACCCTATAAATTATTCTTTATTTTGAAACCGGGTCTCACTGAGTTGCAGAGGGCCTCACTAAGTAGCTGAGGCTGTCCACAAACGCGATCCTCCGGTCTCAGCCTCCCGAATGCTGGGATTACAAGCGTGCGCCCCCACGCCGGGCTGAAGGTCATGTTTTTTAAGAGCGTCAACATAATTGGCTCTATTAGATCTAGTTAAGTTAGGGCAATGACATTTTAAAAGATTAGGTATATGATCCTTAATGCAAAGTTGCTGATACTTTATCTCCATGACAGCGCTACAGAAGAGAAGATGAAAACTCTTTTTGGATTCTTAGTTGTCCAAATAAATATGCTACAGAAATTTATAAAAATTTATATATTCTTATTTTTAGGATGGTCTCAACAACATTGCTTAAAAGTCCAAGAATCATCTTGACCAGAAAGGTTTTTTTGGGGGGTGGGGGAGTGCTACTACCACTTATATTTCTTTTTTTTTATTATCGAATGGGTGTCATTCGTGATTTTCAAAATGAGATGTTCAGCCAGGCGTGGTGGCGCACACTTGTAATCCCAGCATTTGGAAGACTGAGACAAGAGGATCCGGGTTCGCGGCCAGCCTCAACTACTTAGTGAGGCCCTTTGCAACTTAGTGAGAGATCTTGTTTCAAAATAAAGAATAAGAAAAAAGTAGGGCTGGGGGTGTGGCTTAGAGGTAGAATGCCTCTGGGTTCATCCCAAGTACCACACACACAAACAAAAATAAGATGCTCAACTGCCCCCCCCCCTTTTTGGAAGGGTACAAAACATAGCTCTGTGCTACCTTCCCAGCCCTATTTTTCTTTTTGAAAAAGGGTCTTGCTGAGTTGCTGGGTCTGGTCTCCAACTTGTAATCTTCCTGTCTCAGCCTTCTAAATACTGGTATTACAGGCATGTACCACAGCCCAGGACTAGGAAACTCAACTTTTGATGGAATATTTTGCAAGCTACAGTCTGTGCATTCTTGAAATTGAGATATAAGGATTTGGAGGAAAATATTTCAGATTTATATTTTCTTTTCTTTTTTGTGGTACTGAGGATGAAAACCAGGGGCATTCTACCTCTGAGCTACACCCTCAGCCCTATATTTATTCTTTATTTTGAATCAGAGTCTTACCGAGTTGCAAAGGGCCTCACTAAGTAGCGGAGGCTGTCCGCGAACATGCGATCCTCCTGTCTCAGCTTCCCAAATGGTGAGATTACAAGCATGCACCACCACACCTGGCTTATGGGATTTATGCTTTCTTATACTGACATCTTTTCTTCATTTAAGATGTTATCTGCTATCACCTAGGATGCAGGATCTTTCTCAATTGGATGCTATGTCAAGTTCCCAAAATATCTGCTCCCAATCTCTCTCCCTCTTTTTTTTTTTTACCCTTCTCTTTTTCCTTTTTTCATCAAAGCATGTAATTGAGCCAATCAGAAGAAAGGCTAAACAGAGAAATAGGGAGCAACAGGGGTACCATTCCCATGTACTCCCCCACCCCACCCCCTGGCACAGCTGTATATAGATGTGAATGGCTCTTGGGGGAGCTGAGTACACCGTGCTGAGAGAGTACCCCTTCTGGGCATCAGCTGCTCTGGGCGGAGTCAAGGTCTGGACTCCAAAGCCTCATTACAGACAGGCTGAGGCTGGAGTGGGCAGGAGGTGCGGATGATTGCTCCAAAATGTGGACCAGGAGTAGTTTTATCAAAGGAGAAATTGAAGGGTTTGATCGTGGCTACTGAGTTCGGGGTTGGTGGGGAGTGATGCCTTTCTCAGAAAAACGGGGGCTGCACTTGGGCAAACAGGTGCACGGGCTAATTGTGGACTCCCTGGCTAGGCTTGCTAGTCACTGGAGAGCGGCTTGCGCCTCGGGAGCTCTTTGAAATGTTCACTGATTTGATTGTTTAGCACCACCCACAAGAGGCTCTTAATTGCATTCCTAGAGCATTGGGCTTTCTATGGAAATTACTTAAAACACAGCTTAAGTGTTAAATCTGAACTGTGTAATGTGCAATTGAGGGTTTTTATTTTATTTTATTATTATTTTTTAAATAACCTCACTCTGGCTGCCTCCTTGTAGGAAGCTCTGACAGGTTCAGTGGGAAATCTTGGGGCTGGCGCACATTATAAGTTATCTCCTGCAGGGTTGGCAGGTGTGAGCTATGTCAAATAAATTTATTACAGTCTGTGCTAATAATGAAAATTATAGAAAAGCTAGATGAAAGTGCTCTACAGCCAGCTAATTTGAAGCTACCTTACTAGACAATAACAAGCTCCTAACAGTTTTTCCTTTTTTTAAAAAACACTAATTATGCTTAATGTTCCCTGTCGCATTAGCTTTCATGGTAATTATATTTCAAAACTTTTGCAATTAGGGTGCAGTTAATATTGTGGAATATTGCAATTATTTTTCATTGTGACACCTCTATTGAAAGCTGGTGGCATAATGATCACATTGTTCAACTAAATCAGAACTGTAGAAATATGGCAAATGAACCAATTACACATTATTATTTCTAATTACAGATAATGTCATTTTCTCCGCTTTTGTCCAAAAGAATTTCTCAAACACAGATATCCCAAATTCTCCTATTTGTAAAGACTCCCTCGTTTTTCTCATCCGCACACTGGCATATTCTTATATTAGCGCCTAGAGTGCTAAATTTAAAAAGGTCTCACAGGGTTTTCTTGAAATTTTCTCCTCCACCTCCAACCCCTCCTGGGGAGTTTTAAAGTCAGATGCGATGCGCTCATTGAAAAATCTCGGGCTGGCCCCAACTACTGACAGCACACCACACGCCGAACCTGTGTGAACTTAGCTTTTCATAATCATCACTCATGAGCGCTCATTTTTATTCATTCCACAGGTGTAACCTCGCATCCCAGTGATGATTCATTAGTGGTAACTTGATGTGTCTCAAATACCTTCTAAATAGGACCTATCCTCCCACCCCTTTCTACCATAAAGTGATGAGGTTGAAAGTTGAATACTTGTTATCTTTGTCCTTCGAACTGTCTGGAAATGAAGTGATGCAGGGTTTCTAGGAACCGGTTATATTTGGATTGGGGATTTATTATTTCTTTGCTTTTTCCTCCAACTTTCTCAAACATGACCACCCTAACAATAAGGAGGGTGACCATAGATCATTCACGAGCTTAATATCCATAATCACATACAGTATCAAATGCGGTCCAATTTTATCCCACAACTATGTCCTGAGAAATACACCCCCTGCATCCACATGTAGTTTTACAGATAACCTAAAGTTTAAAGAATTGTTCCAAATTTCATATCCAGATTTTCTATCCAACCAAAAGAAGCTCTCTGACCCTTGTCTATAGCCAGGGTCAGCCCCTGTCCCGTGTCACCCCAGCCTAAGGCGTTTATAGGATGAGGCATTATTAGTGCTAATACTAGGGCAGTTGGTCACATAACTTGTCATTTAAGTTAACTTGTCCCTGGATTGGGAAAAATACAAGATTTTTTTTTTTATGCTGGGCTCCTTTTAAATTCTGAGTTTTATGAATAGAAGTTAGAAACATGATGGGAAGTGGGAAGATGAAATAGGAGTGATCCTAAAGCTGAACTCAGTCCCTCCTTCCAGTTCACCCACCATCACTGTGTGGGGCAGGGCTGGGCGCTGGTCCTCACCACAGCTTCCAGCATCTTGCTCCATATCGAGTCTGTGGTAGGTGCTTACTACACATTTCTGAAATATTACCACCCTTAATAGCTTTCATTTGTAGAGCCCTTATTAAATTCCTTTGCTGAGTAACCTAACAGTGTTTTCTCAATTAACACACACGCCAATTTACTAAAAGAAAAGCAGTGTTGGGCTCCGTTTATCCTTCTGTGCCAAGGAGGAATTCAAGATATAGAATGTCTAGGCAACTTGATTATCATGGATCAAGTAGGATGGGGGTCGAGGAGGAGAGGTGATTCTGATAATTCTATAGTCCGGGCTCATAACTGCATGGTGGCACTTTGGAACCAAGGACCACTGTGGCTAATCCAACCCCTTGGTGATGCTGACACCGAGGAGTCCTAAGACAAATTATCTAATTTAGAGGAAATAAAATTTCCATTTTTCTGACTGGGGACATAAATAGGCACATTCTTTTTTGCTTGCCTATACTCAGGGGATAGCAGACAAGCTTTCCAGGAACATAGTGATGCTTGTATTTTCCCAAGAAAAATCCAGAAGGTTGAAAGACAGAAGGTCTGGAATATATATATATATATATATATATATATATATATATATATATTTTTTTTTGTGGTAATGGGGGTGGAACCCAGAGACTTTCTACCTCCGGGTTATACTCCCAGACCTATTTTATACTTTATTTGGAAACAGGGTCTCACTAAGTTGCCAAGAGCCTCACTAAATAGCTGAGGCTGGCTTCGAACCTGTGTAAGCCTCCTGTCTCAGCCTCCCAAGCGTGGGGATTACAAGAGTGCACCACCATGCCCAGATGCATTCAATATTTTTAAGAAGCTTCTAGATGCTACAGATTTGGCTGATATGACTTCCACCTACTTCTATATTTCTTGCCCCTGATTACCCTCTGGCCACCTATGTTTTCTTCCATAGTGTCTCAACTAGAACTTTCCTGTATTGGAGCTTTACCCTGCTATTCTCCGTGCCTGAAAAATCCCTTCTACCCCGTACCTCTACCCAGCCACCCTTAAGTTACATGGAAACTAAAATTTTATTTTTATCTTCCAGCTAAAGTATCACCTCCTCAACAGTCTTTTTGTCCACTCCTAAGTTCTCTTCATGTGATTTTCTATCTCAGCACATTATATGTTTCTGCCACACCAAACATACTGGCAATTATCATATTTTTAGTAAACGAAAATTTACAATTCCCATTTAGAATAGAAACTTTGTGAGATCAAAGACCACATCTCGTTCTTGAGTCCTATTAGTTCTGTAGAGCTGAAAAGAGTTCTGGCTTGGGGTAGGTATGCAAAAAGTATTATCATTATTATTTCTTTTTGCAGTACTAGGGATGGGACCCAGGGCATTCTACCTCCGAGCTATATCCCCAGCCCTATTTTTTATTTTTTATTTTGAAACAGGGTCCAACTGAGTTGCAAAGGGCCTCACCAAGTAGCTGAGGCTGTCCACAAACTGTGGTCCTCCTGTCTCAGCCTCCCAAATGCTGGGACTGCAAGCGTGCACCACCACGACCAGCACTGATATGCAATTATTGTTATTAGAATAACTGTGCTAGCCAGTTAAATAGGAGATTGACCTTTTTTGCATAAAAGCATCTTTATTTTTAACACATATATATATATACATTTATATAAAAATGTAGTTTATAAATGTATATATATTCTACTTCTTTTTTAAATTTTTTGAATATTGACAAATTATAATTATATATATTTATAGGGCACAGTGGTGCTGGGATATATGTAGACAACAGGGAATGATTGAATCAGGTCAATTAATTTATCCATCATCATCCGTATTTAGGATTTACTTAAAATACCACAAAACATTCACAGAGATTGCCATTGTTTGAACCACAGTTCCCTTAGGCTGCCAACGTTAGTTGTCCCAGGAGTGCAGAATAATATGTAAAAATGCCAGATTTGTTTTCCTGTTTGGAATGAAGACAGCCAACCTAAGTGCTCCGCTCCTTCCTATCAAGTGGGGAGTACAAAAGCAAACTGTCACACACGATCACTTTTCAGGCGGAGTCGAGGTGCAGCAATATGAAAACAGTTTCCCTTCATAAGACACATAGCGCTCCGAAACATCTAAGTGACATCGGGTCTCATTTTCCGTGAGTTGGCTGCCACAACACTTTATTTATACAACTCATTCTGTTTCTTTGAGGAGTTTTACAACCATTTTATCAGTTTTCCCTGGAGGAGGTAACCTTATAGGAAAGATTAATCCTCTTAGGCTGGGCAGCTGCAGGAAGTGGGTAATGTTATCTGTATCACAGAGGTAGAGGCTGGAGGAGGCAGAGGCTGGTGTGGCCTGGAATCTGATATCCTGAATAGGGCAAAGGAAACGGCATGAGAAGCTACCGAGAGGACAAAAGATGGAAGCAGAGCCCCTCCCGGCAGGCAGCCTTCAAGCTGCCAGTCCAAGCACACACCTTGAGAAGACAGGCTCTGAACTCTAGTATTTGCGTATCACTTTCTTAGACTTACTGCAGACTATTGACTGCAGCTTCTTGGGACAGAGGGCCAGTGCCTAAGCACCCCACCTACTGTACCCCTTCTATGCATGGAAACCCACAATCCGCTCCTAAAAGCCGACTGCTTATTGGCAGAGTTCCTCTTTGGCCATGCCCAAGATGCCCTAAAGAAACAAAGAGGATTCTTCAAACAGATCTGCTTAAAGGGTTTAAAAGAAAGCCATAATCTTAGGTCCTTAGGATATGGGGAAATCAGCTGGCTCATCTGTTCTTGGTGGGTTCTATGCTGCCAACGTGTTTTGATGGCAGTGAATTCTATCAAGTTATCAGAAACTGATTGCCTATGATCTTATAATTTTACTCCCACAATTTTATCCTAAGAAAATAATTGCACATAGGCAAAGTGGTTTTTATATAAGAATGATTTCTGCAATGATATGATTTAAAAACAAAAATTTTATTTGAAGCAGCGAAGATTCCTGACCACAGGAGAATGTTCTCAATAAATTATGTGTGTGTGTGTGTGTGTGTGTGTGTGTGTGTGTGTGTGTGTATGATGGGCTAACACTAATTTGGGGCTCTATAATAATATTTAATAGCATAGACTAGTATTAGTAACTGTTATTTACTAAGCAGTTCTGACCACACCAGGTATGGAACCAAGCCCATTTCTTTCCTTTCCCTAAGAATGCTATGTGATGGGTAGGTACAATTTGTTGCTTCTTTTGGACACATTAATCAACTGAGGCCTAAAAGGATTAGTAACTTCCTGAGGTCACACTGCTCCTCAGTGTTTGAGTCTCAATTCCAGCTCAAGTCATCTTACTCCAGAACCTGACTCTCCACCACAGTGCAGTTTTTGAGCCGGTCCTTGGGGCTTTATATTGTCCTATGAGAGAAGGACACACACATTTATAGTGCAGCATAGCAGTTTAAAATTACATAAAAATTTAATTACATATAATTATGCATATGCTATGTATTATATAATTACATGTAATAAAAAAGGATTTTTTTCCATCCTTACAAACATTTATGGAGTGTCTACTATGTGCTGGGAATAATTCTAGGTGTTAGCAATTCAGTCCTGAACAATTATGATAAACTTCTTGCTATTATAGATTTTTCTATTTTAGTGTTTTTGAGAGAGAGAGAGAGAGAGAGAGAGAGAGAGAGAGAGAGAGAGAGAGAGAGAAAATATATATCAACAGGTTAACAGTGATAATCTCTGGGTGTGTAATTTTGGGTGGTTTTTGCTGTCTTAAATCTAGTCTGTATATTCTGATTGTTCTCAAGGTTTGTAGAACATAGGGGGGAAAAGAACCTGTCTAATTCATGTCATTGGTGAAGAATAAAATTTAAATATTAAAAGGCACCCCTGCCCCCCCACTGTCTCCTCTGCAGGGCTCCTGAGAGGTGTCCTGCAAGCCAGTCTCCCTTGGGGATCTCCTGGGTGGTCACTCTGTCATCCCCACACTGTAGAGCCGGGCAGGCCACAGCCCCACCTGGCCAGCCCTTCCCCGGCTCCAGTCTCCCCGCTTCCTGAGCCCGCGTCAAGAGTCAAGACAGGACACGCGAGGCTGATGGAAGGCTTGACCTATTTTAGACAATATCCCTCTGCTGCTGTCCTAACCAGGTAGCTATTAACCAACACTGTGATTAACAGCGAAATTAGCAGTTTGGAAAACAGGGCCAATCCTCCCGTCCTTCCACTTCAAACGCCGATCTGTGCCGGCCTCCTCTATCCAGGCTCATTTGCGATGTTTCCTCCCAGCCAAATTTTCTTTCCAAACACGGAAAATGATGTTTGAAAATCCTTGCGCTCATAAATCATTACCCCAATTCCCAAATTTTACTCTGGATCGTCAGAACGGCCTGGATTGGAAAACAAATATAAACAGAAATTCTCACGCCAGGCTTGGAGAAACGTGTCCTCCTGCCTGCTGGGAATATCATTTACCCTCTCAGGACTGCCATTTCTCTACCCTCAATCTATGAGATAATATGTCCTACCCTCCCCTGCCAGTGCTGAGTGTCAGGAGTTTCCTGTATAAA
Organism: Muscardinus avellanarius; assembly: GCF_963383645.1. Lineage (NCBI taxonomy): Eukaryota > Metazoa > Chordata > Mammalia > Rodentia > Gliridae > Muscardinus > Muscardinus avellanarius. The sequence continues at coordinate 19,819,592 of NC_137793.1, read as the reverse complement.
AAGTACTTTGATGGTTTTATAAAAATCACAGGGGAAATCCCTAAGTCGTTTCGTAGCTCACTACGTCCTCACATCTAAAGAAACCCAAAGAACCAGAGGAGCACATGCTTTGGTGGGGTGATCTTTGCAGGTGAATCTATCTTACCTCCTCCCTCCCCTTTCTTTCTTTCTTCTTCTTCTGTTTTTTTTTTTTTTTTTTTTTTTTTTTTTTAGTGGGTTGAGGGCACAGACGAAAAGACGCTGTAAGAAATAGTGTGAAGTGTTACGATTTCAGGTGTGAGATGAACTGTTCTCAGCATCATCTAGAATGTTCTCTGAGCTGCCGGGCTAGCTAAGCTCCGGAGGTGAGTCAAGGGTAGGATAAAAGCCTCAACTGAGAATGCCTTCGCGTGAGTGGATTTAAACAAGACCTTTCAAATTAATTTAACATACTCTCTTTTATTTAATTCTCTTTGTTCAAATGTCAGGTTTTGTCAGCATCGGGTGGCATACTTTGGCTCCATCCTGATAGGCACCTGCTCATTCGTCCTGTGTCAGTCTCTCCACATGGGGCCTCTGCTTTCTGCGGCGTGGGGCTCTCCCTAGAATATCCCTGAGATGTTTGCGGAAGCTTCCGGTCCTTGCTGGCATTTCTACCCAAATTAAGGGCTGCCCTCTAAGTGGTTCCTTCAGGTTTCTGCAGAGAGCTCAGAAATCTCTCAGGAGCCAGACTGCCCGAGTGTACACCAGGCTCTGCCATTTCTCTCTGTAACATTGTGCAAGACACGTTATACCTCTGGGCCTCGGTTTCCTCATCTGCAAATTGGGTATAGCTAATACTTTAAGGATCATTGTTGAGTTCCTATAAAGCACTTGACTCAGAGCTTGGAACATGATAAATCCACTATAAGCACAAGTGATCATTATTGTTATTATGGCTTCAAACTTTCTCCTTTCTTGAAACATCTTCCTCTTCCCTTCCCTGTCTGGGGCATTTGAGACCATCGGCACTGATGGCATGATCCTAGAGCCCATTCTCCTCTTAGCTTTGAGAAGGCTGTGATGTGGCTCTATGTCTTTATTTTTTAACTTTTTTTTAGTACTGGAGATTGAGCTTAGGGAGATTCTACCTCAGTATCTATTTATTTATTTATTTATTTATTTATTTATTTAATTTTGTGGTACTGGGGATGGAACGCAGGGGCATTCAACCCCCGAGCTACACCCCCAACCCTATATTTTATTATTTTATTTTGAAACAGGGTCTCACTGAGTTGCAGAGGGCCTCACTAAGTAGCTGAGGCTGTTTGTGAACTGCGATCTTCCAGTCTCAATGCTGGGATTACAAGAGTGCGCCACTACGCCCGGCTGTCATCTATTTATCTTTGAAATAAGGTCTCACTAGGTTGCTGAAACTCTTACTGTATTTCTGAGGCTGTTCCTGAACCTGCGATCCTCCTGTCTCAGACTCCCAAGCACTAGGATTACAGGCATGTGCCATGATGCCAGGCTTAATCATATGGCTGTTCTAAACCTTGCTCTTTCTGCTTTTATTCTCCTTTCTATTTTTCTCACTCTTTTTTTTCAGAGCATGCAGTCACCACTGCGGGCTCCATCCTCTGAGCTCTGTCCTCTCAGCCGAGCCCCTGCTCTGAGCGAAGGCGTCAGTTCCATGTGCTTCAGATGTGAAAACTGTCCCCCAGGTTCTTGGCATCTCTCAGCATCCCCTGCAGCTCTTCTTTCTCTCTCCCTTCAATCCTCTTCTCTCTCTTTGCTCCAACTCTTTCCTCTCTTTCTGTCTTTCCTCCCTGAAGTTCAGACCCAGACTTTCACCTGCTCACTGGGGATCAACATCTGGCTGATTCACAGCCTTTTAGAGTCAAATTTACCATCTTTTTACGTCACAGCAAAGATCTCCTTCTCTCCCAAAGCCCAGTCTTGCCTTTCCTCCTGCTTTGATTGTCCCGAGAAGGATCTCACCGTTCTCCTGTCTGCGCTCAAACACTCAGAGCTGCCTTTGTTTCTTCCTCTGGCTTGGTGGTTTCCCTTCCCAGTTCTTCCAGTGCACACAGGTTTTGTCATTTCTTTTCCGCCAAAGTCCTGGGCCTCTCCTACCCCCAGTGACTCAGCCTTGGGTCACGTTCTCCTCACTTTTAGTCTTTCAATAATCAGCTAACTCCTTACACACCTCCAGTCTCTCTCCTCCACATGCATCATGCACCTGCTTCCATGTGCTCTCTCTCAAGAACATCTGGGGAGTTTTAGACACCCTGGAGCCCAGCCTGTGCTCCCTGGCCCCATGATACCACACTCTCCAGGTTGGCACCAAGACACCTGCATCATTTCAGACTTTCTGGGCGATTCCAGTGTGTGTAGCTCAGGCTGCCAAGTCTAGCGTAAAGGGATCTTTAGGAAAATCCAGGCTGCAAGATCAATGGTTTTTAAACTATAGCATATATTAGAATCTCCTTCAGGGCTTGCTAAAGAGCTGATAGCTAGGCCCTACTCTTAGAAAATTTGGTTCATTGAGTTGGTTGAGAGGACATTGCTTCCTTAGGTCCAGGTGAGCCCAGGAGTCCTCATCAATGCTATGACAAAGGGTTATAGGATGATGACCCAGATTAACAGGGCTGGGAGCAACTTCTGTCTTCTGTGTAGAAATCCCAGTTCCTCCAATCACTTCATCTACTATGAAAGGGCTGGACTTAATATTCTGACTCAACTTCTAATAGTTAGGGTGCAGCCAAGTACCCAGCAGATGCAAAACACCACCACCACCACCAACAGCAACAGTGACCATGGACAGCCCAACTTAGATTCCTAAGGAATTTTTTAGACTCATAAATGTTCACTATCTTTGCTGCTCTCTCTGCTCCCCATCCAACTTACATCTATCTCCCTAGCTATTAATTGGTGCATCTATTTCCCTGCATATCTACATATCTTATTTCTAAAATAAAGCTGCTTGAGCTGGGCGTGGTGGCGCATGCTTATAATCCCAGTACCTGGGAGGCAGAGACAGGAGGATCATATAGGTTCGAACCAGCCTCAGCTACTTAGTGAGGCTCTCAGTTACTTAGTGAGACCCTATTTCCAAAAAAATATAAAGTAGGTCTGGGAATATAGCCCGGAGGTAGGAGGCCCCTCGGTTCCATCCCCAGCACCACACACACACACACACACACACACACACACACACACACACACAAATAAATAAATAAATAAATAATAAAGACACTTGGGCCAACCTGAGGGAACTCTTCTCATAGGTGTTGATGAGACCTTGCCGGGAGATCCCATTCCCAGGAGGAATGTGGTCTCTCCCTTCTCATTTCCCTTAGGTTTTAGAGGTAATTGTGACCCAGCAGGCAGATAAATCTGTATTCAACACCCTCTGACAGGCATCCTTGTAAATAGTGTTCCTCTCCGAATTCTTGAGGGTTTATAGCAAGAAAGGAAGATGATGAATAAAATGTGGAATAGGGTTTATGAGACTTTTTAAGACCTGATTTTCCCCCTACCTTCCTGAGCATCTATATTACAACCAGCCCTTTAGCTAATATTGTTTTTCTGCTGAAAAGCAAAGTTTACCAGGTCTGTCTTGACTGTGAGCACTTTATAATTACAGGAGAAGGACAAGTCTCTGAATTCTGAGCAGGAGATGAGAAAGAAAAGAAAAGAAAAGAAAAGAAAAAGGACCCAGATCTGTAACTGCTCAGCTAATGGCACAAATGAGACTTACGCGCCAAATGAAGGAGTCGAAATAGCGCGGGCCCTCATTGCTTGCTAAATTGGGGGAAAAATCCTACAAAGCTCAACGATAGCAGCTCATCAGTCAATCCGTTCTCATATTCTGAAAGTGCGGATAAATCAGGAAGTGGGGGGAGAGTGGAACAGGGCCTCTGCCTCCCATTCTTTGAAGCACGAGAGAGTGATGAGCCTAACATTAGAAGCCTTTCTGCCATCGCAGACCAACCGAGTGAAGCTCATTTGGGGTGGTTATAAAGATTCATGCAGCAATTATTTAGAGTCCTGCACATCCACCCTTTAATCAGGCTGGGGAAACGCACATGCTGGCTATTTTCTGGATGTTTAGCGAGGAGAAAAAAGCAAGCACGATTCTAAAGGCAATTCCTCTCTAACAGCTTTTGGAGTTCCCACTTCCCGGCTTCTATCCGTACACTCTTTGAGGCAGATGAGAGACTCATCTATAAAAATGTCCAGAGAGGTATTGAGAGGCAGATAATGGGAACCTGCTTTGCCTCCTGTCTTTGACTGTTACCTGAATTATCACAAATGGGGTGCCTGCGATGCTTCCAGTAAGCAGCCTCTTTCCCTTTCTGCTGGCCCAGGATTTTCATTCTGTGCCTTCATGTCTTTTAATAAGAGCATGTTTTCACCTTAGTATTGGATTTTGGATTGTGTATGTTTTATTTCCCTTCCTAGAGGAGAGATAGAGTTTTGGGCCTCTTTTTATTACCCTATCATCAAGCATAGGTATGCATGCCTTCCTGAATGACCAGCAGGGATCCCCTATTTGGGTTAGGAGCTATGTGTTTTAACCGCGAGTCTCTCTAAAATATATTCTCTGAGCTGGGAGTGGTGGCACATGCTTGTAATCCCAGCATTTGGGAGGATTGTGGTTCATGGACAGCCTCAGCTACTTAGTGAGGCGCTTTGCAACTCATTGAGACCCTGTTTCAAAATAAAAGAATAAAAAATAGGGCAGAGGGTGTGGCTCAGAGGTCGAATGCTCCTGGGTTCCATCCCCATACACACACACACACACACACACACACACACACACACACACACACGCATCCTCTGCCTTCCATTTATAATTCCTGGCAGTAGTCAAGGCCCTTCACAGCCACATGCAACCTTCACATTCAGTTATTCCCATCATTTCCTATGGATTGGTCTGTTTTCTGCCACTATAATGAAATGCCTGAGGCTGGAGTTCTTTATCAGGAAAAGGGACAGGTTTAGATCACAATTCTGAAAGTTCAAGGACATGGCATTGGCCTTAGCTTGGCTCTGGTGAGGGCCTTGTGGCATATATCATCACAGCAGCCAGAGAAGGTGTGAGAGGAAATTACATGGTGAGACAGGCAGGCTAGGAAAGCAAAACCAGAGTCCTATGAGGACCACACTAATCCCTACTCAGAGTGGACTTTCAGAAGCCTAATGACCTCCCTTCAGGCCCCTTCTCTGAAAGGTCCCACCTTTCAACACTGCCGATTGAGGACAAAAGCTCCCAAACTATAATCTTTGGGGGCAAGCCACCATGTTGCCTGAATTTGCACGCTTCTGCGGGCGAGTCTTTTCTGCAGCATTTTAAGCATCCCTAAAATGCACCCTATGTTTATATTTCCCCTTGCCTTTGTACTTGCGTTGGCACTTCCTGAACTCTCCTGCACCCTGGCTGATGACTAACCATGATGTAAGGATACCAGCCAGGTGCCACTCTACAGGAACGCTTTCCCTAAGCCCAGCCCCAGCCCAGGTGGGGGACCTCCTTGTCTCATCCTAGTACTGTGACCTCATCTATCAGAGCCTCTGACCTGCAGCATCACTGTAACCTGTCAGCTTGTGTTCTTCTTGATGCTCCTCCACCCCATCCTGCATTAACAAGGTTAGAGTCTCCCTTCGGCCGAGTGGCTGGCCAGAGTTATCTCTGGTTCCCTGTAGATCCTAGAACGTCTGCAACAGTAGATGCTCAATAAACATTTGTGGAATCGAAATATATGAATTACATCTTCATAGACTAAAAAACTATCCCAAAGAGTCTTCAGGTTTTTAAGCCTCTGATAGTATTATTATACAAATCATTAGGCCATGATAGAGAAAGTTTAAACTAGAGGTTCTCAGCCGGTAGTGGTGGCGCACGCTTGTAATCCCAGCATTCAGGAGGCTGAGACCTGGAGGATCGTGGTTCGTGGACAGCCTCAGCTACTTAGGCCCTCCGCAACTCAGTGAGACCCGGTTTCAAAATAAAGAATAAAAAAATAGGGCAGGGGGTGTAGCTTGGAGGTTCCAAATGCCCCTGGGTTCCATCCCCAGACCAGCAAAACAAACAAACAAACAAACAAACAAACAAACAAACAAAGTAGAGGTTCTCAAAAGCCGGCCCCAGGCCAACAGGAGCAAGCACTCGCTCAGAATCTATGAGAAATATAAAATTTGGGTTCTAATCCAGACTTATTGAATAAAGAAAATATCTATAGGGTCTAGAAATCTGAGTTTTCTAAGTTCTATAGTTGCTTGGGCAAAACCTCTGCTTTAATCCATGAGGGGCAGTTTTGGGGAAGTTGCAGGTATTCGTGGGAAGATCAAGCAGAAATGGCACACACAGGAGCTGCCCTGTAAACTTGGTCCACTTACCCAAATTCTGAGAGGCCCATTTCACTCATTAATAAAAGAGAGAGGAGCCAGAGCAAGCAAGAAACTTAAGATGCCTAGGACAGCACCTGGGTACAGTCCATGTCCACCAGATGTTAGATACCAATTTAGTGTCCCCACAATGTATGGCACTTAAGATTAATATCAAAAATATTCAGAGTAAGGAGCAGAAAGAGGAGGAGAAAGAAGAGGTGAAATTCTGGAAGAGGGTGAGAAAGGGGAGAAGAGGGAGAAGGAAGGAAATGCACCTGGTCAAGTAACTTTGAGTAAGTTATCTATTATTTGGAGAGTCGCAGCTCATTAGCATACTGAAGACTCTGAGAAGACTTACCACTGCCCCTCTCAATTTTCTTTAATTCAGTCTTTACCAAAATTTCATCTTTTTTCCATCTCCCATCTTTATTCACTTGCTGCCTCCCTGTATTTATCCCTCACTCCCTATTTCCCTTCTCCCTGCTCTCTTTCCCTTCCCTTGCTTACATCTCTTCCCTCTCCTTCCTTCCTTTTTTCTTTCCTCCTTCCATATGCTTCCCTTCCTTTCATCCATTCACCTCTCTGCCAAATTTTTCATCCATCTACTCCCCATACTTCTATACTGTCTTCTTTCCTTTGGTTCTCCCTCCTGTCCTTCTTTCTTACCTTCTTTCCATTCCTTCCTTCCTTCTGCTACTTACATCCATCAATACCCATCTCTCCAATCACAGCAATTCATATTCCCATCCATTCACCCTCTATTTTTCTTAGTCCTCCCTCTTTTCCTCTCTCTCTCTCTCCTTGCCTCTCCCTCTCCTTCCCTCCCTTTCTTTTTACCTTCTTTCCCTCTGTTGTTTACATCCATTCACCACATCAATCTTATCTCCCCCTTTGTTGATTCAAACTCTCATCTTTCCTTTGGTCATCCTTCCATATATCCATCCACCCATCCACCCATCCATCATCTCTTCATCACTTTCCTTCAGTCATGATCCTCCATCACACCCTTCCTCTGCTTCATATATCCTCTCTTTCTTAGGTCTCCCTTTCTTCTTCTTCTTTTCTTATATCCATTCATTTACCCACCCACCCATCATCTCTTTCATCCTCAGATCTTAGTCATTTCTTTTTCCCTATTTCTCTTTCTTGCTTCCTTCCTTCCAGCGTGAGTAGAGAGAAATAATCTCATCATAGATTTTGATTATTGAAACCAATGCCACCAGAGGAAATTTTCACCTTGTGTTTAAATTTAAAATTGTTTACTTTTTAATTGGACTTTTGGAGGAAGAAAAACGTCAAGGATTTTCTTTTAGTAACATATTGAATACCTGAGAAATATGAATAATGATTTGTCAATCACCCAACAGATATTTATTAAGTACATATTAAGTGCTAGGCACTCTTTTAGGTGTTGAGGATATAAAAAAGTGGGGAAGGAAGCAAATGTCACTGGGGAAGCTGCCCGTGGAGATGTTACTGAGCCACAGGAATGGCCAGGTCAACCATGGGGAGATAGAGAGAGACTGGGCAGATGTAATAGAAAGTACAGGAATGTCCAGGAAAGGTTTTGGTGTTTGTGATGAATGCAAAGGAGTCTAGTGTCACTGCAGATTTGAGAGAAGAAGGAAGAATAGGAAGAACTGAAGTTATGAGGGTCAGGATTTGACCAAATGCATGCTCAACCATAATAAAGATCTCGATTTTATTCTAAGTGTAATGAATGTATTTCATTATAATTTACTAAACATACTGGTTTGTCCTGATTTTGAAGTAGGATAAACTTGCCCTATATTATGTATTTTCATTGGTGATACACAAAAACTTCAAAGACCAAGAAAGCTAAGTGATTTTTCTCTGTCATCCATCCATCCATCCATCCATCCATCCATCCATCCATTCACCCACCCATCCATCCACCATCTCTGCTGTCTAATGCATCAGGCACAGTGCTTAATAGGTAGCAAAGATACACAGATAACCCAAACAAAGCTTCTGACCTCCAGGAACATATTCTCTGGCAAAGCACATACAGAGTGGCCAGGACTTGGGAAATGTGCAGCACCATGTGGGTTTTCTGAAATAGTTTTCATGTTCCCCAGAGAGCTGGTATGCACAATGGAACTGAATCTTTGGATGGAAAAAAAATCACAGTACTTTGATTACTGACTACATAATGCATGATTTTACCGCATTTGACAGCCTGTCTGGATTCTGTATGTGTATGGAGCACAGGAAGTAGTGTAATAAGAATTCAAAGTTGATACCCCAACTCAGTTCCTTTGTTAACACAAGAGCTAATCTTGCTTAGGGGTTCATCCCATACTTGAATGATTGTCCTACCACATAGTTTTAAAAGCTCATGGAAATTATTCCTTCTTTATTTCATTAACCATTGTTTCTCCCCCTAACACTATGTTGAAATGCCTCTTATAAAAACAACTTTTCTTTTTTCAATGTTTCCTGTGGCAAAGGAAAATAAAAATACTACCAACGAAGCATATGCTAAGGTAATTTAAGAGTTGTGATAAGCCAAAAGGAAAGATAAACAGCCCCTAGAAACTCACAAAGTTAAAGAGGTTGTTCCTTTTTTAAAGAAGTCTAATTGGACACAGCAGGGGTCTTGGTCCATGGGCCTAGTTGTTTTATGAGTGGAATTTTCTACCACAATATTGGAAGTTAAAGTGTGAGCTCAACTTCTCTGAAGTTAATTTTCTTGCATCTCTCATTCAGCCTTGAACTGGTATGATCAATTTTGGAGAGAGTAGGGCCATCAAAATACATTTATAAGCCTCAAATGTGATGTATGTGAATAGCTTCTATGATCTGACAACTCTTTGTCTACAAAACGACTGAGTTACCATCCCATCTTAAATTCCCTCTATGCTCATTATATACGGGGGAGTCCTAAGTTACCCAATCCCGACTGTTTACAGCAGGTGCTGATGAAGGGTGACACAGCCATGAAAAAAGAAACCCAGCAGAGGCAATGCTCGACCTCTGCCTCATCTCCAACGAGACCTCAGAGTTTATATCAGGTTTAATGAGGGACTCTGGATGAAGGTTCTAAGTTCTATGGGGGAGGAGTGGCACTTCCAGTGTCCACGTGGGGTGTCATTACTCCTAATAAACAATAATAATAACTTGCACGCCTGCCTCTCACTGTGCAATGGAGAGGCATTTTTTTCCCACACATTATCTTGAAGTATAATTATCCCTGTGTTATAAATGGTGAAAGTGAAACAGAGAAGTTAATTAAACAACTTGCCCAGGGTAACAATAGTCCAAATGGAAAAGGGAATAAGGCACAGACTTTGGAGCTCTTAAGAGAAGTTGTTTGCAGAATTGTGATGGAGGAGAAATAAGGGCAGGGACACCCAGCTTTTCCCCGAGCATGGTCAGGACATAATCCTCAAGCTCTTTTGCTAGCTTTGACCTCTGAAACGTAATAGATTTGGAAAATGGAAACACCTCCATCTTCCCAAGTAGCTGTGCAATGGGCTCTGGATGGCACACGCTCTACCATGTTTCAGAGGTTCTTTATATAGTCTCTGATCTGGGTCTGCCCTCAACCACAGGGAGTGCTCATTCTTGGTTATTTACTCCAGAAGGGAAAGTGACTCCTATGTCTAGGTGGCCTGTCAAAAACTTGGTTACATGTATGCCATTGTCACTACAAATTACCTTATGTTGTGAGACTATAATGTACCTAGAAACATATATATTATACTTGTAATAATATATATATATATATACACACACACACACACACACACACACTCGGTTACATTATAATGTGGAAATGCTTTCTAGACATCCAGCATGATTTGACCAAGATTGTTCAAAATATACAACTTTAGACATCATGTGAGCTGGCATAAATTTTCCAAAATTTTTAGAGATGTATATTTAGCTTATGAGAATGTGTGTGCTATCCGGGTGCTCGGGAGGATGAAACAGGAAGATTTCAGGTTCAAGGCAAGCCTTGACAACTTAGACCCCCATTTAAAAAGAAAAAATAAAATAGGGCTGAGATATAGCTTAGAGATAGAATACCCTTAAATTAAATCCTAAGAACCCCCCTCCACACACAGTCTATGCGCTATATTTCCTTCATTTAGGAAAATGTATTCTCATATTTCACTTTTCTCTAATTAGGAGTTTTAAGAATAACATCTATGTTTAGTATAGCATTTCTTTTTTTCTCCATGAAAAGCTAAAATCAAGTCCACAGTGAGTTTAATATCAATGATCAATACCATCTTACATTAAATAAAAATAATAATATTTGTTCATTTCTATCACAAGTTTCTTTCACAAAGGACTCGTGGCATCTGGAAGCAAATAATAAAAGGAAATAGAATTTACTCAGCCTAGAAAATGTCACTTTGTAAAAGTTGAGATTTTTTTCCAAAGCGGGCCAGCAGCGGCCAATCAAGCCCCAGATGCCTGTGGGTTATTATAAAGAAGGAATCTCACACTGATCTTGTGCTTCTGTGAGGAAATGGGCAAGTTAGGGCCAGTAGAGTCTCAGAGCTCATCAGCGTTGGACAGAATGCCGAAGGAAGCCCAGAATGTGGCCCAGGTGTGAGGATGGATCTCAACCCAGGCAATGCCCAGTACCTGTGACACACTGGGCAGACTGTGGGCATTCGATCAAAATGTGTGGACAGTCCATGGTGTTTGAGCATCAGCCCTAGAGCCAGAGGCAAGGGCTCTTCCATGCTGTGTGCTCCCATGCCCAAAATAATGATAACATAAGCTTGAGCTTGAGTTCTGTTTCTAAGTGCATTAATAGTGACCTGCACAGATCAGCATAAAACCCAGTTAGGTGATACGCATTTGGTCTTTCCTGACAGACTGAAATTTTCCTTCCCCCTAACTTTATGTACCTGTAAGTCCAGCCAGGAAAGCACAGAATCAAGAGTGTGTGAACAAAACAAAACAAAAAACAGCAAAAAACAACAAAAATAACAACTACAATAACAACAATAAAAACAAAAAAAATTTCTTTAGTACTGACAATCTTACTTGGGAAATAAACCCATCACAGAGAGTGGAAGTTAGATAGCAGTTGAAATGTTACTGAGAAAGCGACTGGTAGCTCAGGAGAAAACAAGGGGATTCAGTAATGGAGCTGAAAACAAATGTGGGATGCGGTGTAAGTTCAAGTCATAAGAATTCTGTTAATTTGGAAGTTGGAACAAATCAATAGCCTGAAACATAGCTTGCTATCTACCTATCTATCCATATATCTACTTATAGATTTACCTATTAATTGATCTGTCTGTCTATAGATCTATCTATAGGTTTATCTACCCTTATATAACATGAAAGGAATCAATAAGTAATGATTTAATGCATGCAAATGGCTAAAATCCTATAAAACCTTGGCTACATGGAAAAAATAATAAAAGGAGACCTTTAGAGTGAAAAGTCTGAGATTAGCCTAAACAGGGCCTGTTGGAAGGTCACTTGAATTTTGACTCTCAAGTGATTTGTCTGTTAAGTAGGACTAATAATACCCATTTTATCCTTCTTACCACAAAGTTGTAGCATATTGGGAGGGATGTAAATATATAACATATATAAATGATAATGCTTTCTATGGCGAACACGGTACAGCAGATGGAGATGGGTATGGATGGCATTAGTGGGGGGATCTTTGCCATTATAATCACCTTCATCCAGGCCAGCAAGCCAGACAACAGGGGTCACAGGTTCAAATGCGACAGCAGCCAGAATCAATCACATAAGTGGAAAAGTCATGCCCTTCGAGACGGCACTGTCTCTACCTGACTTTAACCATTTGTGTCCACAATATAGTGCAGGTGGGTACTGCTAGGTGTGTGATTATTTTAAGGAAGATAGAATTAGAAATGCTTATATAAAATATCTTGCTTTTTCAAGGTCACCACCTAGATAAGAAACAAAACAAAACAGGAGGAAGGACAAATCACGCAGGTTGGCAAGCTTGTTTGTCTAAAGCCAGATGTTTGCAGCCTGAGAAGATGTATTATGAGCTTTTTCCTTAAGCGAGAAAATGTCTTAGGACCCTAAGTGATGATGATTTTTATTTAATATAATCATCATTACCAATCAGAAAGTTTCTCTCTTCCTCTCCCTCTTTTTCTGTTTCTGTGATTTAGGGCTAGGACTTGAACCCAGGGTCATTCTATCTCTTAGCCACACCTCTAGCCCTATTTTATTTTGTAACAGAGTTTTTCTAAGTTGCAGAGGCTGGCCTCAAACCTGCAATACTCCTGTATCAGCCTCCCTATTTCTGAGTTTGTGAAGAAAGGTGAAGCCAAGAGTGGGGCTGCACACCTGTAGTCCCAGCTACTTTGGAAGTTGAAGTAAGAGGAAAATTTGAGCCCAAGAGTTTGAGGCAAGCCTGGAAAACATAACAAGATGCCATATTTTAAAAATAAGATGGCCGGGCATGGTGGCGCACACTTGTAATCTCCGCGCTTGGGAGGCTGAGACAGGAGGCTCGCACGGGTTCGAAGCCAGCCTCAGCTGCTTAGTGAGGTTCTCAGCAACTTAGTGAGACCCTGTTTCCAAATAAAAAATATATATATATAAAAGGTCTGGGAGTATAGCCCGGAGGTAGAAAGCCTCTGGATTCTACCCTTAGTATCACCAAAAACAACAACAACAACAACAATAACAACAACAAAAAGATGAAATAAAGAAAAACAAAGAAATGTGACAGTAGCTTCCGTTGCATTCATCACTGGAAATGGAATAAATGTTTTAGGTTTTGTTCTCATTCTTTGCTTAGGATTTTGACAGCTCCAAGTTGGAAGCGATCTTCCCAAACATCAGGCTCAAATCCTCCCAATGCTACAGAATAAAAAAACAAAACAAACAAAAACTACAAAACAACAACTACAACAACAACAAAAAGGACCCAAGAGGAGAAGGGACTGCCCCAGGTGACAGCAAATTCTGGGAAGAATCGGACTCAGAAGGATTCTCTGGCTCTTATCTCTAGGGCTTCCTCTTTCTTCATCATGATTTTCTTTCTTTGTCTCACAGATCCTTTTTATCTTCTGAACCCTTTCAGCAATTTGAGATCAATAAAGAGAGGCAGGAAAGGCCACGTCTGCCTGGTGTAAAATGACTTTTTTTTCCCCTCCCTGTGAATTATTTTCACACCCGATCTTGTCTCTTATATTCTAACTAGTTTTCAGGCCTCATGAGAAGGTGCATGGGTTAGCAAGAGAAATAAAAACCCCAGCATCCTAACATCTTAACTAAGTGGTGTCTCATCCTATCTCTTTCCATTTTTTTAAAGTAAATTGCTTGACCGGAGCCAGAAGACCATCAGAAGAACCCTGGGAGAAATAGGGGGAGTCGCCGGTAAAGTTCACTGCTTATTCATGGCAACAAAGTCACTGATAGAAACATCAAAAGCAAGAATTACTGAAGAAAAGAGCAGGATATAAAGCTATATCCTAAGCAGGCAGAGTAGAGGGGGTTAGGGGGGCTCATGGGGAGGCATCCCAGAGAGATGGAAAAGGTCATTGACATGAAAATAACCTTGGGAGCTGGGAATGAATACCCCATTGCCACAGACGGAAGAAAACACAACATCCAATCAGATGGAACAGATAGAACTGCCGTTCCAGTCAACTGTGAATGCCACCAAATGCATTGTGGGACATTTGAGGAGCTGGTACCAAGCAAGGAAAGGTATCCAAAGCCCCCATCCTTTGGGCCAGCCACAGGTAGACATCCACATGCTGCAGCTCCTCGGTGAGGTCAAGGCTGGGGAAGTGTGATAGGGGTGACTGAGGGGGTTTCCTATCTAGGGTCACGAATGTTCTGTGGGAGAATTAAGTAGACTGGGTCATCAGCTCAGGTATTTTATTTTATTATTATTTTTTTAAATTTTGGAGTGATGCAAAGTCTGGCTCTGGAATAGAAGAGGGAAGAAAAGAACGATTGACTCTTGCCTTTTATTGTGAGCTTCCCGTGGTTGAGTGTTCACTGATAGAACTGGTTTAACTCCAAGATGCTGTCTTAGAAACAATTACTGGTTTCCACTAAAATACAACTCTAGCAGAAAACATTAATTTAAGTGATAACTGCCCGTATGCCTTCCATATCAAGAATGTGTCTGCCCCCTCATCTTTGGCTTTACAAGCACCAGAAAGGAATAAGGATAATAAGAAAAAGGAGACATAAAACAAAAGGTTTGATAGAAAAGGATGAGAGAGAGGGAGGGGGCTGGTATTGGCCCCGGGGGATCAAAGGCAAAGCTGCTGCTGGAATTTTAAAGTACCACGCAAGATAGTTTTTCTACCCTTTACGAGTTTATTCTGATCCTGGAGTTTAAATAGTAACTATATTGGTTTCTTTTTCTTGCTTCTGTTTTTTTTTTCCTTCCATTCCTGCTGCATTAGTCTGCCATCCAGAAAAGCCTTCCATGTCCATTATCTCTGCCACTGCAGTATGAGGGGTGCGGTCTGCCAGCCAGGGGCTCTGCTCTCTTCTCTGGCACCATCTTTGGAAATGGAAAATTTCTTTGCAACCTCCCTTCATCTTTTGACTTTCTATACTACTTGTTTTTTTTTATTTACCTATTTTTTTTTCAGATACTGGAGGTTGAACCAGAGGCATTCTATCTCTGAGCTACAACTCTAACCCTCTTCCGTTTTTTATTTTGAGACAAGGTCTTGCTAAGTTGCTGAGACCTGCTATGTTGCTGAGGCTGGCTTCCAACCTCCGACCCTCCTGTCTCAGCCTTTCAAGTACTGGGATTGCAGGTGTGCCACCACACACGGCCCATTCACCTACTCTTAGTGCGTATCTGCTGTGTGCCAAGCTCAGGGCTAGCTCAATGCATAGAATAAAATGGACCACAAGGAAGAAATGGTCTTTGCCTTCAAAGAGTTGAATCTAAATGTAACATTGTCCAATAACACGCTGGGCTCAATGACAGAGGAGACAAGAGGAGCTCAGTATTCAACTGGATGCTGTTATGGGGTGAGCTATGTCCCCTAAAGATATACTGAATCGCTAACCCCTAGTACCTGTGAACATGACCTTATTTGGATTTAGTGACCTTGTTTGAGGCTTGATAGCACAATACAGAATACTTAAATTATGAACCTGGCCTAGGTGTCCATCAACGGATGAATGGATTAAAAACTGATATACACACACAATGCAATCTTACCCAGCCATGAAGAAGAAGATTATGTCATTGTAAGAAAATGGATAAAACTAGAGAATATTATGCTAAGTGAGATTAGCTAGTCTCAAGAAAGTAAAGAGTTGTATATTTTTCTCTCAGATGTGGAAGCTTGAGGATTTAATCCGAATAAATAAATTTGTCCTGGATTAGATGAGCCTTTTGGGCAATGCCTGAGAAAGAGAGACTTGGAGATCTGCAGACATCCACAGGGAGAGAAAGGCCAGGTGAAGAGAAGGCAGGATAGGCTGCCACAAGATGCCATGGATTGCCAGGAACCACCGGGCTGGGGTATGCTCCTCCCCGAGGGCCTGACCAGTGCTTGGGTTCTGGACTCCATCTCCACTGCTTGAAGCTGCCAAGTTGGTGGTATCAAATTAGGAAAGCCCTAGGAGATGTGAGGTCATGTGTTCCTGAGGCTTGTTTCTATATTATGTTTTTCTTCCTCCAAAACAACTTCATCTAATCCCCGTGCTTGGACAGGAGGTTCACACAGGTTCGAAGCCAGCCTCAGCTACTTAGTGAGACCCTGTTTCCAAATAAAATATAAAACCGGTCTGGGAGTATAGCCTGGAGGTAGAAAGCCTCTGGGTTTCACCCCCAGTACCACACACACACAAAAGAAAAAAAGAAAGAAGAAAGAAAGAAAGAAAGAAAGAAAGAAAGAAAGAAAGAAAGAAAGAAAGAAAGAAAAACCTCATCAATGCAAGCAAGGATCTAAAAGCAATCCCAGTACTTGGGAGGCTGAAACAGGAGGATGGCACAGGTTTGAAGCCAGCCTCAGCTGCTTAGTGAGGTTCTTAGTAACTTAGTAAGATCCTGTTTCCAAACAAAAAAATATAAAATGGGTCTGGGAGTGTAGCCTGGAGATAGAAAGCCCCTGAGTTCCATTCCTAGTACCAAATATATATATATATATATATATATATATATATATATATATATATATATATATATATATATATATGCTACTGTCAACTCCTGAAAGCAACTACTAATAGAATGAAGAGAAAACAATTTTCCTTGGGTTCCTATCTCTCCTGTCCCTTCCAGGGAAGGCAGTAGATAAGTCAAATGCACCTCTTTTCCCATCTTGCATTTTGATACTTCTTCTTTTCTGTTCTTTTAAAAAGTGATCCAGTTCACAGCCACCGTCATAGCTAGTCTCAGATCCGACATCACACTGAGCTGCAGCCAACAGTCCCAGGTCAGGAGACCTCAGTGGGGTGCACCCACCTTTAGTGGCCTCAGTTTGCCACCACCCCTCCAAAGCTAGATCAGCAAGGATGTCGAGCTCATCTCCACCTACACCAAGTCGCTAAGTGATACAAAAAGACCAAGGAAATGACCCTTGTCTTTAAGTGGTGACAATTTAATGTTGACACGAGTGACTTATATGCATGAAACGCCAAGAGAATATTACAAATCAGGATGTAATGAGGTGCTAAATTGAATCAAGCTGACGATAAGACCATTCTGCAGTTCTGAAAAGGGGAAGCTGTAGCTGGGCTGAGTCGGTCTGGAGATCTTTGGAGCAAAGACGGGGCTTGGGCTTAGATGGATACTGGGTTAGTAAGGAGGATAAACAGCAGCCATGGCATATTCTCTGTTCGCATGCCATCCCCAGCCTGGGATTTGGGCCAGGTTGGGATAAAGAGCTAAAGCCCTAGCTCCCTAATCAACAGAGGCAGGTAGGAACAAACCCACAGAGTCCAGAAAATGCTCCAGCAGCTGAACGATTCAGGGCCACAGCACCTGAGGGCATTTCAAACAGACCTTCCTTGATTGCTACTCATTTGTTGAATGAAAATATATCCGAGAGTATTAAACAGCTCCCATTTGTGGGGTCCTAACATTGTATTCAGTATTTTTCCTGCTCACCCTCTCCTGCTCTCTTTGAAAAATGTTTCATTTTCACCAAAAGAAAAATATGTGTCAAGTTTAAAGAATCAAATAGTTCTACGATGTTTGGTTCAGAAATAGCAATCTTTTTGCATCACCACCAATTTCTTCCTTCCCAGCAGCTACCACATTTACCTTTTTTTAGCTGATTATTTGGGTATTTATCTCCAGTTCTATAAATAGCATGCTTCCTTGCTATTTCTCGTGTTTTCAATTTTAGGCATTATCTGGTAACTTTTCACTCCAGAAGGTGCAGATGTGAGGTTTTTTCCCCCCCACCCACCTTCCCAGGCCACAATCACAGCCTTCCTGTCCCCCCATCCTTCTGATAGAGTGCTGAAAACATTATTCTATATTTATATCATTATGTCTTGTAAATTCTATTTGGACCCGAGCCATGTAATAAGTGATGACTACTTTTTATTTATATTTTCTCCCAGAATCATCTCCTTAAAAATTTACTTAAATTTCCATGTGTCTATTATATAGGACACTGAGTTCTGTAGGCCAAGTTCTTTTTTTGTGGCACTGGAGATGGAACCCAAGAGCATTCTACCTCTGAGCTAAACCCCTGGTCCCACTTTTTAATCTTTTTATTTTTTTGAAGCAGGGTCTGCTCACTGAGTTGTGAAGGGCCTCACTAAGTAGCTGAGGCTGTCCCCAAAATGTGATCAAGTCTCCGTCTCCTGAATGCTGGGATTACAAACGTGTACCACCATGCCCGGCTTGTCCTCCAGCCAAACCCGCGCAGGAGGAGCAGAGCAGCCAAATTAAGTGCATTCACTCACTTCAATGAGGGAGAAGATGCAGGATGGATGGGAGTGATGGGGGTTTCATGCTTGTTTCTGGAGCTGTCAGAAAGCAGGGATAATTTCCTGATCTTGTATCTCAGTACATTCAATCTACCAGAAAAGATGACTGGAAGAGACTAAAATTAGAAAGTAGCAGTCACTCTTAGCTGGGCGTGGTGGCGCACGCTTGTAATCCCAGCATTTGGGAGGCTGAGACCGAGGATCGTGGTTCGCGGACAGCCTCAGCTACTTAGTGAGGCCCTTTGCAACTCAGTGAGACCCGGTTTCAAAATAAAGAATAAAAAAATAGGGCAGGGGGTGTAACTCGGAGGTCAAATGCCCCTGGGCTCCATCCCCAGACCTGCAAGAAAAAAAAAAACAAAACAAAACAAAGTAGCAGTCACTCTTGATAGCCAGGAGGAAAGGGTGCATTATATTTTTGTGGTTTGGACAATGCTGTGGTTTGGATCTGGGATGAATACATCCCCAAAACGGGATCTTGGTTCTCAGCATGCCCGTAGTGAGAGGTGGTGGGACCTTTAAGAGGTGAGAGCTAGTGGGAGGGCCCAAGACTGGCTCCTCCCCCAGCCCTGGCTTCCTATATTGCCATGTGATCTCTTCCTCTCTTCTGTGTTCTGTCACTGTGGTACCATCCACCATGTGGTCAAGTAGCCCGGGGAGGAGGGGGCTTGCCAGAGCTGCTACTATGCTCTTTAGACTTTCAGCCTGTAAAACTATGAGCCAAACAAACCTTTTTATCTTTATAAGTAGCTAACCTTCAGGTATATCATTATAGGAACACAAATGGACTAATACAGATACTTTTGCTTGTACTTAGGAAAGATCAGGAAGTATTCTCATTTTCATTTTATCTCACTTCATCATAGTCACAGAGGGGCTTTGTGAAACGTGGGTGCTCTGTAAGATTGCTAATGCTAACAGAATACCATGACCTAACTCTGAGAGGCAGGCCAGCTCTTAATGACACCAAACACTCACTATTTGTGTCAGCAGTGATGAGGATTTAATGTGTTACCATTTGCAAAAATCTGTGGAACAATGCTTCCTGTAGAAGTGCTTGTTCTGAGACACCAAAAGCAGAAGCATAAATATAAAAAATAGTTAGGACTACTCTAAAGTTAAATATTCCTGTGTATCAGAGTAAAAATGCAGCCAACCTATGGAATGGGAGAAAATATTTTCAAATCATGCATCCAATAAGCAATTGATACATAGAATATAAAAAGAATTCATACAACTCAACAACAACAACAACAACAACAACAACAAAATAAGTAAATCAAAAAGTAATGAGAAATTATCTTAAGCAGGTATTTGTCCAAAGAGACACAAATGCCTAGAAAGTATATGACAAGATGCTTCACTATTTACTAGGGACAGAAATTCAAAACTACAATGAGATAATACTTCACACCAATTAGGATAGCTGTTATAAATAAAAATAGAAAGTAATAAGTTCTAGAAAGAATGTGAAGAAACAGGAGCTCTTGTTCATTGCTGGTGGTACCGTAAATAGTGCAGCCATTGTAGGAAAACAGTGTGGTAGTTCCTCAAAAGTTAAACACAGAATTACCATATGATTCAGTCATTCCATGCCTAGCTCTATATAAAAACAAAATAAAAACCAGCAATCAAATAGATAGTTGTATACCAGAGTTCTTAGCCATAAATACATGAATAAATAAATTTATTCATTTATTTACTTATTTATTTACTTTGGTGCTGGAGATTAAACCCAGAGGAATTCTACTTCTGAACTACATCTCCAGCCTTATTTTATTTTTAGGTTGATGAGTGTCACTATGTACTGAGGCTGTCTTTGAACCCTTGTCCTCCTGTCTCAGCCCCTCGAGTACTGAGATTCCAAGCATGTGCCACCATGCCAGGCCTGTAGCATTATTTATAGTAGCTAAAAAGTAAAACAACCCATGTGTCCACTGATAAACAAGTGAATAAACAAAATGTGGTCTACATATACAACAAAATATTCATTAGCCTAGGAAATTCTGGTCCATGACACAGGATGCAACTTTAAGACAATACACTAAGTGAAATAAGCTAGTCACAAAATTACAAATATTGTATGACTCCATTCATATAAGGTAACTAGAATAGTCAGATTCGTAGATGCAGAAATAAAATGGTGGCTTCCAGGGGCTGGGGTGAAGAGAGTTAGTATTACGGGCATAGTTTTTAAGGGAAGGTTAATATGTTCTGAGGGTGCATGTGGGATATGGTGAGTACACAGCAATGTGAACATACTTGATGCCACAAAGCTGCATACTTTAAGATGGGAAAATGGTAAAAATTTTTGTTAGGTATATTTTATTATGATTAAAAAGTGTTAGTCAAATTAAAATGTATCATTACACAGTGTATAAATACAATAAATTATCATAATGCACTCAATAATATGTACACATATTATGTACCAGTTAAAAAGAAAAAAAATAATCGTAGAATTTAAAAACATCATAAAACATAAATATCAAACCCAACCTCTTCTCCAAAAGACGAATTCCTCTTTTCAACATATACAGATGATTCAGGATAGCATTTATTATTCATAACCACTTTAGGAGTTACAGGCGTATACTATTGTTTTACAGATAAAAACTATGAGATGGAGATTAAGCAAATTGTTTGAATTTATAATGTTAGAAAGTTCCCAAACTATGATCTTAATCCACGTAGTATGGGCTTCAGAATCAACATGTTCAAGAATATAGTAACCTTAATTGTTTTTGGGAGAAGCCTATGAGATTTACTTGGGGTGGGTGATATCATTTCTGTTGAATCTTCCCATTAGTAAAATAAACAAATTCTGTGATTCAACGGAAGATTAAGACATCTCTACCAAGGACAAATTTTAAAATGACAACTTTTAAAAAGACAAAATTTAAAAGGCCAAATTTTAAAATTTGAGGCCAAATTTTAAAAAATGACTATTGAATGTCATGCAGGAAGCTCGTTAGAATTTAATGTGGAATTTTTAAGGGAATTCAGGAGAAGCTCAAGTTCTGAATAAAAACTTGTAGGGCAGGAAACTGTTAAGATGTCCTGTGCAGTTCCCAGTCTCTGCTTGCCCAGGGCGTCTTTTTGTATGTACCAAGAAGCCAGGGACAGAGATGGAGCGGTCGAATGTACACAATGCCTATCGACCCTGGGATTTTTGTCAATATCAAGATTATTTGCTGAGGAGGAGCAGTTCTCCGCCGTCTGTCACAGCTTCCAGGCTGCGCCATCTCCAAAGGAATTACCTGTCCATCTTGACTCTGTGCTAATTTGCACTGTGGTGCCTAAGAATGGTCTCAACCCTAGCTGTGCTAGAAATCAGTGGACCTATAGGCTACACATGGAGAGGTGTGCGTGCGTGTGTGTGTGTGTGTGTGTGTGTGTGTGTGTGTGTATGCACATGTATGTTGCTGGGAAAGTTAGCACTGTCCAAAGGGTCCTGAGAAGTACCCCAACTCTTGGCATGAGGATCTCGTTTTAGAGGTCTGAGTGAGGGTTTCTGGGGGTCAGGGCTGTGTTAGAGCTCCGCTTTCTTCCCTCACTGGATTGCCACCAAGATTTTCAATCCAGCATCACAGACTCCACACCACTCTTCTCGACTTCTAGATGAAGCTGTGAGGACCTGCCTTGCCTGCCTGTGCAGGTCTCAGTTTTCACGGGGTCCCGATGGGTCATGTCATCCTGGATGGAAATCTATTTATCTTATTCATTGTTGCCCCACAATATTCCTACAATGGATTTCTGTATTTCTGCACATACGCACGTGCTGTGCCAAAAATGAAATCCACACTCTCCAGAGAGGCTTCAGGGCCTCTAACTCTGAGACAGCCCGGCCTAGCTGGATGCAAGAAACAAGTCTAGAGTCCTAGAGTGATAAAGGAAACTGAGGCCCAGCAAGATGAAACAACTTACTAAACTCATGCTGTGAATGAAAGATGGAGTACAGAATGTTTTCTAGTTTCTACCTTAGAGCTTTTTCTTTGCATTTCTGCTTTCCAAACTTGCCAGTAATAAGACTTCCCTGCAGGAGGGAGTAAAAACAGCTCTTCAGGCCCACAGAATCTTACTTAACCAGGATCGCCAGGGGAAGAAGCCGGGGATCTGTGTGCTTGCCAAGAAGGGGAGAGAAAGGGTGTATTGTGATGTGTATTTTTCTTTTTCCAACTTTAAAAAATTATAACTCATGTCCTTTAATTTAATTGCTTGATATATATCTCAGTAAGTCAGGCACATATTTTGAGGTTAGCTTTTAATATGGGGGGCGTAGAGAAAGCTCTGCAATTAAAAAGCCTTCTTTCATTTAGAGTTAGAAGCCTGGGCCCATTGCTTCCCTGATTTGTGACTATGTAAGTCACTTCATCTCTCTGTGCAAACTTCTGTAAAATGGGTATGACGATACTGGGTGTTGAGGGAGATATGATGGGGATTGAATGGGAGAAAATGAGGAAAGTACATGATGTGCTTGGTATAATAATTACCACTGAGGGAGAAGAAGGGCCCTGAGCGAGCCAAGTCCCATGTGGCTTTGCATTTGAGATAAGCGTGAGGATGTCTCTGTGCCCTACACCGACTAGAATTCTACTGATGTAGGATTCAGTCTACATGGCCGAGGGGCTGGGATCCCTTCAAACTATTGCCTGGGCACCAGGAAGAAGCTACAGGTAGCTCTGCACCCCTGACTGACCCAGGCATCCAAGGGTCTGAGAAAGAGTATGGAACCAAGAGGCTCATGTACAGAAAATCCAAGTTGGGAAAGTCAATATTTAAATTTGATGTCCTGACTCCAATATGAAGAATAAAACATGAGCAGTCCCCTAGAGAAGTTCAGTCCCCAGACCCAGCCTCCGCATCCTGGGCTCCCGCTCAGCACTCGCCTTGGTTCCTCCTATTGGCTCGGGCCATGACTTGTCACAGTGTGTATTAAAAGATGTAACAAAACCTGATCATTTAAAGACGAACTACTGTTTTTAGATACTGAGTATCTAAAAAGCTGGGCATGGCACTGCACACCTGCAATCCCAGTACTTGGGAGGCTGAAACAGGAGGATTGCAAGTTTGAGGACAGCTTCAGCTAGTAGGGAGTAGCCTCTCAGCAGCCTAGGGAGACCCTGTTTCAAAACAAAACATAAAAATGGCTGGGGATGTAGCTCGGAGGTAGAATGCTCCTGAGTGCACTCTCTAGTAACACACACACACACACACACACACACACACACACACACACACCAAGTTAAAAGTAGGTATATTCAATATGTTTTGTATGTAAATATGTTCTCCTCACATGGCACATTCCAATCTGTCCTCTTTTTCTTGAAATTCTCCATTATTTTCCATGATAAAAAATAGTAAGTTGGCAAAAGGAAGGTGGTTACTGAAGATATTCATTCAACTCATTCATTCATTCATTCATTCAATGCTGTGGCGCCTCTATGGATCTGCTATGGGGACAGTGATGGGGTGCTTGAAGAGCAGAGAGATGTTGAGTGGATAGAATTAAGTCCATAAAGAGCAGAATAAGAGGTAAGAACACAGTGCATGAGGAGATGTGGAATAAATAACTCTAAAATGTGCACGGACTTTGGGAGAAGATTAAGGAGTGGGGGGAGAAGGTGAGGGAGAGACAGAAGGAACAGGAGGGCACACACGAATAGTATAATCATTAATATGCATAATAATTGCTGCAAGCTTTTCAGGAAATCCTAAATTAAATTAAATTACAATGGGCATACTGCATAGGAAAGCAAGGAAATTTATAACACATCAGAGGAGAACTTCATTCCCAAACCTAAGACACAGGAGGGAAAACACTTCATTAACTTAAAAATAACCTCCTTCTGCAGGCTGCCTGCTGCCTTCTTTCCCATCCCACATCCAGCCCTGAGCTGTGCTTGGCTGGAGGGGCCAGGTGAGTGAAATGGGCTGCGGAGGTATCCTTGTCCTTGGGACAGGATGTCAGTTCTAACCTCTATGTGGCTGTCAAGACAGATGTATAAGATAAAGTCATTCGCTTTTGAGTTTCTGGATACCGACTGGAACCTCAGAGTCTGCTAATCCCCACAGCTATGTAGTCTAAGCAATGGTATTTGACATTCACTACCTATAGATCATGCAATCCACACAACCCACTGGTGAATTAAGGAGTATCTGTGGATCAAGCCAAGTGGTACCCTTGGACTGTGTAATTTTTGAACATTTGTTCAGCTGTTTTTAAACTGCAAGTGCTCTGTGGCTTATGTGAAGGGAGGTTATAAGAAAAATTTGACAGAATATTATCATATGTATTAGAGGACATTGCTGAGAATTCAGTTATCTGGAATGCAGACAGGGCCTTGCTTATGAGAAATTTCTTTCGGGCCTTATTGTGAACATTCACAGAATTTCCCTGAAGCAGTTGATCTATTTTTATCTGTTGGCTATTATGCATCTTATTTGCTCTGTTTCCCCTTTTCCTTTGGTTGCTAGGAAGCTTAGGATCAAGTTTTCTTTTTATCTTAAATAATGAAACAAAAATTTATACATATAATCATATATATGTATATGTGCATATATAAACATATATATATATATATGCTTCCCTCCTAAGATTTTTTCTTATCTTTATTCTCTTATATAATTTCAGGTCTCCCCTGTCCTCCCAAACAATACTTTTAAGCTATCATAAATTGTGGGAGGTGGAAGAAATAAATGGGGGAAAATAACCTCTGTAGCTTTATGATGTCAGATAAATAAAACAATTGCTAAAACAGCCAGGCAACAGAAATCTTGGTCCATCCTAGGCAACCTAGAGCTTGCTGAGTTCGATGCACTATTTTCATTTAGAATTAACCAAGGCATTGTCTGTTTAAAAGAAGTAGGGTTACTTCTAACATGCTCAGTGAGAAACTGAGTGAGACTCTCTGGATGGGAGGCGTCCTTTCTACCATGGATCTACCAAAAGGGTCCTGGCAGAGGCATCCTGTTTACACTTCTTATGTACGCTTTGATGTTGCTAGTCAGTTTATTTGTATTTATTTATTATTTTTTGGTACTGGGGAGTGAATACAGGGACAGTCTCCTCCAAGCCATACCCCTATTCCTTCTTTATTTTTTATTTAATTTTGAAACAGGGTCTTACTAAGTTGCCAAGCCTGGCCTTGATCCTGCCATCCTCTGGTCTCACTTATTAAGACTATAGAAAACAAAAACTGAAATTTCTATGGGGAAAAGGTAAGCTAATGCTTTTAGGTTGTAATATGGCTGCCTGTCTATTGAAGGCCTATTTCCTGAAAGAAAAGCACAAACTATTCTGGCTTGAAAGGCAGTCTCATTCTTCCATCTACAGGAGCCTCCATTATGCTGTCGCTGGGAATCCAGATTTTTTTTTCTCCTACTGACTTATTTCATAGGATTTAAAATTATGCTGCTATATACAAGACACACCTTTAGAGCTTTGGCAGAAGGTCAGAACAGAGGGTGAGCCTCTCGTTGGAGAAGCCAATGCTTGAGGGGAGGAGAGTACCACTTTTGTGGGCATCTCACTAGTGGTATCTGGGTATCTGCCTGATGCGTGGAGATTGAGGTCAAGAACAATTTGGCTGCAAAGGTGGCCGGTTTTAGTACCATCCACTGAAGAATGTACCATAATCATAGAAAATAAAGACAGTCAGCCAAAGGGTGAAACTCAGATGTTGCTTTCAGGATGTTTACAAGTTGGGTAAAAATATTTTAGCTCCTATATACTTTTAGGTGTAGTTTGTCTCCATGTAAGGTGTCTCTTCTAATAATGGGCTTCATCAACAGCAACAGCAACAATAAGAGGGAAACAAGAAATAGCTTATACTGTTGTGTATGAGCTGAATGTGTTGGAAGGTGTTTTATTTCATCTAGGAAAAAGACAGCCAAAAGTGCTACCTGGTCTTCAGGGCACAGGTCATTGACAAGATATCAGCTTAAAAATGATCTGTGTAGCTGGGTGTGGTGGTGCACGCTTTTAATCCCAGCATTTGGGAGGCTGAGACCAGAGGATCGTGATTCAAGGATAGCCTCAGTTACTTAGTGAGGCCTTTGCAACTCAGGGAGAACCGGTTTCAAAATAAAGAATAAAAAACTGGGGCTGGGGGTGTAGCTCGGAGGTAGAATGCCCTGGATTCCATCCCCAACCGAAAAAAAAAATTCTGTGTAATTAACCAGATACATGTAACACACCCAAACACATAGATACTTTGTTGGTGCTTTGATGACTCCTGAAAAATTCAGCCCCTTTTATCAAACTCAATTCCAAACACTTGGGCACAGCTCTGCACTCTGTATCTTCTATGTCAAACTCTATTTTCAATCCTTTAAGTCAAGTTTAAATTCATGGCAACTGCATTCAGATACTGATAGAATCCCCAATTTGCCCTGGACCTTGTATCCATTCCACAAGAAACACACGCGTGCGTGCACACACACACACACACACACACACACACACACACGTAGGAGCACACACATGTACTCGAATTCTATTTGCTTTCATTTTAGCTAAGCTAGAGTCAAGAATTCAGAATGACAGTCTGGTGGCCAGAACTTTAACACACTCGGATAAGTGCCCACTGAAAACAAGAGTATTGCATAATTGGGTCTTTGCCCCTCGGCTGAAGCGATCATATCAGCAAGGCTCTTGTTTGGGGTACAAATGGACCCTCACATGTTCAGTAGTATATTTTCTTCTTACTGAAGCTAAAATCGCTATCAGCCTTAAATGAGTTAAACAAATTGGTGCAAGTGATGAAAAATGGGTAAGTTTGACTCTGAATACACAAATCTGTGTGTCCACCAAAATGAGGTGTTGAGTAGGCATGAAAGCCAGAAAAAATATCCTATCAACGACTGACCGCTTGAGATGCCATCCATAGGAAAAGAAATCATTCACTGCATTATCACTAAGAAAGCATCCTGGATGGCCCAGAGATATGAACTGACCTCTCTTATGGAAATCATCTTTGCTTGGGTATCTATATATGCATAAAATGATGTAGTTTTTAAAAGCTCATTTTCTCCTTAATAATTGTCTGTTTTTAAAAAGCTATCAGCAGGTGCACCTCATTTCAAAAGGCTCTTGTCCTTCATAATACAATATTCATCACTATTACATAGTATGAAATAAAAAGCAGCAAAACATAAGCGAGGGTAGTTCAATTAAATGCAACATAATCTCTGTAGAAAAAAAAGGGGGGCTCTGTAGCTAAAATCAGGTTCTGATGAAAGAAAAAAGGGAATATATTTCCACATATTTTTAATTATATAGAATTTCCTCAAACATGATTTTTCATAATATATTCCATTAAGTTAACATCATATTTGAAGAAAGAGCATTTTCCGATTTCATTTTAAGCCTGATTTTGAGCAATTACAGTGTCATTGTTCCGCGGTAGAAAGGTTGAATTCATTTACTGTGTGGTTATGCTAGTTATGATTGATGTCTCTTCTCCAAATGATAAACCAATCACCCCAATGATGTAATGTCATTTTAAGAGTGCCATAATCACATTTCTCTCAAACTAGAAGCTCTGATGAGTTCTAATAAAGATTTATGGTAGATTAAAGGCCTTCATAATATCAACAATGGATTGCTCATTTGATGAGAGATTTGATTAGGTAATTTTTTTTTAAAAAAGAATATGAGTTTACTAAATATATCAGGCCTGGCTTTGAAGAAGGGCATGGGCCATCATAAGTAGCAGTCCATCATTCCATCCACAAAATGAATCATCTTAAATGTATTGAGGAGGTCCTTTCTAATTGGAGAGGTTGAAGCCAGCGGTGGCATATACTCATGGATGGAGCCAAAACACAGTCTCATGGAGCGACATTCTTGGCATGGGAAGCTCTCTGTCCCTCTTGACGGGCTATGTTCCTGAACATCATGACAGGCTGATTCAGAAGACAATTCTAAAGCCCTGGGATCAAGAACAACTAACTTTTGCCATTGTCTTTTCTTGGGACAGGGCTACTTGATCCCTAGATATTGCTCACTTCAACATCGATATGTTCATGTCAACATCTCACCATCAACAGAAGCCAAAACAAGGCCTCACTAGTGCTGGGCCCAGGGCATTTCCCTCAAGGTTCGGAGATTGGTAATTGAGATAGGGGCCAGAACATCCTTAGAAGTGGAACAGAACCTTGTGTCTGGCTCCTGTGTTCTGGGAATGTGAAAACCCCAATGGGGACCGTGAATTTAGAGATAGTATTTAGCCTAGTACCACATGATCAGCTTGTTAAATTCAAGTCAAGTGGCAAAGCCACAGGGTCACAGGAGAGGTCGCACCCCAAACACTTCAGACCTGGCAGAACATTCAGTATTCGTGTCAAGGAAAAACATTTTAATCACAAAATCATCTAACACAAGGTGGGGGAAGAAGTCAGAAGTCAACGATTAAAAAATAAGGGATCCGAGGTGCACGTGAACTGGGTGTGCAAGGGGGTGCAGGGTCATCTGGCTATGACCAGAATTACAGCCATACAAAATTCAATATTCCAGTGTTTCTTGGAACATCACCTTTGAGACCAGCATGCTCTCACGTGGGGCCGGGGGCAGATTCCTCCCAGAGAGGGAGGCCCAGAGCCTGCTAATGCTAAGGGTAGCTGTAACCCTCACAAATGCACCTTGGAACTGTGAGGCCACAGAACGACAAATGCATTTCACCTCGACATTTCCACACACCACCTTCTCCTCAGCCCCTGTTTCAAAATGTTGTCATTTTGCTGGAGAATCCAGGATGTCACACATGACACAGCACACATTCAGACACCACATAGTTTCCTTACCACTGCCGGAGGCTTGCTGGGGCCCTGAGCATGCTCTGAGCAGGTATGAATTGGGGGAGAATTCCTCATCGGGGTTGGTGTCCATGATCTGATGGGAGGTGTTGCTGTCTAGCAATGGCATCTGGCAGCTAACTGGTGGAGGATTATGGGAGCTAGGCAGCTGAGCAGATGGGAGGAGGCTAGACGAGGATGTAGGTGGAATGGGACGACCTGGGAAAGAGGACAGAGGGGTCAAAGGTCAGCAGTGAATGTCATGAGCGCATCTGCAGAAAGCGACATTGCAACCAGCTCACAATACAAGTATTTTTCAAAAAATGAGATGCTGCAGGTGTGTTCCCTTTGAGGTTTCTGATGTTCCACCAACGTTCCACATTCATACTGTAGGTAGCTGTGTATTTCAGGAAAGGGAAGACCGCTGTAATGAAACCAGTCGGAAAACCATCCGGTTCTTTTCTGTCTCCTCCGCTGTGATCTTGATCTGAGTGCTCATGATCTCACCCTGAACTGTCTCCTTGCTGCTTCCGCTCAGGCTGCATTTTCTATCCGCTCTTCATTGTCCCTGTTCCTTCTCTACGGCAGCCAGAATGATCTTTTATA
Organism: Muscardinus avellanarius; assembly: GCF_963383645.1. NCBI lineage: Eukaryota > Metazoa > Chordata > Mammalia > Rodentia > Gliridae > Muscardinus > Muscardinus avellanarius. The sequence goes on along the minus strand of NC_137793.1, from coordinate 19,789,922 downwards.
GACACAAAACAGGTGGTATTACTCCCTGGCCCAACACCCTCCAATGGCTTCCCATTGCATGTGGAAAGAATCCGAAGTTCTTTTCTGTCCTGCATGTCTTGCCTACACTGGCACCTAGCTCTTCATCTCACCTCACTTCAATAGTGACCCTTACCACTCTCCACTTGGCCCCTTACTCTCCAGCCAGTGGGGCCATCTTTATTGCTGTTCCTTGAACAAGCCAAGCAATTCCACATCCAGAGACTTGACACTTCCTGTCCTATCTAGGTCCCCCCAGTCCCTACTACTTGGCCAATATTCACAAGCCTACTTCTTTTCTTCATTCAAACTTTTTATATTTGCCTCCTCTAAAGCTTTAGGTCTACCTAATGTGCAAACAAACAACTCCATTAAAACCAAACCCATTAGCCTGGAGTAGAAATGGAGAAGAGGCAGAAAGGGTGCCATGTTTGTATTCCAGAGTTGGCCAGTGACCCCACTCTGCACTGTGTGCCTTTGTTTGGACACCATAGGAGAATACTTAGAAAGAGAGGCACAGTAGCTCTACACCATGAGGAGAAGAAGCCAGTATGGGAGAAGGTGAGTAGGGACTCAGAGCTACCCTTGGGTTGAAGACTTCTCCTCTGACCTGGAGGCTAAAGAACCTCTTGTTCATATGGCATTGAGCTCCTGGCAGCAGAGTTGCTGAGTGAGAGTAGTCAGATGTGCATGTTCACCCACTTCACCTTTACATCTTGGGGTCTTTGCAATGGCTCACCTGCTGTTTTGTTTATTTGGGAAGTTCAGGAAAATTAGCCAAGGTTAGCAGCCCATGGGGTGGACCCTGAGGATGTGTGTGGAGGGCAGGGTGGGACACTGGGAAAGCAGAGAATCAGGTTAGCATTTTAACTCCAGCAAGAAGTGCCTGAGCCTGAGGACATGCACTTTCCTGCTTTTAGAGGGACTATAGCCAGAGAGATATTTTCAGATGCTCCAGTGGGTACCAATGTTTGTTGTTGCTTTTGTAATTGTATTTCCTGATTTCTTATTCAGTGCAATAAGTGCCATGGGTGGGTGACTTTGGTTCATAAAATGTATGTGCATTTTGCAAGATGCTGAAGATTTAGAAAGCAAGAGAAACATCACCCCTGCCCTCAGAGAACTCATGGTCCTTTGAGAAGATAGGTAGGAAAATCAGTCATTTCAATGCCACATGATCCAGAATATGGTGGTGGTAAGTAATGACATGGTGCTGTGGGGACAGAGAAAAGGGGCATGTATTCCACCTGGCTGGGTAGGGGTAGTGCTGGAGAGGAAAACAAGGCTTTCTGAAGGAGGCGATGCCACCGCCAATCTCGGAAGAAGAAAGAGACTATTAAAGAGAAAACACAGAATGAGCAAAGCACAGGGCCTTCAAACACCAGCCTGTTGCCCTTTTAAGGATAGGAGTGGCAGGAAGACATAGGATAGAAGATACTTTTAAAGAGTGAATGTTAGGGGCTCCTGCCCAGTAACTCGGTTAAAATGAAGATGAATCATCCCTGAAATTGATCAATGGATAAATGGAGTTTGACTTGAAAAATTCAATCCATTCATAGCCACTTGGGAACATGGAAGGGCTACCATTCTTGCCAAGTCCTCTGGCCAGGACATGCTGAGCACACTAGAGTTTCCCCAGAAGCATCAGAAGCAATGCTATGATTCAATCAATGCCTTCCTTCCCAGGTCCTCTATAGTAACAGCTATCACTATTAGCATTTCAACTGCTAATGTTTATTGTGCAATAACCATCTACCACTCAATGTGCTAGCCTTTTGGCCTGTATTATCTCCTTTAATCCTCAAAACAATCCTATAAAGTTAGGACTATTGCGTATTCCCATAAAACGTGATAATCACCTATTTCCACCTTACAGACAAGGAAACAGAGGCACAAGGAAGCTAAACTGCATAGCTGGCTGATTGACAGGGGCCAGGAGCCAAGCTTGGGCTCCTTTGTTCCAAAATCCACCCCTTATCTACTCTACACAGCATTTACACAAATAGCATGGTAACAAAACAAGGAAAATGTGACTAAGAACAGAGAGGTAGAAGGGAGGTCAGGTTTCTAAGCTCCTGCCAGCTCCCCAATCTCAAGGAATTCTCCATAATTTAAGTGGGAACAACTTCTTCATTATGTTTTGTTTCATTTTGCTTTTATGGTTCTGCAGATTGAACCCAGGGAGGGGCATTCTACCTAGGAGCTACAACCCCCCTGCCCCAGTCCAATTTTATTTTTTGTTTAGAAATGGGGTCTCACTAAGTTGTTGAGGGCTTCACTGTGTTGCCGAGGCTAGCCTCAAGTCTACAGTCTTCCTATCTCAGCCTCCTGAGTATGAGGATTACAGACCTACATCATCACACCTGACTCTGAGAACCATTTCTTTGAATAACCATTTACAACTATCATCTGACAGAGTTCAGAGTCTTTCTTGCGATTTTTGTCATGAAGTTCAAAGTAACTCTTTGGAGCAATGCTACTCTCCACCTTCTTCAAGGCTCCCAGACATGAGGGGCCTTGCCCAGGCCCTGTGAAGACAACGCTGATATCCACTTATTAGCAAGGCTCAGCGGGAACAGATTTTAAGTCACGATCAATAGGCTTTAAAGTTTGTACTATTGAGGCATATCTGAGACTGCGTGTTGAAGAACAAGGATGGCTGGAAGCCAATTTTTAAATTCCTTTGAGTGACTGAGGTGGAACTGAAGTTCAAGCACAATTTTCTAGGAGCCTGATAGGATAGTCGCTGTGAAATCACTCTTTACATGAACTTTTTGAAATTTTGTTCAGCATGAATTCATTTCATACAGTACAGACAGAGCCGCTGTTTAATTTATACAAATACAGACAATGGAAGAACAGGCAGAATACAATAAAAGCATAGGGGTTGTTACTTCAGTGGATCGCAAAGACGCATCACAGAGACCTCTGATTCCTGGTATTCCCTTGACCCTTTTAAATCTGTGCTTTAGTGGCTCCTTCAACTCTGCTTGCTGGTACCTGCCATGACTCGGGGAATCTCTCAACCTCTAGATCTGCCCCTGCTCACATGGGACGCTCCCACTATTTGCTGTATCATTGGCTAATTTTGTTTATGTATGCTAGGCATTCCCCTCTGACGATTCCAACTGATAGAGACCATCTATCCAGATATAAATGGGTTCCTAAGTACAGGGGAGAAGGCTGGAACTTGGACAGGCTCCTTTCTTGGATCATGGTTTCTTATTGAAATACTTAGTATGAGATGAGCAGGTCACCAGGTGATATGCAGACACCTCGTTCCCACTTCAAGTCCTACCCAATCCTCCCGATCGCAGACTATTTTGGAAGTTCCATTTTAAATGAGTAAAGTCCCCAGAAAATATACAGAATTAATCTGTTACAAAGCAAAAGGAATCACACAAAGGCAGCAACATGTCACTCATTAAACTCACAGGGACATGTGCGTGCATGTGTATTTGTAAAGATCCCCATGTAAATCAAAGTCTAACTAATTATTAGTTAGACTAATTATTATTGAATTCTACACAACCATAAATGTGGGGATTTTCACTTAAATTGTGTTTATGTATCTGTTTCCAAGTAAATGAGATTTGGTGGTAGTCTAAACATAAAAATTCCCTGATTAAAGAACCTATAGCTTAACAAAGCAGTTCCATGCCAACTCTAACAGATCAGTAGTGGCTGTTGGGAAGGCTGTGTTGAGAAGGACTTGGAAGATTCTCTGGATTCAGTGGGAAATGGTGAGATCATTGATTAGAAAACTCATGGACATAGAGTAGAGAAAGGTAACACACACACAGCACTAATCTGCCCTACGTGTCCCAGAATGGAACCTCAGTCTTCATCCCTGAAAACTTCACTGTTTAACAACCTGCAGTTGCAGCTGTTTTTCTCTGACGCCTTCTTTTGTTCTTTACATTTATTTATTTATTTATTTATTTAGTTAGTTAGTTAGTTAGTTAGTTAGTTATTTGGTGGTACTGGGGTTCCTGGAAACCCTTCTACCTCCAGGCTACACTCCCAGACATCTATTTTTTAAATTTTTTATTTAGAAACAAGGTTTCTTAAGCCAGCACGGCTGGCTTCAAACCTGCATGATCCTCCTGTTTCTGCCTTCCAAGCGTGGGGATTACAAGCGTGTGTGCCACCACACCTGGCATGTTCTTTACTTTGATTTAAATCTAGAATTCATTCAACAAGTCCATGGGCTATGATCTGTCCACCCCGCAGCAGTAAATTTGAAGTGAAATGTCTGTTCCTTCCAACCATTCTATATCTTTTCACTAATTTGTGTCAGAAAATAGAGAGCAGATCAAGAATTCTATTTTTTTTTTATTCAAAGGATTCATGGCTAGTAGATTCTAAGCATTCTGTGTAGACAATACATAATTGATTCGTATGGTGATGAGTTGTCAAGATATTTGGTGGAGCAGAGAAACATCCTTGAGAGACAGTAAAATAAAAGAAAATGAATAAACTAGGTGCAGTAGTTGGGGGGTCGTAAAGGAGGATAGCAGGTTTGAGGTCAAGCTCAGCAACTTGGTGAGGTCCTCAACAATTAGTGAGATACTGTTGTTTTTTTTTTTTTTAATAGGGCTGTGAATGTAGCTCAGAAGAATAATGCCCCTCAGTTCAATACCCAATACCACAAAAATACATACAAATAAAAAAACCACAATACCAGAAATTATCAATATAATTATTACCAATTACATACAGTATGCAATCTTGCCTTGTGCTAAGGCAAACTAAGATTTCACAGGTATTTTTGTCTGTTAATGTTCACAATTTATTTTTACAAAGCACATACTCATTTCTCCCCAACCTGTGGGTGAGGAAGCTGAGAACTTAGTGGATTCCCTTTGTGAACACTGTACCCTTAGCCAGCAGCAGAACCGGGGTTGGAGCCCAAGCAGTCTGACTCCAAAGACCGTGTCTTGAGTGGTTCATTCTATTTCCCATATTAGGCAAGAGTGAGTGCTACAAAAAGGGACAAGATATGACGTTCCAACTCATTGGTCCTTCTCTGGAATGCACCACAGAGCTCATCCCAGAGAAGGTAATTAACAATGGGCAGGGACAAGACTCCTGGAAACAGCCACTGTGACTGCTTGCTTCCACAGAATAAATGATTTGTAAGAAGGAAAAGATGTTCTTGAGTCAAAAACTGAAAATCCGCTGTGGCATCTTACGCTTGAGAACTTTACAAAAACACTGCTTTTGTGTTAACGTTGAGTGTCGTAAAAGGACTGTATTAACATAGGCAAAACAGTTGGCTAGAGGCTTTGAACGACTGTACTGTTTCCCAATCCTGCCATTAATTCAGATGTTTGACTAAAGTATTCGTTCCCCCTCCCACCCCAGATATTTGAGTTTTGTGAAACCTTTATTTCTGAAAGAATTAGAAAGTGAGACATTATTTTTATGTGAATAGAAATAAATTCAGTACATGAGCTCCTGCCCTCCTTTTCTTTGCATTCAATGGTGTGGGTTTTGAATAGGGTTCTACCTGCCACAAGATCCTATAAGAACACTGCAGGAAAACACATCAGATTTTGCAAGTCCCTCCTGGTTCTGTACTTGGAACTTGCAGAGGGTGGTGTGATGTGCATTCTCCATCAAGGTGTGACAGGCGGCAGAGGGGCACAGAGGCATGGCAGCCATGGCCACCTCTGCACAAGGCACAGGGACCTTTCACAGTCATTCTACTGGACTCCCAGCCTCCTGCTCAGCCTATGCACCACTGGAAAGGCAAGTAAAGCCACAGAACATCTGTTCAACTTCTTTTTTTGGTGGTTCTGGGGATTGAATTCAGGGGTGTTCTACCTCTAAGCTATACCCCCAGCACTATTTTATATTGAAACAGGGCCTCACTAAATTTCCAAAGGCCTTACTAGTTGCTGAGCCTGGCTGCAAACCCATGATCACCCCATTTTAGCCTCCTAAGTACCAGGATTACAGAGGTGTGCCTCCACATCCAGCTTTGCTCAGCCCATTTTATCTGCCAAACACCAGGCTCGGTTATTTCATCGACACTCTATCCACAATTACCACAATAGCACTGTCAGATGTTCAAGTACAGAGACGTGGGGATGTTAGTAAGGTGCTCAATAGGCAGAACCAAGATGTGAACTCAGGTTTGTGTCCTGCTATAAACCACAGTGGGCAACTCCCAGACCTAATACGGCCTCACACTCAACTGTACCATCGGTTGGTGTCACTGTGCCAACCCAACCTCTTCTCATTTTCTATTCTGACCCAGGTGAAATCTCAGGATCTGGTGAGTGTTATCATCCAATTATCTTTTGTGAATATTTAGTTCTACCTTCATGCTTGTCTTATTTCTTTGTATGATGTAATCCACTCCTGATTTCTGAGCCTAGCCAATTCTATCTGTTCTCCAAAATCCAAGGGATGAATAGAGATGGTCTATACTTGGGAACCAGGCTGAATGAGTGTTGTCTCTGATGCCCCAGCTGGGGAATTAGAGAATTTCTGTTCACTTCTCTGAAAATGTATGACAAACACTTAGGGTGGGTGCACTGGGCTGTCATAGGTGGGGAAGCTGACTTTCTTTCCCACTGGGACTGATGTTGGGAAATGACAAGATTGGACCTCCTGCAGCCACCTTGCTAGTCAGGGGGAGCATCAGCCTGAGAATGGAGTCAGCAAGGAAGAAAACAGAGATGGGAGATGAAGGGAGACACTATGCTGATGTTTGTGGAATACTGGAACTCAGTCAAGCCTAAGGCACTCTGGTCCCTGAACTTTTCCATGTATGAATTATATTATTCTTTATCCTATCCTTTTTTTTAAAAAATTAAGTCTGCCTGAATTGATTTTTGTCATTTAGAACCAATATCATCCTCCCTAAAAGTGATCACCCATCCCAAATGGGAAAATGACTTGGCCAGTGCCATACAGTTATTTAGTAGAAGAACTAGAAATAGATTCCAGGCATTCTGCCTCCAGAATAAAATCTGCATGTTCTTTAAACTGACTCCTTTCCTGTTAAATAATGAGGAATTGAACGTGGGGTCCAGAGAAGCCATTTATGGTAGGAAGTAGCTCATCTATTTATAAGAACACTGTGGGTACCAAAGAGTGGGAAGGAGATGCCGACAGATGGCCATCTACTTATTACCCATCAAGTATGCAGTGTAGCAGTTTTCTGTCCTCCAAAACTCAAAACACCTTCTAACTGTCACCGAGGCTTCACAGAACTACCCTGATTTTAGGAGGATACTCAATTTCTTGCCTACATGTCAAAATTTTATAAAACAGCAAAGACAGGAGATTCAGTCAGAATGGGAGAAAGCAAAATGACCTCTGATAAATATAGCATCTTAAAATGAAAATACAGATGGATTTATATTTTATATTTATAACATAAATATATAAAGTTTATGAATACACACACATCTATCTGTCTTCCTGGTAGCAAGCTGCTAATAGTGCTAATCTCAGGCTACATCAATCCTTCTCAATTGGGGCACTTTTGATGCTCAGAGGAGATTGGGCAATACCTGGATATATTTTGTTTGTGATAATGGCGTGTGTATGTATGTGTGTGGGGGGGATGGTGCCACTGCCATGGAGTGAGCAGAGGCCTGGCATGCATTATATATTCTATAATTCATGGAACAATCTTTTACAACAAGGATTTATACAGCCTCATGTTTCTACAAAGCTGAGGCTGAGGCACCCTGGACTGGCATGTATGCTGGCTTTAGATTGGAATACTTTATGTTATGTGACTATTTTTAAGTAGCTTCTTATTTATCTCTACTTGGTAAGAACTGAGCAGATAGAAATAAAAAAATCGACTTAGCTTTTTTCCTCTACACAGAAAAGCATCAGGCAAATGAACTTACATTACCACTGGGAAATGAATAGAGAGGCAAATTTTGCCCAAAGTAAGTCTAATTAGTAGTGGAGTTAAGTTATAGCATGTCTTTCTCCAGGGATGGGAGAGCCCTGTTTGTCAAGATAGAGTTGAGCTGAACATGGTGTCACATGCTACCAAGTAATCTCAGTACTTGGGAGGCTGAGACACGAGGATTGCAGGTTTGAGGTGAGCCTCAGCAACTTAGCAAGACCTCTGGCAATTAGTGAGATCTTGTTTCAAGCTAAAAAATAAAAATAAAATAGGCTGAGGGTATAGCTCAGAGGTAGAATGCTCCAGGGGTCAATCCCAAGTAACACACACAGAGAGAGAGAGAGAGAGAGAGAGAGAGAGAGAGAGAGAGAGAGAGAGAGAGAGAGAGAGAGAGAGAGAGAGAGAGAGAGAGTGTTAGTTGAATGTCCTTTGTGGAGGCAGTAAACTCAAGAGAAAATGTGCTAGTGCAGTTTAGGTCATTTAACCTCACCTGAGGGATTTTCATTATCACCTCTTATGTCTTCTCCATGAGGCAGCAGCAGCCTGGCTGGGTTTGCCCTACCCTGCATCACCCCGTGCAAAGTTTTTATTTTCCAAGCAGACCTAATTGCCCTCTTCACTCACACTTCAATGAACCCACTAAAGCCCAGTTAAGCATTTTCTTAAAAACAGATCATTTTCACACGGCTCTGGCAAAACTATCCCGATTGCATACAAGTTATTCTACGTAATTTATTGGAAGGGCGGCCTGTAGCTGGATTTGCTTCCAGATAAAGGGCCTCTTGTGGGAGCTGAAGCATAAACCATCTTCACAGTTTGGGGCCCTATGCATTTGGGTGTTCTTATAGATCTCACCAACAGCCTGCATATTTATATATCACATCTTGGAAGCAGCGCACTTTGAAGGTACAAATGGAGATAGAGTTAATTTTTGAAATACAATTATTTCTATGATTTCCTAATGACAGTCCTTTTAAATTTGTGTGGTGAAATTCAGTGAAACTATACAGGTTCCTCTTGTAAGGATGCAAATTCTTACTTACAGTGATTTGACTGTTTACCAACAGGCAAGACATCTCAAAAGTCTCTGCCCAGAAATTCTGGTTTCTTGATACATGCATTGTTAATTAGAGACATTTCTTACCTTCCCCAAGGCTGACAGCATTAATTTAGTGGCCAGTAGCTCTTTTCAACAATGTTGTCCAGCTCAACTTTCTGTGTTAATATTCAGGCTCCATGTTTACGATCCTGGATACATGAAGCAACTAAGCTCTTAAAACGTGTCTAGTGTAACTGAGGAACTATTCGTGAATTGAATTACAACAAATTTAAAGTTGAAAAGCTCCTAAAGCTAATGGCAACCATATTGCACAGCACAGTCTAGACTCCTTGCCATGTGTTAGATCTTAAGTATCCCCCAAAGGGCCATATGTCAAAAGCTTGGTGCTCATTTTAGTGCTACTAAGAAAAGTTGGTACCTTTAGGAGGTGGCACCTGCCGGGAGGTCTTTAGGTCATTGGGTATGTATCCTTAAAGGGAATTGTGAGACCCTGATCTATTATTGTTTCTCTCTTTTGCTTCTTGGCAGTGAGGTGAGTGGCATTGCTCTGCTAAATACTCCCACCAGGATTTACCATTTTACTGTGACTCCAAACCAATGGGGCTAACCAATGATGGACTGAAACCTTCCTAACTGTGAGCTCAAATATATCTTTTCTCTCTAAAAGCTGATTACCCCAGGTGTCTGTTACGATGATGGAAAGCGGTCTAACTCTATGGTTGGAGGTTCTTAGTTATTGCTATTCCTCTTTTCCATGTTCCCCTACTCCATATAAGAGCCAACATGTTTCCAATGCACAGATATGTTCACATCTTTTTCCTTCTCTTGATTCTCTCAAGACTCCTCATTGCCTACATAACAGTGGGTAGTATGTAGGTTCTAATTCCTGCATGGTAAGACTTCCTCATTACCTATGCTCTAGCCATGCCAAAACAACTGAACTATGCAATATATTTCTTTCCTTCCTTACATCCCTATCTGTTCATACACAGCGTTCACTTCTCATTGGTGGTCTCAACCCCCTTCTGAAAACTTCCTCCTAGAATCTGATGATATTCTACCATCTTTATAAGGCTTTCTGATCACTTCACCTACTGGTACCCAGGGCATACTTCTTTCACTGTTCCTGTAGCATGTGAGCCTGTACGTTTGTCTGTTTGGGTCATCAATAGGATCATTAGTGACCTTGGTTAGAGACTGTAGATTACACATCTTTGTATCCTAGCACCTAGCATAGAGGATGCACATCGAACATCACTGTGATTGGTTAGTTTAGCCCATAAGAGTTTATATGATGTATACCAATGTTCTCGATATTGACTTCACTGCTGGGAATTGTGGCTATTTGTGTTAGATTTCAGGTGCTTCTCAATGTGTACGATTCTTTCGGAAAATAGTGGATTCTGATTCTAAACATCTGAACATCTGCTGTTTTTAAAAATCAAGTGGCTTAGGATATTAAGTCACTATTTCACTGGGTGCTCCAGTGAAGGCATAACAGTCTATTAAAAATTTGGAGGGAAAACTGTTAGACGTATTAAGAGAGAATATGCTAGTTTCCAAGGTCACACTTCTACAGGGGGTTTCCAAGGGAGGTGGTGTGAAGACATTTTTGGTTTTTGGCTCATCTTCATAACTTACAACCTAACTCTGTTGTTGGATATGAGTCCACAGTAGTTATGAAGCTTCCTGCCTTAGGGAGCTACTTGGGAGATTGGACTCACCAACTTCATCCGGCAACATAAGAGGAAACTGATAAGCTCAGGCAACGTAGTCACTTACAAAGTTTTCTGACCTACGTGATATGCAGAAAATAAGCTGGGCTATTTCCTTGTCCTTCTAGAACGTACTTTACACTGTCATTGTCAAAAGGGAAAAGATTTGTAGAGATTTAAAGAAACTCTATGCCCATGCTGAAACTTAATTTCCAAAGGGCCTCCTTACAGAATATGTCTTCCCTGATTTGAGGTAATCTGTCTTACTTATCTTTTTGTCCAGTTCTTGTGGTTCCTGGTATATGGAAGTAACAATATTGTCCACTGCTGTTGGTTTGTACTATTATGGTAATGTCATGATAATGTTTGGAATTTTTTCCAAACCCTTTACATATATTCTTATTTTTATTTTTATTTATTTTTATTTTTTAAATTTTTTGGTGGTACTGGGGTTCCTGGAAACCTTTCTACCTCCAGGCTACACTCCCAGAGGTAGAAGGTATAAGACCTATTTATATATATATTTTTTATTTGGAAACAGGGTCTTTTAAGCCAGCGTGGCTGGCTTCGAACCTGCACGATCCTCCTGTCTTTGCCTCCCAAGTGCGGGGATTACAAGTGTGCACCACCATGCCAGCTTTTATTTTTAAGCTCACAAGACATTTTTAATTTTTTTAGTACTGGGAGTGGAACCCAGGGGCTTTCTATGTCCGGGCTATACTTCCAGACCTATTTTATACTTTATTTGGAAACAGTGTCTCACTAAGTTGCTGAGGCTGGCTTCAAGCCTGTTTGATCCTCCTGTCTCAGCCTCCCAAGTGCTGGGATTACAAATGTGCCACCATGCCTGGCTTCACAAGACATTTTTGAAGTAGAAAATATTATCCTGTTTTAAAGACAAGGAAATTTCCGGGCATAGTAGTGCACGCTTGTAATCCCCGCGCTTGGGAGGCAGAGACAGGAGGATCGTGCAGGTTTGAAGCCAGCCTCTCTGGCTTAAGAGACTCTGCTTCCAAATAAAAAACATAAAATAGGTCTGGGAGTGTATAATGGAGGTAGAAGGGTTCCATCCCCAGTAAAACCAAAAAAAATAAAAATAAATAAAGACAAGGAAACTGAACTAATGGGGGATATTAGTTGGATGGGAGGAGGATTTTGAGCTCAGGCATCCTGACTCCGGGAGCTCATACGACACTGCACAGGAAATGACAACATTTACTTAATACTCATAAAGACAAAGCAGCAGTTGCTGAAATGACAATGGGATCCACTTTAAAACCAACTTAAATTTTAAATCTTGATTCTACCACTGATTTGCTTGGGTAACTTTGGGCAAAAATCTAACTTTTCTGTGCTCAACTGTTTGATAAACAAAATATATATAGATAGACTTTCTTAGTTATTATAAGAATTAACGAAGACATTTATATAAACTTTCTGAAGGAAATGGTAAGTATTATTATCATGCATGAAAAGGGTAAGAGGTAGGTGTCCTACTCCCCTTTCTGGACCTTTTGAGGATTAAATAATAACATGTATGAAAGCACATTGCAAATGTTAAAGTGTTCTACAAATGGTACCGGCTCTCATTCCCATTACTGGAAGCATTCTTTTTCAAAGGCTTTGTCTGCAGATAGCAAACAGTTCTCAACTGTAAGTCTGTGTTTCTCTATGTGCTTTGGGGACTGCAAAGATAAAACATAAGCTTCAGGCAGCAGATACTGCTATTTCCCCTCTCTTCTGCCCCCACTCCTGCAGCCTGCCCACCTCTCATCGAATGGTCCTTAACAGGATTCTAAAAATTAGATTCCTTGAGAGTCTATCCATCAGTAGACAAAAAGGATGAAAAACCATGACTCCAACATACAGATTGTCTTTGGAAGTCCCCTGCAATGGAATCCTCATTGCTGTGTATGAGACTATTATGTACTAATGTTTCTTCCGTTGGCGTGATGCATTCAGCAATGTACATGGTTGGGACACATGTAGTGGTTGGGAATTCATGTAATACTTCCATCAATACTTCTTGACAGACACTACTATTTTTTTTATTTACACACAAGTAAACAGGTTTGTGGAGAACAAGGGACTTGACAGAGATCACACAGTCACTAATGGGGTAAGGCAAGGTGCTGAATTCAGGTCTCTCTGATGAAGCACTCTATGGCCACAGAGAGTCATTTCATCTCCAGTGATACAAAGAGAAAAGGAAGAGTAATGACTGCATCTGGGATAAGACAGGAAGGCCTAGAGAAGGCGGTGGTAGAAGCTGAATGGGCAGCCTGAAGTGAGCTCTCTTTTTAAGCTTTGAATTTCCACCCTCTTTAAATGTTATTTTGCCTTCATGATAATGTGGAGGTCAATAATAAAGCTGGGCTGATGTGGAAAGTGAGGAAGGTATGTGACTTCATAATTTCATGTTTCTCTCCCATTCTTTAAAGAGTCAGGTGTCAGCAGGGCATTTTTCTCTGAGGCCCACTTGGAAAGCTTTCTAGGGGAAAACGATGCATCACTGCAGACAGGTGGAGATACCAAAAAAGCACCTTAGGGGCAAGATGCAGCTTTAAGGACGAAGAAGGAGAACTCTCTCTCCACCCTCAAGCATGATAATCATGTCAAGCCCATACATTGGCCGCATGGCTACTCATCCCCAGCCTGGGCACCAAGTGACTTATTTTTATCTAAAATAGCACATTGCAGCTGGGCGTGGTGGTGCAGGCTTGTAATCTCAGCATTTGGGAGGCTGAGACAGGAGGATTGCAGTTCAATGGCAGCCTCAGCTACTACTTAGTGAGGCCCTTTGCAACTCAGTGAGACCTTGTTTCAAAATAAAGAATAAAAAATAGGACTGGGGGTGTAGCTCAGAGTTAGAAGGTCCCAGTACCGCATAAATAAATAAATAAATAATAAAATAGCACTTTGCTTAGGTATGCTTGAAAAAAAAGTAAGCAAATAGATATTTTGGAGACTTTCCACGATACCCACACATCCTAGTGGTTTGCTGGACTAAGTCGGTATCTTGGCTGAACGCACAAAGGTTGTTGTTTTGTGTGTGTGTCTGTGCATGGATACACACATACACGCATACACACACTCATGCCCACACCCTAAACTGACCAGAGTCAGCAAAATTAATATGCGCCCACAGGGCACTGTTGGCCAATTCTCTATTTTCATAAATAATGCCTCCCTCGCCTTTTACAAGCCTGTTTGAAGACCTGCAGTGAATCCTGGCTACAATTCAAAGCCCATCTAATGAAAGTACCTCTACTGTCAGCAATGTTAATGTCACTTTAAAGAGTGTGAAATGTTGCTAAATGTGTCAGGAAACAATTAGATAACATAAGAGGAATGTATTCTCAGTGCACAGAGAAATATATTATGCAGGCAGGAGATAAACCCAAAGTTTTCTGAGCTCCAGCATATTCAGCACTCTCCCTCCCTCCCTCCCTCCCTCTCCCTCCCTCCCAATCTCTCTCTCTCTCTCTCTCTCTCTCTCTTTTAATCCAACAGAGAAATTGTTTGGCAAGAGTAAGCCCTGTTTCAAATACTTGGAGAAGGGAGAAAGGCCGGCTCTGCCTCTAACTGCTGTCGCTTGAGCCCTGTGCTATCAGGCTCAGCGAGATACAGTCTTCCACTCAAATTAAATGTGTGCCCTCCTAATTAGCATTATAAATATAGGTTTCTCTGAGCCAGAGTTGATAAAATTACAGTGCTGGGCTGGAAAGGAACCGGCAGCGCTCCCATGCAGAAACAATGGCCGCTGAGTTTGCTGGTTAGAACAATGCCCCTGGAGCCTGCCCCTATCTCCAGAGGTCAGCCTGGGAAAAGAAGGTAAATGCCAGGCGAGCTGACATTAGGACAGGCATCCAGGCCCAGATGCGATCTGTTCTCTGAATGTGACCGTGTGAGTTTTGGCTCCTGAGCTCTGGGGAGAGTGGCTCTTACTGCAAAGCTTCTTTGTGGAGTGTTTGTCATGTCAGCCACCTGTGGATTTCCAAATCAGTCCTCAAATCCACAGGCCAGGGCTGGATCCATCACATTTTCTCTCTGGCCTTTCTGCCCTGCATCGCTCTCCAGGGTCCTGAAACATGAATGTGCACGAGGGGATCCTGTCCACTGTGGCCCAACCCTGCCAACCTCGAGGCACATGTGCCTAACTTCTATGGGAGATTTCAAATTGGGTAAGGCGACCAAAGGAGGGATAGAGGGAGTAAATAAAGAGATATGGACAGAGACTCTGCGACAGGCATAGCTACCGAGTGATTGTCAGGGAGTGAAAGAGGAAAAGGATTTGTTTTGACACTGTTTTCAAGTAATCATAACTGCCAGGCAAGAAGCAGCTACCAACTAGAGTTGAAACACTGAAAGACCCAGGGTGAGTGAGAGATTTGCGTGTCAGACAATGTGATGATTTGCCACTGCAATCTTGAGCAAACAGGTCTATGTGTGTAGCCAGCAAACCCCACTGTCAAACCCACCGTGGCAGAAGTGATGTAAGCCATGTGTCAGCCACTGGCTCTCATGTACAAAAATGATCACAATTCTCCTTTTCTTATGGAAAGCACACCATACCCTGCAGAGGCAGAATGAAGACAAGAATGGCTAGTGGCTCACACTTATTTCACAATTTATGTAGTTTTGCTGCTAGGCAAGTCTTAGAAGTCGGGGCTAAGGTTGATCTCCTGCCTATCTTCTTTGCTATGCTTCTGTTTAGAAGAGCTTTCTAGCCATCACTCACCTTACTCACTGTCTTCCTGAGATAAACAAAAGTCACTGAGCAACCCAGTTAGAGTCAAAGAAAGCTATGGATAAACCACTCAATACTAGCTCTAGAGGTAATATTGATAGATTCATTGCTTCACTTTGCCGGTGATAAAATTTTGGTTCAGAAAAAGAACATGGTATTTTCCAACCCACAAGCCAGTTACTGACCTGATTCTAAGGCTATGTCCACACCAGATAATATTCATCTTCAATATTCAAAGTGGGAGATAAATAGAAAACTCAAAGTTCAAATTAGAATATGGAAAGTCTTACTTCACAGAAAATCATATTCGTGGACCATAATTCTATAATTCTCATGCAGAATATGTAAAACAGCTCCCTTTCCCCAAACCCTATGTGCATATAACATTAAGCTTTTGTTTTCAAAACTCTATTCTTTGAAATGCTTTGTTTTTTTCAGGATGCAAACATGTGTCTTGGGAAAAAGGGTTCCAAGATAAAACATGTCATGCAATATGAAATGGCACAAGAAACATGTCTAGGTCATAGGAAAGAGAACCCCAATGTACTCCTTGCTGGTATGAGCACATCTGGATTCATCGGCCTGTTCCATTCTGGGCTAATATTCTTAGGATCTTTATTGACTTTCCAAGGAGAAGAGATTTGGATATGAGCACTAGAAATATGGTTAAAAGCCCTAGAGCTCTTGAGCTTGGGAAAGAGGTAATGGAAGTTGCAGGAATCCTTATATCATTAAGCCATGACCCAAGGAAGAAGAAACAGACTCTTACAAGTCAGTTTTGGTATCAGTATCAGGAGCAATGAAAGTTAAAAGAGGCAGGTTCAACCCCGTACATACTGTTTGTTCTATATGAGTTCTACCTAGTATCATGGCTCCTTACACACATGCTTTATTGTTCTTGTTAGAGTAGAATATGCCTTTCCACTAATTCAACATTCCAGGCTCTATTCTAGGCGAGGGCATTGCTTTAGGTGCTTGTCAAAACCACATCATTGTTGATTTTAACTTTTCATCTTCTAAAGGACTTAGCAAAGTGTGCACAGAAAGTGATTAATAAATGTTTGTTGACACACAGGATAAACATGCAAAGAGCTTCCTAACAATAGCCGTTGGATAACATCAGCATCACATCCTGTAAGATAATAAGCTCTTTCTCACATGAGCTATTTTAGTATTCTTGAGTGGCTCTGGTCTGAGAAGCCATAGACAGTTTCGGGCATTCAGCGAGAATATTGATTCTAGGCCCTTTATATTCGTTTTCAGTAAAAAAAAAAAAATTCGCAAATTTGTGAGTATTCTTATCACTGTTTCATAAGGCCCAAAAGGTAGAGAATTATTTAGAAGAGATCTCAAAATTAAGCAATGTCCAGATATTCTCCTTACCCTACCACAGTTGCCTTCCTATCTTCTGCTTATCTGGAAAGTTGAGTTCCCATCTGAAAACTTAGACCCACATAGACTCACACATCCATAGAGGACTTAACTTTATTTAAAGGAAACATGTCACTATGTTGAAGCTTAAGCTCAAATTAATCACAACAAGTGTAATATTTGGCCACCCTTCATCTCATGATTCAACATCCTCGCTTGATCATTTTCCAGAGCTAAATGAGAGTTCACAACCATTCCCAATGTAATAACACTTTCTCTTTTATGACCGCTTTCATCTGTGGATCTCAAAGCGTGGTACAAACAGTAATTAATGTTCACCTGGGAGGTAAGGATGCATTTCTTTGGCTCATTTGGCAGAATGAAAGTGAGAGGGAGACACTGGTCAATGTCCAGGCAGAAACTAGAATGATGGACACCCCTGTTTTCACTAATTTTTCCTAGGATACCAGTAAACTATCACATTGTTTACTTAAGGAAAGAGTTGGCATATGCATATCTAAACCAAAAAAGTTTTCAGGTAGTATAAGAGTGATTGTGTAGAAGATAAAAATCCAGGAGGGAATTTCCATAGGGTAAGTAATTGAGTGGAAGATAAAGGCAAGCAGGGAGTTTCCATTGGAGATCCTGGAGTAGCCAGCTAAACAGATTCCTCAACTATTTTTCCTTCCTCCTTTCCTCCTTCCCTACCTCCCTCAGCCCTTTCTTCCTTCTTTCTTTCCTTCCTTTTTCTATCCCTACCTCTTTCCATCTTTTCAACATATATTCTTTGCATGTCTAATATATATCAAGGTCTAATACATATTAAGGTCTAAGTAAAAAACCCAAATCCTTGCTTTCTTGAAGCTTATATTGTAGAGGGAAAAGAGGATAACTGACAAATAAATAAAGCAAAAGTAGCAATCAAAATAACATGGTATATATTTTATGGGCATGCATATATATATATATATATATATATATATATATATATATACACATACACAGACACACATTTGTATGTGTGAATACACACATACATATATAGGGATTTCAGAAAAAAAATAGAGAAAGGTAAGGGAGAAGAGGGAAGGGGAGAGTAGGGGTAAAAAAGTGGGTTTTGCTTAACACAGGTCTTCAGGGAGGACCTCCCACTTCAGGTATCATTTGAACAGGGGCCTGAGGGCAGCTAGGGGAGAAGCCACGCGGATGTCTAGGGAAGCACATTTTGGATAGAAGCAGCATCACAGGTGCTGAGCTGGTGGCACGCTTGGTTTATTCCAGGAAAGGCAATCAGGTCAATGAGCCCAGAATGAAATGAGAGGTGTGGAAGAGGGAAGCCTCCTAAGCTACTCTGAGCTCTTTGGGTTTCATGCCGCATGAGGTGGGAAGCTGTGAGAGCGTTCTGATGGGGCCCTCCCCTATGGTTAAGCAAGATCATGTTGGTTACTTTGTTGAGAAGAGACCTGGAAGAGGCCAGGGCAAGAGTAGGAGACTAGGTAGTGTCTGTGTTTGTCCAGGTACGAGATGGCTGGGGCTTAGAAAGGGATGATGGCAGTGGCGACAGAGGGACACAGATCAGAAACTGGACACATTCTCAGAGTAAAGTCAATGTGCTTTGCTAATGGATTAGTGTGGGTCTGAGAGAAAGGAGCAGAAGGGAATGGTAAATAAATGTGGTCAGAGAGGCAGCATCCTTACCATATTTCACTACCTATGCTGTATGCTTGCTTTACATCAGAGCAGAACATGGAAGACAAAACTAGATTGAGAAGCATGCTAAAATGTTTGAAAATGATGCCAATCATTGCCTGGAAAACTTCTCAAATAGATAGGTAGATCATAACTTTACTCACAGTTTTATATTTCCTCCAGAAAAGAGAAATATAAAAAGAGGTTTTCAGTGTTTTGGAACAGAATCAACAGGGCAGTTTGCTCTATTTCATCAGACTTAAGGAAATTTAATAAAACCCAAGCTGAGAGAGTTGAACTTTCATCTTTGCCCAGGCAAGATGATGCTGTACACGTCTCAGAGTTAACAGCTCTCAACATACACAGGAATGAGAATGGTCCAGAAAATAAGCTATTTTTCCCTGCAAACTCATATTCACATGTGGTACAGAGTAGTAAATTAATTTTGGTCCTGTTCTCTGATTTCTCCTTTAGCTTGACCTGATTTCCTTGCAAGCCCCAGGCACAGTTAATTTGTAGGGAGGGGGTATGTGTATATATTAGAGACCATGTGTTTGGGAGCGTGTATGAGCAGATGGGAATCTTTGTTGAAATATTAATACAGTGCCTTTTTATTATTATTTATAGGAGAACTATATCTTCAGGGCTTTGAAAATAAAAATAAATGGAAGATAGGTGATGTGAAATTATTTTTTAGTGTTCATACCCTTTGGTTGATATATAAATAATACAAATGAAATGGTAAACAGCATTAAGGGAACAATTATTGAATAAGTAGAAATGTAGATTCACAATAGTATACTATTTCCAAGTTGTTATCACATTAGGGAAGCAGATATTTATGTAAACCTCCACAAGGGTTTTTTTTTTCCTTGAATTTTGCTCTTCTTGAGTTATTTTATTGCAAAACTGGAAGCACTCTTTCTATCAATAAAGCTGAATATCTAAAATCTAGAAGAGGAAATGGCCACAAATAAACAAGTTTGATCTGAACAGAATAAGTAAAAAAAAAAAAAAAAGTAGATGCAATGACAAAGTTGCTTAATTGGTTCTGAGTGACCCACTGTTCTAGAAAGGCATGCAGCATTAATGGTGTAGAAACTGTTTAAGCCTTTCCAGGAAAATATGCCAGGTCCTGCAAAGAAAAGCAAACAGTGGCTTTCTGACTGTAATAAAGGACACCTCGCCACAAAACCATGTTGCAAGTCTCCTTAAAAGTACGTTATGAGTGAAGTTTTCTCTTCTCAAACTAAGCCTCCATTAGAATGGCTGTCTCACCCCTGGAAGCTCCCACAGGGTTATGGAACCTTATTTATTTAAATGGGTTGGTTGTCCCCTGAGAATTTTACCAATGGAGTGAGGCGAAAACTCATTAGTGCCATTTTATTTTTAAATTCTGCAGCGCAGTCTCAAACAGAGCATGATCACTTTCTTAAGATGCTAAAATTGTGCCCCACCATGGAGCACCATTTGCCACGGGATGCGCACCAGTAAATCATAACACTCATCACTCAGAGGATTCTGTTTTCTGGGTTTCCTGTTTCACTTTGCGGGTAACAAATCCAGCTCCTAATGACACCTACTATCAAAAATTTGACCCTCCACAGGACCCTTGCATTTCCTTTGCTTAATTTTGCAATTTCTCAAATTGTCTGAGTGACACAACTTCAAATTTTAATGAAACTGAGAAATAGAAAAGCCAATCATGCTTATTTGCTTTCTATAAGATACATACTCTGCTTATATAGTAAAAGCAAGCAAGAAAAAAAAAAAAACACCCCAAACACCAATTACTATTAAGCTCAGATCTAAAGAGATCAATGCATGGGCTAACAATTGGGTGCTGTCAAATGTTAAAACCACTAAATTCTTGTCTTGTTAAATCATCTGATAGCCCTTTTATTCTTTAGTTAAATAGGGATAAATAATAAAAAACAATTTACAACTAAAAGATGCTAGTGTTTTGCAGCTGCTGAATGTCTTTGGGGGAGATTAGATTCTATAATGAGGAGATATAACCATCATTTTATAAAAGCTGCTGCTGTCTTGGGAAAAACACCACTGAATATGGTTTAGAAAAAAGCCCTTCCTTCATGAACCTATTACAGTCATGTGCTGATTGCTTGGCATATGCTTAATGATATCTTCATAGCTAAAAACAATAATTTGTTACTGTAAATCTTGACATAATATATTAAGTCCAATTGTGCTTTTATTAGTTCTACTCTTGACCTGGGTGGTTTACATGCACATGAGCCTACAAAAGTTGAAAAGCAAGTCGACGACTTATAATTTTAACAAATACATATGCACATTTTCCATTAGCCTAATTGGAATCTTTCTCAATTAATTTAAATATTATTTCAAGCATCCCCTGCTGCTGGTTCTCTATTCAGTTTATCAAAGAAATGGTAATGGAAGAGGAGAATTATGAGGAGTGTTAAAAATTTGTGTCTAGTGTAGATGTAGACAGCACACAGCTAACATTACTGTCTTTCTGATTTTTAAAAATAATCCTAGAGTCAATTAAGACAGTGTCAGCTGATGCAACTCTGGTACTTGAACATTTCTAGAAAAGAGTATGATTCCTTGTCTTCTCACAAGGAAGGAAGACAGGAGGGAGGACCCGGCCATTCCTATTTCTTCCTTTCCCTCCCCAATTCCCTCCCAAATTAAGAGCTTTTGGAATCCCAACCTGTCCCCAGCAGAATAATCCAGGCAAGTCTTGACCTCACTGTTCCTATCTGCTGTTGCTGCATTCCACAAGGAGCACAATGTCTTCACCAGAAGATTAAGCTCCAGAACATTTTTTTTTTGTTTTTATCAAAAGTCTACTCTCCAGCTGGGCATAGTGATGCACGTATGTAATCCCAGTACTTGGGAGGCTAAGACAGGAGGATCACAGGTTCAAGGTCAGCCCAGGCAATTTAGTGAGCAACTTACTGAGATCTTGATTCAAAAAATAAAATAAAATAAAATGAGGCTGTGGGTGTAGCTTGGAGGTAGAATCCATCTGGGTTCAATGCCCAGGACCACACACATACAAAAAAGTCTGCCCTCAAGCTCTGATATTGTTATATTCAAAGCCCAAATCAGAAGCTTTTAGGAAAACTGTACACATCTTAAAACAAGAATAACATCTATAAGGGAAAGAGATAACAAGGTTTCTCACCTTACCAAATATTTTCATAGTTTTTTTAAAATAAAAAACTTTTGTAATTAATTAAGATGAATCTAGATATATATGTAATTTATATTATAAATATATAAAATAAGCATTTATTTATATATGCACATATAAATATGTGTATATATAAAATATAGAAAGATAAGCATACTTTATATAAGTATATAAAATTTATTCCTTATTCTTTAATATGTATAGGTGACTGCTTATACATTTTTTAAACTATACTGACTATACATGTGCATTAATCTAGCTGTTGTTGTGTAACAGAAAACTGTATGTGAGGACTCAGAATTTGTGAACCAGAGGACAAACTGACATAAACCTGGCTCTCTCCCAGAGCTGATACCCAGATCCTGCACTCAAAAGGATTCTGGTGATCAGCAGCCCCCAGGTGAGCTCCCTTCCACTGACTCCAGGAGCACGCTTTCCAAGTTGGACAGTGGAAATCTCCAGGAAGGCTGACTCGCTCCTTCATGTTAGGCTTCTGGGCTTTGCTCTTTGCTGCTGGGTTTCATACAGAAATTTCTCTCTTGGCACCAGGGCAACGAGGAATGCTTCAAGCACCCTCATGGTAGGAGGAGTGAATGAACACGTCTTTGTGAATGAACACGAGAAAATCCAAATTTGTCATTATTTGGCACTTTTAATGCCAAACCTCATCTATATCACACAAATCCCTGAATCCAGTATTACAGAGCCACTATTAACTCCTAAGTGGGAGAAGAGTACCAACTGGAGACTCGTGGAAGGTCCAGATTCCTCCCCTCTACTTGCAACCCTGTGCTCTGGGGAGGGGTTTCTCTTATAATGTGAAACTGATAGCCTCACAGCCCCCATCTTCCAGAATAGGCTCCAGAAAGTTCATTAGCAGGCTTGTATTCATTGCTTTGCTTAATCTCAGAAGCTGGATTCTGATTTAAACATACACTATGCTTTGCCACGAGCCTCACCCTTCCTTCTCACCTACCTTGGTTTTTTCATAATGATTAGTATTCTCTAACTATCATCATGGGTGCTTGAGTTTTCAATCCAATGGTAAGATTTATGGTGATTGTATCTTTCATTTACTATTTAATAGTTGAAAGTAATTTTCACGAACTACCCAGCTCTTAAGTCCTAATTAGCCATTCATTGTAGCCTACTGAGAGGTCTATGACTCTGCATGTTTCGAATGACATTCCACAGGGCATGTTATGGGGCATATTCAGTACATATGATGAGAAAACACATGTGGATAGAAGCAGTCATCTTAGCATAGCTGTAGGGAACATGTAGACAGAAAAATAAATGTATGTTCATGAAAAGAGAGTGAAGATCCACTATTTCCAAGTCACCCAAGATGAAATCTAAAGGGCAAATACAAAGTTCTATACTTAGGTTAAAAGAAAAGAATCCTATTAAATATTAAGTAGAAAAGTATGTGATCCAAAGAACACCTATGAAAAGGCTTTGGAGCATTACATCAGTGTAAGCTCTGTAAGAAGCACCAAGTGGGTCTGGTGCAAATAAACCAGGCAGAGAGTTCAAGGCTGTGATCATGAGAGGACATATCTCTTCAATTTTGACTTTGCAATCATCAGAATGTGCTCTCAAGAGCTGTAGCTTTTCGAAGTGGCCATCTATGTCGTAGGTTCAGAAGGAGGTGGGCAGAAAGGTGGAAGGGGTGCTGAATTGAGCCAGGTGGAAGTCTGAAGGAAGCTACAATTCCCAGGACTTGGACAGGCAGGGTCTGAGGTGCATGTGGACAGATTCAATGCACTCTATATAGTCCAGCTTGGAGAAGGAGGAAGCAGGCATTTATGCTGTGTTTATGCAAAGCAGAACATGAGCCAAGGAGTAGAACAGAAATAAAATAAAAATCTGGGTGAGAGGGAGCGTAGATTTTCTAGTGATTTGACTGGCATGCAGACAAATTGAGCCTTCTTGTACAGAAGTGAGCTCACTGTGGGTAGGGAAATTCAGACAGATGTTATATTACTCTCAGAGAGGATGCTAGAGAAGAGACTCCACATGTGGATAAAATGGGATATGAAATGTTTTTTGTGGACCAAAACAAAAGCAAGATTCACCAGTGCTGTGCTCTCACTATCCTAAGGGTAATATGAAATTTGGAAGGTGATTCTGTGAATCTTGATTAGCAAATCTTGTCCTGGAAGAGGTAGAAGGGGAGAAACCAAGTTCATCTATGTGAAGTGAAAGATGCCACAATGGTAGAATCCGAAAAGGTGTTTTTTTTTTCCTCCCCAAAAAAGTCCCTGG
The DNA here is from genome assembly GCF_963383645.1 of Muscardinus avellanarius. NCBI lineage: Eukaryota > Metazoa > Chordata > Mammalia > Rodentia > Gliridae > Muscardinus > Muscardinus avellanarius. The sequence continues at coordinate 19,765,988 of NC_137793.1, read as the reverse complement.
TGAACCTCAGTTTTGGGAGTATGGTTCATGTGCACATCCTGAGCTATGGATTTGTTAGAGACAGACTATTTCAGTTTTTATTGCTATTTGGACCGTTTTTCTCTATAGTTCTATGTCTTCTCAACTTTTTAAAAGTCTTAGTATCGCATAAGCAACACCAAGACATCCTGAAAAAGACTCCCCAGAACTTTCGGGTCAGCTGGGGTGAATATTTTCTGGCAATCCAAGTGCGATTGACAGAGTAGAGATTTTCTTGCCCTTTCTTTTTCTGATACTGGATCATTTCTAAATCAAGTGATCTGCCAGCCAATTAGTAAGTACATGCAGATAGGGAAACAGTTTAGCAAGGAGGTTAAGGATCAAGCACTTTTCTAAGTTGCTATGTTGCTGTGTCTGTACACTCACATTTCCAATTCATCCTAGCAGTATTCACTGAGAGCTGACCATGTGGCGGGAGCAGCACTAGGCAGAGGAAGGTGATGTCCAATAGACACAGCCTCTGACCTCAAGGAACTCATTCTTCAGTGAGGGAGACAGATCTACAAATAGGAAGCTCAGGCCTCAACATGGAAGCTGCTATCAAAGGGATCTGCATTCAGCATCATGGGATCCTAGAGGGAGGTGCAGTTGACTCCCCCGGGGAAGGAGAAGTGGATGACAACTAGAGAGAGAAGGTGGTTTTCAAATTCTACATTGCTAGGTGGGCAGGGAGGGGTGAAAGGATGTGGCTGGAAGATCTCGGGTAACATCAGTGGATGAGAAAGTGATTATGTGAAGGGCACTGGAAGAAAAGCCAGGACTAGCTCTCCAGAGCCCTTCCCCTGCCTCTGTCTAACAGGTGAAGATGAATTCGTGGTGCCTCTGCTTCCAGTGGGGAGGGTGGGAAATGAAATTCAGGTACAGATTGAGAGTCTATACCCAAAATGCTTGGGACTGGGAGTATTTCACATTTGGGATTTTTTTTTTCTATTTTGGAATATCTGCATACACATAATGAAATATCCTGTTATGGGACACAAGCCATTTAGGTTTTGTAGCTACCTTAAACACCTAGCCCGCAGGTGATTTTTTTTTAACAAATGATCATTTAACTAACTTTGTATATGGAACACAATTTGTGTACATCGGATCATCGGACTTGTAGCATGATGCCAGCACTCAAAAGTTCAGATTTTGGAGCATTTCAGATTTCAGATTAGGGATTCTCAACCTATTTTTACCTTTCAGGGCTATTTCAAAGACAAAAATGAGATAATCAGGAGTGTTTTGAAAATGGTTAAAAATGTTAAGTTTAGAAAAGAATTAGCTCAGTGCTAGGTCATTCCTAATCTTTCAATGACTGAATGTTAAAGGGATCTGCACAGTGTAATATGGGAATCATGAATATTTTTGAATCTGAATCTTTTTCCTAGACAGTGAGAAAATGATACATTGTTCCGAGCTGCACATTAATGAGGGTGATTAAGAATAAGTCTTGGAATTTAGAGTTATTTTTCATATAGCCCATTTAAATGAAAATAAATATCATTCCTGTCCAATCAAGAATGGACTAATGGTCTAAAAGATTCAGTGGGGAAGAAGGGAGCCATGGTGGTGAGGAAGTGTTCTTGAAAAAAATGAAAGAAGCTTCTGAGAAATACTGGAATTTGTTAAAAATAATGTTTAAAATTAATTCAAAATTAAAAAAAATAAAAATTTATCTAATTTTTAGAAAAAAATTATTAAAAATTTCTCTTAATGTTGACTTCTGGATGTACCCCCTTTGTCTATTTGTTCAGTATCTGGTACAAAATATAGTTCTGCTGGGCATGGTGGTGCACGCTTGTAATCCCAGCATTCGGGAGGCTGAGACTGAAGGATAACCATTTGTGAACAGCCTCAGCTACTTAGACCCTTTGCAACTCAGTGAGAGACTCTTTCAAAAAATAAAGAATAAGTCAGGCATGGTGCTGCACGCTTGTAATCCCAGTTTTCGGGAGGCTGAGGACGAAGGATCACGGTTCGCGGACAGCCTCAGCTACTTAGTGAGGCCCTCTGCAACTCAGTGAGACAGGTTTCAAAATAAAGAATAAAAAATAGGGCAGGGGGTGTAGCTCGGAGGTCGAATGCCCCTGGGTTCCATTCCCAGACACCCCCCCCCAAATATATATATATATATATTTTTTTTAAGAAAGAGGAAGAAGGAAGGAAAAAAGAAAGAAAGGAGGAAGAGTAGACTGTAAAAGAGTAATTAGGAGATGATTAAAAGAGAAAGACAAAATACTGCAGAGTGAAGATAAAAGCCAATAACTAGCATCAAATGAACATTTTCAGAAATTTACATACTCAAAAAACCAAACTCAAACCTGAGGCTGCCCAACACCAATTAGATGGACTATGCTGGAAGAAAACCATGGGCTGCGGTTGGAAGAAGAGCTATGCACACGAGCTTGTTGAAACCTATCGTCAGATTAAAAAGGTCTGCCAAGTAATTTGTTCCATTTCAGTCAAAAATGCCAGTGTTCAGCAGGTGTACTGCTAACTCTTCTTCTCCATCTCAAAAGCCATTTTACAAATGCATTCTGGTGATTCTGACCGCCAAATTGCCAAACCCAATAACAGAACGAGGCAGCTCAGAAATGTGAACTTTGTTTACACAATTAGGAGACGCTCACGTGCACATCCCATAAATGACAAGGTTCCTGCAGCAAATTAACAAGAACAATTTTCCCATCTCAGGAGCTGTCAAGATGGGCCCTGTTGGCCAATTTATCTTACTCTAGCACATCTCTGGTGCTTGTCAATCAATATGTGAAACATTTGGTGCTGATTGCCATTTTTCTCTTCACTTCCTTTTGCCTCTTATACCAGGCAATTTACTGCAAGTCAATCAAGGTCGAAGCCGACCTTGTTTAAATAAAACACCGTTGAGCTCTTTGCAGACCAACAATTTCAAAGACAGAATGAACGGTATCTTTTACATTTACATTTATACTACTTTCTTTTTTTCTTTTTCTCCCCACTGGATCTCCTAAAATGCCATTCTTGAATTATATAAGTCATAACCAAAACCAGGTCAAGACAGAAAATGGAGTTGAGCAGGTCGTAAAGAAATGTATATATTTTTTTCATGCACCACTATAAAAGATCTCAGGGGACGCAAGACATCTCTCCAATGGAAGACTGTTCCTAATTGTTCTATCTACCACTTCAGCCTTCGTTTGTGGCAGGACCAGAAAACAAACAACATATCCCAAATTATTCAAATGTGATAACACAAAGGAGACAGTTTCAAGAATTTGCCCTAGAGATCAGGTTCTATAGTTGAAAGAGAGTTTTAGGATATTTCAGTGACAGTCCCTAACTATTAAGGGCCAGACATACACTTTTATCATCGTTACTCTGATACTCAGAGAAGGAAAAAAAAAAAAAAACAGAGAAGAGGAAAGTGCTGAGCCTGTTGAAGTTCCCGAAAACAATCTGCTCAGAGGTTTTATTTTCCAACCTTCTTTTTCTTGCACACCATCTATAATCTCCATTTGCCCAAATAAATCAGGCTCTGACTGTTTAGCAAAACATTTCTTTGCACCCCTCCCCATCCCCATAAGTGTTATGAATACACGGTGAAATGAGCCCTAGCTAAATGTGACTCTCTAAAGGAAGAAAGAAATAGAGTTGGGTGAATACAGATTTTCCTGAAAATAGTAACAGGTAGCTGAATTGCTAAGGTAGTGCCACATTCACAAAATGATTAATTAGACATGGTTGCTTTTTTAAGAGCTCACTATGCATATACAAGACACAGTATGGTGCTTTGATATTTGCCCTATTCAAAACTAAAACTAACATATAAACAAAAGGTCCTGGAAGAATGATCCTTGTTCTTTTATGCCAGATACAACGTCACTGGGCTTAAGCATCTGTGGTAAGCGTGTGGTCTTATTTTGTTTTGTCACTTGTGGGAAGCCACTGCTCTGAAGATTTCACCCTTTCCTTAGATGTTTGTGATTGGGCATCCAGTATCGAGGGCCTGTGATGGGCAAGTGGATGAAGTCTCTGTTTCATGGAAGCCAGAGTTGGGGCAGGGTACCAGGTGCTCATGAAATCATATCAAATACAATGATGGTCTTACTATAAATTGAGATCAATGCTATGCAGGAGGCATTTAATAGCGTGCTGGAGTAGGCAGAGGGTTAGGAATGCTCCTTCAGTTGGTAGGAGTTAACTAAGCTGCCCTAGCCTAGTGCCGCTTAAGTGTGTCCACTGGCCTGATCCAATCAGTACCTAGTAAGATAAATAAAAGGGGAAAACAAAGAGTTTAAAATGTCATAGAACCTGGGCATTGCCAAAAGGTTGAGCTTGATCAGTAGACTTGTGGAGGCCAGCTTAGGTGATGTCAATGTTACTTGGAAAAAACCCATGAGATGCAAACTACAAGTGGGTCATGTATAGAAGGTCCACAGGTAGATGGCCCTTAAATATGGAGAACTGGCAGACAGTCTGAGCAGTTCTACTCTGAGGATGTGAACAAGATAATCCCTCTGTCTGACAACCATTGAGTCTGGTTTCATTCAGGCCCCTGCAGATGGCAGTGGACTCACATCTTGGTCTGAGATGGCAGCAAGATGTCTGGTAGTGAGAGCGGTGAGACACAGAACCATAATCGTGAGTGCTTTAGGATGACAGGCTGCTGTCAAAGAGAAGTCCTAGTTCTTTTGGATCTCCAATGCGTATAGTAAAAGTTGACGATGGAGGGGTCTTTTGCAGTGCTGGGTTCATGTTCAAATTGTTATTCTTGAGCTGGGAACATAGTTATGTTCACTCTGGGGGAAATTAACTGAAGTGTACACTTATTAGATGTGTTGATCACTGTGCATATACAAGACACAGTATGGTGCTTTGTGATTTGCCCTATTCAAAGCTAAAACATATTATATATAATATATATCACATCAATAAAATGAGGGAAATGTCATGATTAAAAATGATGGAGGCTTGGGGCTGGGATGTAGCTCAGTGGCAAAGCGCCTGCTTTGCAGGTGTGGTGCTCTGGGTTCGATCCCCGGTTCCAAAAAAGGACCAAAAAAAAAAAAATGATGGAGGCAAAGGCTAGGGAGCTGTTTCATATATTAAAGGTGATGGGAGAGATGTGGTAGCTGAATGTAAGGCATGGTACTAAAGTGAGCGCTGGACTGGGGAAAACAAGCTACAAAGCACAGTTAAGGGTATTTGAATATGAATTAAGGATCAGATATTTCATTGTTTAATGTTTTGATTCTGATGGCTTAATTGTGGTAACATCAAAAGATATCCTTGCTCTTAAACATCTTCTGAAGTATTCAAGAATCAAGGGACATAACATGAGGGCATTGTACTCTTTTTTTGTGTGTGTGTGTGTGTGTGTATGTGGTACTGGGGTTGAAACCCAGAGGCGTTCTACCTCTGAGCTACACTGATAGCCTTATTCATTTATTTATTTTTTGGTGGTACTGGGGTTCCTGGAAGCCCTTCTACCTCCGGGCTACACTCCCAGACCTATTTTTACATTTTTATTTGGAAACAGGGTCTCCTAAGCCAGCGCGCATGGCTGGCTTCGAACCTGCGTGATCCTCCTGTCTCTGCCTCCCAAGCGCGGGGATTACAAGCGTGCGCCACCACGCCCGGCGATAGCCTTATTTTTTATTCTTTATTTTGAAACAGGGTCGCACTAAAGTTTCAAAGGGCCTCACTAAGTAGCTGAGGCTGTCCTTGAACCGTGATCCTCCTGTCTCAGCCTTCCAAATGCTGGGATTACAAGTGTGTGCCATTACGCCTGGTTAACACTGTACTCTAAATTGGTTCTAAAAAACAATAATATGCATGTATGTGGGGTGGAGCGGGACCAGGCGAGAATGGCAGTGAGGCCGTTGTACACAGTTGGAGAAGTTGGGTAAAGGGTACTGGGTGTTCTTTTCACTATTTCTCTACTTTCAAAACTGCATCAAAATAAAGTTACCCTAATGAAGATGATTTTCAAATACAAGTTTAACTGTCCTTCAAGTGAGTGGACAGCCGGACTTCATGGCATGAGGTCATTTCAAGAAATTGGGGGTTTTGTGGAAAAAAGTGCTGTTGCCAGGTCTCTCTCAGTGTTCAGAGTCACTGGCACAATTAATCTGCAAATGGAGGGTGGATATGGCTCCCGGTTCCTGGGGCAGCGACATAATCTGATAGACCAAACATTCCTTCCTTGACATTAATTCATTGTGATCTTTACTGGTACACTGAATGTCTATCTCGAGGTGGTCCTTAATGGTGCATGGTATATTTTATTGATGTTTCTTTTATTCTAGTGTGTTTTTTCTTCTTCACGATTGTATCTGTTGCTATTCTCTGTCTCCTTCAAAATGCTATTCTCTTTGGGGACCAGGCGCTGCTTGAAGGCTTAATGAGGCTTCTATATTATTTGCTGATTTATCAGGTTCTCCGTTAACATGGTGTGTAGGGGGAGGATGGTTGTGGGGAAGGGAGGTGAGGTACTCCAGGATGAACTCAGCAACAAATTTGTATCAGGTTCATTTTTATGCCTGTAGAATTTGCCAAGGAGCGATATTCAGTTGTAACAGAATAGTTATTGGAGAAATACACACATGCCTTTCTATAATTTCTCCCATAATTTCTCCGTCATCATATTTTTTAAAAGTATCATTACTAGAACCCTGTGTCACATTGCATTATAGAATCCCAAAGCCATTTATTAGCTTGGCATGAAAGTCGGGGTCCAAATTCTGCTATTTTGGCTTTGAACTCTGTCATAATTAACCTTGTCCTTATTTTACAATGAGATTCTCTGGTTCAAATGCTCATCTATTGCTACTTTTAGTACTTCCGTATGGAAACAGCCTTTGTTGGGTTTGTCTTAAATAAAGACACTTTGTGAATTGGGTAGATGATTCAATTATTTCTCTAACCTTGGAAAAAAAATTCCTATTAAAAAAAGAGGAAAAAACCATTTTTCCCCTCCAAAATAAACTATAAACACTGCATGTACTCATTGCTAATGAGCTTGTTTTCAATATCAATGAAAATTAGGCCACCATACTAGAAGACATGGTGTTATATTCACTTTATATTTTAGTCTCAATTCTTTACACACAATACACCCCATAGTCTTTCATTTCTAAAATAAAATCCAGTTTAAAAAAATCCATATTGCAGGGTCTATCCAAGCTCTTCATTTTTCTTTCCTAAAAGCTACAATGCCTTGGTTTTCAATGCTAACAAATGTTATATGACAGGTTCACCGATTTACTGTTCTGCACTCTTTTTAATTATGGATGTATGAAGGAAAATTTCAGTGAGGAAAACAATAAATCACCAGTGAAATTATTTGTTCGTTGAATGAGCTGAATAAACAGTTGGCTTCGGGGCAAAGATTCATCTGGCATCTTTTAAGCCATCCCATATTTTTTCTTTCTGTTTTCACAGAAAGCAGGAGTGGACCTACCAAAGTCAACTGGGAATGTAGATGTTACCTAGAAGTTGAGGACACAGATAAACGCCCAACCTGCAGCTATCTTGAATGGTAAACAAAATAATTTGTTGTCAAGTTTTAGTAGTAATAATAATGGCAATTTTTTATAAACACATACTGAGTATGCATTGTATATCTATGTCATTTTATTCCATTCTAACAAATATATTTCCTTATATCCATTTAAATAAAAAGCCACCCTTAACAGAAAGGGGCAAACCTAGAGTCATAAGCCAGTTCCTGAATCCAGAGCTTACATTCTCGGCCATCAAGTGTCTATAAATTACCTGAAAAGAAACTCCATTTCCTGAAAGAAGCCCTCATGTATTATTTAAGTTAAAAAAAGAAAAAAAATGAGTACAAATGAATGATTGAAATCCTGATCTACAATTTTACTTTAAAGTTATATAATCCTCTTTGGCCCTGTCCAGGTGATGAAGCGGACAGATTTCCTAGTACGTCCTCTCTCAGAAAATTGAGATTGAACAGGGTATGCAATCCATGCAAAGAACTCGCTGAGATGGAATCACAAAACTGTGCTATCACTGGAGTTTCTTGGGGGAACTGAGGGAGATAAGAGTAATACGATTGTTGGTTTCAATTGGAAAGCATGAAATGTGTCAGCAATAATCACGGTTGCTATGTTCATAATAAATGTCTCCCTCAAAGTCACTAGCAGACATTATGTCACTGGGAATTTTCACATAGGAATTAGTTTAGTATCCTTACTTGATATCCCTGTTCAACTTGTCCAAAAATTTATGAAGAAACATTGCTACTTGAAACAAATTCATACAGATAGTACTGACAGTTCTCAAGCTAGGACCAATATCTTGGCTTTGGACTCCCTCCCACATGGGAGTTGGTCAGCTGCCTGTAGCAAATACCATAAATATCTCAGCTAGAACATTTGTTTTCAGGGTAATTACATGGGTCCTGGAGCTCCAATCTTTGGAAACAGATTTGAGCCAGATAATCAGATATTAAGGTTGGTATTGCTGACCACTTATATGGCTCCTCAGCTTGTATCGCTAAGCTTCAGATTCCTCATCAATATATCAATTAGACATTGCTTTATGCTGGATGTTACAGACTTATGCAGAGAGAATCATTTGAGGTTTAGTAGTTTGGACGAGGGGCTCAAGTCTATCATTTTTGGGAATTTCCTGTCTGCTTCAGTACTAAACCAGGTAGGGATCCCAAAGGATTCCCTGGGATTTCTTGATGGGAACCAAGAAGGGGACCCAGGGGCCCTAGGAAGTGGAAGACTATCTTAAAATCCCTTGAGGCAATTTGTCTATGGCTCCTTATGCTGCACAGAGAGATAAGCTATCCCTCCTACCTACTGCAAGTACCTAAAAGTGTGGGGAAATAAAGGTCCAAACCTTCCTTCTATTTTTCAGTGGAAAAGCAAGTAGCTGTGTGGTCTGAGTCTATTGTTGTCTGCTTTGAGGCAGAACAACCTCCAGAGAATTAAGAAAAAGCAAAGCCTTTAAAATCTTGATTGTGTCAATAAAACAAAGATGCACACCTCAATAGAAGAGTAGGGAGCGTGGGGTGAACATTTCATTTATGAGGACACACCCATGCACCTGTTAATAATTGAAAAGGTCTTTGTTTTCACTATTGATAAAATATATGCAATTTTAAAAGATAAGTAAATTGTATTTAAAAAAAAACTTAACAACTAGACTAACATTTTACTAAATGTTAATATTGAGTGCTGGTTAAAATATGGGAAATCCAGTACTTTCCTATACTGATGGAAATATAACAATTTTGAAGGGAGATTCAACAGTATGTCTATACTCTTGTATGTTTCATTTTCTAATGTATTTTACTGAGGTAATTATCAGAGATCTGCACAAAAAATCCAAGGTGGTTCGTTCTTTCACTTTTTCATAATGATAAAAACTGAGAAACTAAAAATTCAATAGGGGCAGAATACTTAAATAACCAGTGGTGAATCTACACATTGATTCACATGTAGTCTTTAAAAATAATATTTCCAAAGGATTTATTAAGTCTTGTGAGACGATGTATTACAAAACACCACACCCACATATGTATGTATTTAGGCACAATAGCGGGATTAGAAATTTCATTTTTGCAATTTTTCTCTTGTATTTTTTCTGATTTTACCCAGCTCAAAAAGATAATAAATGCTGGATGTGGTGGCGCATGCTTGTAATCCACGCACTTGGGAGGCTGAGACAGGAGGATCACAGAGGTTTGAAGCCAGCCTCAGTTACTTAGTGAGGCTCTCAGCAACTTAGTGAGACCCTGTTTCCAAATAAAGTATTAAAAAATAGGTCTGGGAGTATATCCCGGAGGTAGAAAGCCTCTTGGGTTCCACCCCAGTACCACAAAAAAAAAAATAATAATGAATAGCTTTCATATTTTAAGCATGTATATTACATATATTAAAGCATATATGTATCTTCTCTGGGAATCCTATCCTCTTCCTGCTGTCACTGAATTATACCATGAGTCCTATGGGAATGGGACACAGTGGCAGATGTTTGTCTTTTCTCCCAGAATGTCCACACTTAAGACGATCTTAGTTCATGATGTTAATACCATGACCTTCTTCCCTTTTATGGTGAGGTATCTTCAAATAAAAGTGGACAAATTCGATGATGTAGAATTCCAAAAGAGTAACATGTCCTAGCTGGGTGGGTCTTCAAAAACACATTTTGTTTGTTGCAGTGTCTGCTACCTCAACCCAACAGGCCTAAAGTCCTAGCAATGTCCTCCAGTGGTCTTACATGTTTCTAGTATGAGTCCCAGGGGGTAGGGCTGGTCTCACACCCTTAGGTGAATGGGACTGTTTGTTAACTCCAATAGACAATTATGAAGGGCAATTAAAAATTTAAATTATGTTAATAGGCCAGAGAAAAATGACTGTTTGCAGAAATCAGTGGCAATTACCAGACATAATGGTTCTCAATTAGGCTGGAGGGGATTTTCAGTCATTCATAATTCACTATCTTAAATGTATCATAAAAAAGTAATTGTCACTTGTTAATAAAACTTACTTAAAAACAACGGAGCTATCTGGTATGAAAAATAATTCTTTCTTCTCTGTCCTTCACCTGCTTTTAAAAAATGTATATTCTTAATTTAAAAATGTGGTGCAGGCCAGTTCAAAACAAAAACAAGGTGAATGCATATAAAAATTTAAAACAGCTCTTTCTGGACCTCTCCTTGCACTTCCCAGTGGTCATCAGTGTTTTAGCAATTCAGCAAGTGTTCTCCTTCTGACTACCTCCTTAGTCCCCTTAGAAAGGGGAGGGGAGGCTGGAGAACTTGCCCAAGAATATGTTCTATTGATATTTTTAGTCAATTAAAGGTGAAAACATAAAAAACATTTTCTTGTTCCTTCCCTCATGTTTATTTATTTCTTCAGGTTCATTATTATTTTTTAAAATTTATATTCATCTGCAGCTTCCATTACCCCTAGGAATGCAGTCAGCATCCATGCACGTCCTTACAATTCTACTCTCAGGCAGGGCCTTGCTCTGTATAAATTGCACTGCTCATGTGATGTGATTCAAGGGCTCTGTCCAGTTGGCTCCCAGCTCTAAGTCTGGTGTGTTGGGGAGAAGCAAAAAGAACGAAAAGGAGAAGGAGGGAATGAGAAGGAGGCAGAGGAAGGGCAGTGGACAGCCTTAAGTAGGTAAAGGTTTAAAGGAATGGCTGTATCTTTTGCTCAGTATCTAACTGATAACATCCCTTTGGTCCTCTCTGATGGATCATGCTAGAATAATGACAACTGAATTCTCAATTTTTTTTATACAATCAAGAAATCTTTGCTGCAAACTCAGGCCCCAAACTGCAGTTATACATCCAATAGGAAGTGAGATGCAAAAGAGAATGAGTTATCTTGTTTCTTATGCCATGACTGTCTCACTCTGGCGAGTCAGGTCAACATTTCCTGAAGCTTCTCTAAGAGGGAGCTCTAGGCTGTTCTGAGCCAGGCACTTTAGAGATAAGACCATGCTGAGTGTTCACCATGCCTCTCTGTTGTGGACAATTTTACATCCCCATGAGATAGCTGTGGGTATACATGCTCAAAGAAGATGGATGCCATACGCAGGATATAAAGAGTGACATTGTTGGGATTGAAACCCAGATTTCTTGATTCAAAATCTATAAACAGTGCCCTTTCACATATTCTGTCTTTTGGCTGAAATTGCACAGACTCACAACAGTGAGATATCATAGTCTCTGTCAACTCCAACCTAGACTTTCATGGAAATATTGGTATCCACAGCACTGCCCAGTGAACAGTCAGCTACAAATAGACAACTGATCTCATTTTTGAGCATTTTCTTTTTTTTTGAAAACCTCTGCAGCAGCAAAAACTGTCTGAGCTCACTTTGAATTAGAAACTAGGAGAGAAAGAGCTCAGCTACTGTGAAAGCACCTATCCTTCCTTGTGTTCATCTCAAAAGGCCTCCACAGGTGCAAAAAAAAATCCCATAAGGACATATACAACACATCTTTTGTAATAAGATCTACACACGTGGCGGGCTCCTTCCTGTCATTCATATCTCAGTTCAAAGTTTGGCTCTGCAGAAACATTATCCCTTCAGCTTCTCCGCAGTAGAAGACATAAAACACCAGTTATTCTCCATCACATCTTTCTATCTCATGGTTTCCAATGTTACTGGCGCTGTGATGTTTTTCGGTGGCTTACCTGTCCATGCTTGTCTTGCCTACTGGAATGCCAGCTCGCTCTCTCATGCTTACCACTCACCCTCATCTTTAACCCCGCGCCTGGCATAGAGGAACATTTGTTGAATGAATGATGAAATGTTTGTTAAAAATCAAGCATCTGTTTTCATGTACTGTTCAAGGCTGGGTTTCTAGGCAAGTGATTTTCATTTGCAAGGGTCTGTAGTAAATGAGAAGGTAGATCCTATTGGATCTGAAATGTACTCCAAAGGCACAGGTGTTGAGGGCTTGATCCCCAGCTGGTGCTACAAATGGGAGGTAGTGAAACCTTCAGGAGGTGAGGCCTTGTGGGAGTGTGTCCTTGAAAGGCAGATCTTGTCCCTACCCCCTTCATCTGTCTGTCTGTCTGTCTGTCTATCTGCCTTTCTCTCTGCTTTCTGGCCAACACGGCACGAGCAGCTCTGTTCCCCTACAAGCTCACCATCATAATGACTGCCTCATCAAAGGCCCAGAGCAATCAGGCCAAGTGACCACGGGTTGAAACTTATGAAATCATGAATCGAAAGGAATCTTTCTGCCTTTAAGTGATGTATCTCAGAAATTGTGTCACAGCAATTGAAAACTGACTACCACAGGTCTCAAGTAGAATAGGACCTGGAGTGGGTGTCTGTCCTGGAGACAGAACAGCTAAGATAAAGGATTAAGATTTAGAAAGAAAGGAGAAACAGTGAACCTTTTTCACCCTGCCCCTAAGTGAGGCTGATTAAAGATTACAGCACTTCAAAGTGGCAGAAGGGAGTGTGATATTTCTTTGGCCAGGAATAGACTGGCTGGCCAGCTAGGATGTACATGTTCAGTGGGATTGGAGCTCTTCTACTTGGAGAAGTGTTTTCCATTTAACTAAAGATGTTTTGTACTGCCAACTCCAGCCTGCTGATGGGACAGAGACTGCAATGAGATTTGTGTCAACCAATGAGTAAGAACAGATGAGATTTCTTTCTTCGCTAGACTTTGTTGTAGGAGGGACCTGTCCATCAACCATCCATTCTTCTGACTGATCGACACTATTTTCCCACAAGTTACTTTTGCTTTGGATGATTGAGGATTTTTTTTTTTTTTTTTTTTTTTTTACCATCAAAGGACACTCTTTGGGCCAAGTCTTAAGTCCTCTGACCATCTGATTCCATCATTTATCTGAAATTTGCTTCTTTGAACAAATGATAGGCACTTTTATGGAGAATATAAAAATTATGAATTTCACTGCTTTTTAAAAAGTTTTAATGATGTTTATGGGCTTGTTTTTTTAAAAAATAATGCCTATTTTATTATAAATTAATAAAGGCTTAATAAAAATGTCAAGTAATAAAGACATGTATAAAATAAAGAGTAAAAACATCCTGGTTCCCATTTATAACCCTCTTGCTTCATCTTAACCCTCCTTCTCCTAGTGACCTTTTTTCTAGATACAACCTCTGAATGGTGTGGTGTATACCTACTGATGTGCTAATAAAAGTTTAGAGATTAGGTCTTCCCTAGAACAGCTTGATTTGTAGTATTGTTGATATTTGTGACGTAAATAGTCCTACTATCTACAATTTCAGTTTAAGAATATGATGGGGAGCCGGGCGTGGTGGCACATGCTTATAATCCCAGCATTTGGGAGGTGGGGACAGAAGGATCATGGTTCACAGACAGCCTCAGCTACTTAGTGAGGCCCTTTGCAACTCAGTGAGACCCTGTTTCAAAGTAAAAAATAAAAAACGAGGGCTGGGGATTTAGCTTGGAGGTAGAATGCCCCTGGGTTCCATCCTCAGTACCACACACACACACACACACACAAAAAAAAAAAATGGAATCGGGACGGTATATCACACAATTAGCCATTACAAGACAGTTTAAACTTCCTGTAGGACAGTTTGTACCATTTCAAGTTCTCTATATTTGTCCCTCTCTCTCCTGCCTTTATTCCCATATTTTCTTCTTTTTTCTTCCTTCCCTTTTTCTTTACTTATGCCCATCCATCTAACTGCACTTGCATATATATCCTTACATTTATAGACAAACCTGAATTAAGATCTTGCAAAATCATTGTGCATTTTGTCCATCTTTTCACATAACCTATTATACATGCATAGTCTGAAACTTTCTCAATGCTCCTTGCCACTGGAATACCCTGAGCTAGCTTCACTGCAGAGCTAAGCATCTTTCACTTGGTCTCCAAGAGCCCTGGGACTATGAGCATGCGTGAACACACGCGTGCCTGCTCTGGTCTATCTATTGTACAAGGGAGTCATTCATCACTGGGCAGCAGGTTCTGCTCAGAAGGTTTATTGTCCTGACCTCATTAAAAGCATGTAATCCACGCAGTGCCGTAAATCTATGCCTCTAAATACTTTCCTCTTTAATTTTTTAATACCGCACACATGAAGAGAAAGGTTAAAGCCAATTAAAAGAGATACAAATACCATTATTACTGCCCTGACAAACAGTTAGTTATTGGATTTGGTCGTTTCAGTTTAGAAAGCCATTATTTTTGTTCCTGAATGAATTAGTAATCAAGCTGTTTATTGACTTGTCTCATTTCAGAGATGCTAAATATGTTTTTTTTTTTTTGGTCCATTCTCTCTCTCAATTTGGCATCATTCCTGCACACATAAAAATCACAGACAACTTAAGGTCTAAGTGCAAACAGTAACTGCACGGCTGCATGTGGAAATCCACATATGGACAGGACCATCATTTTCACGGGTCCAGGAAGGAGAGAGTCACTCATTCCGTTCATTCTTATGCAGTGAGTAGTTGTTATTGTTGCTGTTGTTGTTTTTTTCCTCCCATTAAGGCTATTATATGATACTGACAGATGCTTAAAAGCATTTAGGGCTGAAAGAAGTGTTGGGAAATTGCTGCAGAAGGATTGACAAATGATGATCTTTCTGTCCACAAGGTTCTTATTTCCTGTGCAAAATGGACCAAAAGAATAAAGGGAAAGAGAGAAAGAACCATTAATGTAGGAACTTGGTATTGTTTTCTGACATGAGTTCATGTTTTCCATTGCATTTGGCCAGAAACGTGACTGTGTTTATGAAAAGGCTGTAGGATTGTAAGGAAAAAAATATTACTTAACTGTTCTGTAACTGATTTCAGCCTCCACGGGCACCACCTTCCCTCCTGACTCACCCTTCATTCTAGGAATATAAAGTGGGTCCTATAGGCTACAAGAGGACCCGAGGATATTTAGGAGTGGATCCGCCATCTGGCTTTTTGTTCATTTAGTTGTCCACCTATAGGTCCAGAGTGTTTTGTGAGACATGATAGATTGTAAAGAACAAAGTTGACTCTCTGTGTTGGCTGCACCATAAACTCATACCCACAGAGTCACATACATGAGGATTTATACAATTCATAATTAATATAGATGTCATATCATTTTTCTAAGTACCAGAATTTCTCAGTATTTATGGGGGACTAGTTTTAAGGCCCTCTGTGGCTACTGAATTCCAAGGATGCTCAAATCCCTTATACAAAATGGCATAGTATTTGCATGGGAACTCTGCACGTTCTCCCATACACTTTATTGATCCCTGGATGACTTATCATACTAAACCCAATGTAAATGCTATGTAAATAGTTGATATACTATATTGTTTAGGGAATAATGCCAAGAAAAAAAGGACTACATATGTTCAATGAAGACATAATGTTTTTTGTTTTTTCCTTTTTGGTACTGAGAATGGAACCTAGAGCCTCACACGTGCAAGTAAGCACATTACCACTGGGCTACATCCCAGCCCAAGACACATTTATAAAATGGTTTTTGATGTGTGGTTGATTAAACCTGTGGATTTGGAACTGGCGAATATGGAGGGCTGGCTTCTCTGTTCCATTCCTTCCCATAAGAGGTCAGAGTCAGGTACTTAAAAGAAGAAAAAGCATATATATATATGGATAAATAGGTGCAGGTCCATTGGGTAGAATAGAAGCACACACACTTATAAGGAATCTCTCAACAAAGAGTGAGATGAAGACATGATGGCATGAGATATATCAACATTAAGGGAATAGGGCGCTGAGAGCAACACAGCATTTTCTGTATTGGTTTGCCTATGGGAAGTTAGCATAGTGGTTCCTAAAGCATGAACCCTGGCTCCAGCAACATCATCACCTTCTGAGTGCTGTCTTAGCAAGGCAAATTGTGGGACCTACTCTGGACACTGAGTCAGAAACAGGGCTTGGAATCCATCGATCTGTGTTCTGATAAGCCTGCTGGGGGATACTGATGCCCAGTCCCACTTGAGAGCTTTGGTTCAATGGAATATAATCTTCGTAACTGCTTGTCTAGATTTGCCCTTATGGCCAGGCATACAATTTACTGAGCCGACCACTGACTTCAGTCTGTCTACAGTATAGTCTATGTATGCCACACTATCTTCTATTACACTGATCTGTTGACATATCCTACCCTCTCAAGGCAGCAACCTCCTTAGGCAAGAGGCTACCCCCAATTCACTCCTTTATTCTTAGTACACTGCCAAGGGACTAGAGCAAAACAGTTACTTAAGAAATTAATAAAAAGATAAAGTGACTACATAAAGCCCATTGAATAAAAAAAAACATTTAGAGGTCCTTAACTCCATTCAAGTTAATAGTTCTAACTTAATAAATAAGACCCATTTTAAAGCAAACATAATTTCTTTTTCCTTAAAAAATAGAAAGAAGAAAAGGGAAAAATTGGTCCAAGTAAAGTAACATTTGTAAGCAACTTCTAATGAGTTCGCTGATTATTCTCTTAAGGAATGAAAGAAATAATTGAACGCACCTCACGCTAATAGCCTCTCATAAAATGTGTTGACAGTCCAGTTGGTGCTGAGTATTCCTCAGAGGATTTTACATTCAGACAGGACCCATCTGCCCATTTGATGACAGATATTCTTCTGTTGAAAGCATCTTGAAGAGGAACTGAATAGAACCCCACGAACTGCCAACTCAGCCCAGTGGGTTGCAGCTGTCAAGCCACCTTGGAACTACTTTTCCAGTCCCCAGTAGGTAGAAGAATAGGGGGGAACTCTTGGAAAGAGTTATCTTGAAAGCATCCCAAGTGCTTCTCCATGTAGAGGAGCTAAAGGGACCTGAGCCCCTTACAGTCTTCAGAACACTCTCAAAGCTGTCTCCCGGGTCTCTGTTCCATCACGAGGCTCATCACCATATTCTACATGATACTGTGATGTAGAATATCCTGTAGAATACGGTGATGAGCCCTATGTCATACAAACTGTCCACATCTGCCTTGCTGTGGTTCTAGTGGACCACTTGTGTTCTCTTGGTGCCAACACTTTCTAGCTCACGTTTCAGAGCCTCAGTTTCCTCATCTGCAAAGTTGGAACTATCACCCATGTAATTTAGCCAATCATCTAACACATCATAAGAGTTCAGTCAATATTAGTTTTAACAATTAACCAATATTACTATGTGGTATGTGGTATGTGCTACTAAGTTTCTTAAATTAGAATTTATGGAAGATCCATGAAATGAACAAAGGAGTGTTCATAAGCTCCCTGAAATAATTTGCAAATCTGTACATACTCTTTCTCTTTGGGTATAAAGCCCCAAACTTTAATCAGATTCTTAATGTGGTCCATGGCCCCTATATTGTAAATAATCATGGTGCTGGAGATTTTAGTAGCCAAACTGTGCCCTCAACAAGCTGGTAAATCCAGGAAATGTGACCGTTTCTCTAAGGCTGACATTGTATGGTAGGCATGAGGTGTAGCCCTGGGGTCTCTGTTTTTAATTCCACACCATGTGTGTTTGTTTATTTTTCTCCTTCTATCTCATAACAGGAAATAGCATTTCAAATGCAATACATTCCACCAAGAGGATAGGCAGACAGTTAATTTTCACCTCGAACACCCCCAAGATTAAGAAAATAAGAGAACTTCAATCTACGGCTCCTGACCTGCCAAGCACAACATCTTCAGGAGCAGCAAGAGTCAGTCTGCAAGGCTCCTCTGTTTTCAATGGGCTTGTTGCAGTGTGGCTGACATGGGACACCGCGTGCTCAAGGCAGATGGGCAGAAGCAACATTGGACCCTGAGTGAAGAGGAGAACTAGATCTGCCACTGCATCTTGTCCTAACCAGCTCCTTATCTTGAACCGTGGCTGCCCTGCTCGGGTTCTCTGACTCCTCATCACCAAATAGGGGTGATACTTAATCATCAATTCTCTGACACCCCATCATCCAAATAGGAATGCTACCCAACCATCAACTTCCAGCCTGTCTGCAAAAGGGCCCAGGTTTCATCCAGAAATGGTTATGGGAGGCTGTCATTTTTCTATCCATTAGCTAAGAAAATATTTGATCACGAAAGACGGTTACCTTTCCTAATAAAATTATATTTTATTCATCAGATAATTTAAAAATATATATTATATTTTTCATCTATAGCTAGCTAGATGAAAAATATAATTTATTCTGGCTACAGACAGCAAATGGTGAACATATGAGTTCAAGGACCCATTAAACAAATATTTATTCAGTATTTATTAAGTGTCAGTTACTTTAATAGGGCTGGGGATCCAAAGCGACAAAATAAAACAGTTGCTGCCTTCATGGCCGTGACTGCAGCCCACCAGAAGGGAAATGACAACTAAAAATACACGTACACACGATCATTTTAAATTGTGCTCATAGGAGCTGCAAAAGACGCACCGGGTTCTGAGAAAGAAATGGGGGGGAGGGTGGACACTGATTTCAGTTATAGAAGCCAGGAACAGCATCTGAGCCAGTTTCTGAGTGATGACAGGAAAAACTCTGTGGTAAAGAAGGCCAGTCAAACCAAGGGCAAGCCACTTCACTCCTCTGGCTCATTTTCCACTTCTGTGAAATGGGGATGGTACTGGGACCTGGACCACATGTGGTTGTCATGATATTCTATCAAATCATTGTGTCACAATATTAAATTAGCTCAGATTTCACATTTGGTTAGGAAAAAGTATTGTAAAGTATCCTTGAAGTTTTTGTGAAATAAAGGCCAATCAGAGACAAGTTGCCAAGGTGTGGGAGAGCTGGATGTGTTAGAGAAACAGCAAGGAGGCTGAGGCTCTTGGATAGACTGTGAGTAGAAGGTGGTGGATGCAGAAGTTGGTGAGAGGTGAGTCACGAAGCAGCCCTCCCAGGCAGAAGAGGAGAAGCTAACGTCCCAGTGTTCAGTGTGAAAGAATTGCTGGGTTTTGCAAAGTCCCCAGTGGACTTGAAAAGTTCACTGCCCAGAGGTTGAAATACTAGTCCTGATTTATTCTTGTAGTTTTTCATTCATTGATTTTATGAAATAACCCCTCAAATGGAACTGTTTCTTTAGGTAAGAAGTTTTAAGTAAAGAACCCCTGTTTCATTCATGCTCATTAAACTGTTTTTCTCCCTACCTAGATCCCTGCAATAATAAATATAATTATATCCATCTTTAATGACTTTGGTTCCTTGAGCTGCAGGTGCTGGAATACTGTATTTATTAACATATTTTAAGCCCTTTAAAAAGACTGCATTAATTCCTATGATAATTTAGTACCCATAATACATTCTCTGTTCTGAATAGATGTTAATCACTACAGAATGACTGATTTGCCGCCGTACGAGCTAAGCCATGCTCTAACTAGTAGCTAGTAACTTTTTAATTCAATATTGTTAGTGAAACTGTTGATTAAAATCTCATTGCAGTAACGGATCCTTGCCTTCCCCCCTGCCAGCTCCACCCTCTGGGGGCTCAAACCAAGGTCCTAACAATTGAGATCTGTTCCACTGAAGATGGGAGTATTAATTTGGAGAGTTTGGTTTTTAGAAAAACTCTGCTTGGAAAAAAATTCTGCTAATGCCAGATATTGTCAATCACCTTGGGTCTGTTTTCTGTGTGATTCAAAGAGTTGCAAGAGAAA
Source organism: Muscardinus avellanarius (assembly GCF_963383645.1). NCBI lineage: Eukaryota > Metazoa > Chordata > Mammalia > Rodentia > Gliridae > Muscardinus > Muscardinus avellanarius. The sequence goes on along the minus strand of NC_137793.1, from coordinate 19,745,890 downwards.
GGTCACTCTGGAAAAGCAAACTATCCCAAAAGCCTGCTCAGCAGAAGAAAGTGGGCCTGCCCAGCTTCTGTCTAGAAGATGGAGGATGGATACAGAGTCAAATTCCACCTGGTAGGGGAAGATGTGACTTGGCTTGAGCCAGAATCCCAATTAAGTTTTTCCAGTTTAAACTCAAATAATTTTGAAGATATAGAAAAAAAAAAGTCTTGTGGTCTGGGATCAAATGAATGATAACACTGAATGTAGATAAATGAAGTAAAAATTGCATGGGTCAGGTGCCCAGATGACCGTCTTTGCATGCGTTATCTCATTTAACTGCGGGACAAGCTTTCCAGGGAGGTACCATGATTATCCCTCCCTTACCTGAAGCTCAGAGAATGTAGGTAGCCTGCCCAGAGTCATATGGCTACCCAATGGCAGAGCTTCAGAATCTATGCTCTTAACCTGGCTATGCTGTCTCTGTATCTCATTACTCACTCACTCAATCAACCCGTTACCCACATTGGAAGAATACTGAAATACATTACAGAATGCATAAGAAAGCATTATTATGTGTCTTAAAATTATTATTATTCAAAGCCAAATTCTTTAAAACCAAAACAATTTTTCCCTTATCGATGGCTTGAAGGTTGGTGAGGGGGAATAGTATTATTCATTTCCATGGGGAAATTATTCTTTTACTATAGTCTTACTCTTGCAGAGTCTTGGGAAGAGGGAACACCTAGTTTTATTGACAAGGACTCTGGCTTAGCAGCAGAGGCAGGGGCTGCTGAGCTGCTCTGTGTAAACATGGCAAGCTGCACAAGCCAGTTACAGAGATGCAGCAAGCAGCTAGGACCCCAACCCCATAGAACCAACCTGGGCACCATTTAAGAAGAAAAGGGCCTAATGTCCCATTTAAGGTTCTTTTTACTGCTGGCAAATGAAACTCTTCTTTATCCTCAGACTTTCAGTAAAGTTTGCTCACACATAGTCTTAGGTGGGTGGTCTGTATAACTATCAGATGGTTGGTTTGCATGTTTTTTGCACATGGAAAGGAACTGAGTTCCATAGCAGGACCAGCAAGGGGTAGAGGAGGGAAAACTTCCTAGGAGATAGGAAGCCTGCGAAAGAAAGCCCCGAGACTCACCAGAGTTTGGAAACACACATATAGCCCAGGGCACTGGGGAAGTGTGGACCCCTAGGTCAACTCATCAGTAAAATTCTTCCCAGAGTTCAGAAGTCTTACCATTTACTCTTCAGACAGATTAACCAGGCCACTGAAAGCCCATTCCCTCTGACACATGAAAAACTCCAGCAATCTAGAGTTACTTAGGCAACTGGGCAAGCCAGGATCCAATCCCAGGCTGGCCTGGCTCTCCATTCACAAGAGAGCTTGGCCTGGCAGTCCACAGGGCAGATCACTTGGAATAGCAGATAGACCCTTCCCATCACTCTCTCCTGGGAAGACTGGCCTACAATTGGCCCTGCCTGGAGCCGGCCAGGGTCAAATGGTAGGAAATGAGTCAAGGTGAAGGAGATCAAGTACCAAGAATAAATAAAGAAATAAGTAATAAAATATATAAAGGAGAGAGCTTCGGCATCATAGGTGGCCTCCCTTCCACCATTCCAAGCAAACACTAAGAAGGTTGTACTCTCCCAAGAACTACATGGAGCCCACTAGAACCTTCTCACTGAAGTGCTGCAGCTCTGCTACATAACAGAAAGTTAAACTTATGCCAAGAAAAGTAAAACAACAACAACAACAACAACAAATCAAAACTCTCCCCTCAACAACAGCAAAAATACCCCAAATCTATGTGCTGCATGGAATACGTGGACCTGCTCCATGAGAGAGTAATCAGTTCAACCTGCCTTCCAGATTCACCTTCACAAGCTTTGACTGTGTGGATGAGTCCAAATGCACCCCTCCTCACATAAACAGAAGCCCACACTGAAATGTGAACACATCCATTTGGTTGTTCTCCCAACCAGATGTGGGAGGAATTTGTGTTGGCAGAAAATGTGCCCACACACACACAGAACACCAGGTTTTAGCAAAGTCTTGTCTCTCAAATCTTTTCAGATGCCAAGGCAGTTGGGGAAAGGATGAAATCCCTTCATGGGCATCCTGTGGCCTATTTGCAGAGATTGCAAATGGGCAGCCTGAGTAGGCTCCCTCTGGGGTATTCACATGTGATTCCTGGTAGCCAGCACATTTTTAAAAGAAATGTTGAATTAGCTGTGGAAATTGTAAAATATGGGAGCTTTCACATAAAACCCTGCTACCCTGGCTTTGCTGGCTGACTGAAGACTTCTGAGATTGGTGGACTTTAGAGTAGCTTGTCTTGGCAGTACAGAAAAATATTCTTAGGTTTCACTCATCTTTCTCATAGCATCCTCTGTCTTCCTGGTGCCTTGGTACAGCCTCACTGGGTTTAGTATTTGAGGTGTCTTGATTGGCTGTGTGCTATATTCTGGGCCTTGAAGGTCCTGCTTCACATCTTCCAGAAGCAGCCTCCAGTTTACCTATTGCGACCAATAGCATCCCTTTTGTGACCTGAGGCCCACCTGCTCCCTCCTCTGTGTGCACAGGTTACCTATGGCCAGGGGTGTCTTCTTCTCCAGCCCCCTTGGCACTGCAGACCATGCATAGCTGCATCTTTGCAGGGTGGGGGCCATGTCCTCAGTGCCTTCCATCCCAGGCCTTGTCAGAAAGCTAGGCACATAGTTGAGTTCAAAAGAGGCCTCTGGACATGAGGAGAGGTTCCGTGTCAGACCTCTACCACCCTGTGGCACCTGGTGGCAATGAGGGATTGCAGGACAGCACGCAGTATGTAGATGGCTAGGTCAGCACATGGGTGAGCTTAGGTAGGCTCTCAGTGAATGTGGTGGGCAGAGGAGTTTCACCAGCCTGCCAGCATAGCCTGGTGCTGGCTCTCAGTGCTGCCATAGAGGAGAGGAGAGGAGAGGAGAGGAGAGGAGAGGAGAGAGAGAGAGAGAGAGAGAGAGAGAAAGAGAGAAGGGGAGGGGAGGGGAGGGGAGGGGAGAGGAGAGGAGAGGAGAGGAGAGGAGAGGAGAGGAGAGGAGAAGAGGAGAAGACAGCCCTTAGATGAGCCAGGTGTGGTGGTGCACTCCTATAATCCCCGTGCTTGGGAGGCGGAGACTGGAGAATGGCGCAGGTTCAAAGCCAGTCTTGCTGGCTTAAGAGACCCTGTTCCAAATAAAAATATAAAACATAGGTCTGGGAGTGTAGCCTGGAGGTAGACGGGTTCCATCTCCAGTACCACCACCAAAAAAAAAAAAAAAAAAAAAAAAAAAGGTAGGTAGAGGAGAGGGAGCCCTGCCTACAGACATAGATCCTGGTCTTTGTTTCCAGGTTACTCTGTACCCTTTTGCACCATGCAACATATAGAATCATAAATTTATTCAATGAAATAAAGTCTGTTCAGCTCTACAGCACGGGGCTAAAACAGCTTTTTAAGGGTTAAAAAAGCAACTTGCTCTTCAGGTCAGTGACTGTCATAACGATTTTTCTCTCATCCCATGCGCCTCTGAATTGAATGAAGATGGCATTTCTCCCTGAAGCACCTGGTCTCAGCCACTTCAAGATACAGAAGGAAGCTAGACGCTCAGGCTGAGTATATAATAACACGGGGAGGTGTTCACATTCCCATTGTCACAAAACTCAATACTACAGCATTCTCGAAACGGTACTAGAAACAGTTCAAAAGAATAGAGCCAGAATGGGGGGAGGGCTTTGTCTGTCTATTTATTGTGTTCACGTATGTGCATATGTGTGTATTACTATATCTGTTCACACACACATGCATGTTGCTATAAAGTTGATAATTGCCTTCTTTGTTCAAACGCACATTTTTGTTTTCCAACTGGAGGACCTACACATTTTGAGCATCAGATGCAACGGAACCCCACCAACCTGCAAAACACAGACAGAGGTAGAGCAAATCCCTCTCTCAGCACTTTGAAATACAAAAAGAGGAATTTTCCATCACAAGCGAAAGGCAAAGTAGCACAACCTCCAACTATATTTTCTAGACTAAGGAAAAAAAATCCAGCAAGCAACGCAGGACAAAGGGCTCCTCTCTAACATGGATCATAATCTTTATCAAACACCTCCATTTACTTAATTTTTTCCCCCAAAGTTTTACCCCACTTTCTTCAACAGTTCATTATAAAATCCAAATGGGCTTTAAAAAAAAAGTTTAACACCTACTAAATGGTTCCAATATTTGTTCTTTTCTTGTCCTGAAGATCCTTTTGCTTATTGTGTCAGAAACACAAAAAGTAGAAATGCAATTGCATTTGTGCTGATGCTAAATGTTAATAGATTTGCCTAAATGCCTGCTAATAGCCCCCCTAAAATTAGCTAGACTAGTAGTGCATGCCTAATGTGTTGTTGTTGTTGTTGTTGTTTTACTTGCTTCTTCTTCTTCTTCTTTTTTTTTTTTTTTTTTTTTTTTGCTTCTCCTGTTTTATCAGAGGGGGAAAAAAGAGTCCTAGAAAAAAGTAGAGATCTTTAAGCTATGAGACATGTCCATGGCCACATGTGAATTCTGGAGAAAGAACATATATTCTGAAACCATCCCAGAGTTCTGACATTCTGTCATGAAGGTGACAAATCCTAGTGCTCTAATGTTTCATTAAATTAAACATGAAATGTTTAATGTTTTGTTAAATTAAACATGAAGCTGTGACTTTGGACCTGAGAAGCACAGCTTTCCATCAATTCTTCCCGTTCCTTCAGGTCACTTTTTAGGTTATATAAATGGCGTTTTGTTTATTACAACTCTTGAATTTCTCTCCACAGTTAACAGGTACTTTCTTGCACTTATAAATAAAACCCAACAAGTAACACGGTTTTGGGATGCTGAAAACATTTCCCATCATAGCCCTGGAGAGCACAGCTTGCAGACAACCTTTTAGCTGATTCACTATTGTCCTTTTCTCCCCTTCAAATATTCACAGCTGTCACTAAATTTCCCAAGAGCTGAGAGGTTATTTTTATTTTAAATTCAGATCTCAGGCCCATTTCACAGATGGACATGCAATTTCTCAAAAAGCTGAAGGTCTTGCTCACTGGAAAACTGTTAACACAGGTCCTCGGACGATGGACTAGAACTCACCTGCTTTAATCAAAAACCCTCCTGGGTCCTTATCCAGGAAAACATTGAAAAGAGAACAACACAAAAGCCCAGCTCTGGTTTGGGCAAGCCCTTGCTGGAGCCCAGAGCAGTATGCGGGCTCTCACAAGGAGAGAATAAAAGTTTCGATGGGACCATTCAAAAGCAGCCGATAAACAAAGCCCAGGCACCAGCTGGGAGAGGATGAAATGAAACTCAGACAGAAACAAGCTCCTTTCTCATGGATTCCGTGACATTGTTCAACCCACTTTGTAGAATTCTCAGTAACACAACCATGGGCTCCTACTCCAAAACTAATCGCAAATACTATTTTATAGGATATATTTGAACTTTACCTTTTAAACGGGGGCGGGACAAAACACAACTACATGACAAACTAAAATAGAGAAAAATAATGCTTGTCTCATGATGAAAGTATCAGAGCATTTTTACATGTAAGAGAGCTAATACTGGTTTCCAAATGAAGTTTCTTAATTCTTGAACCAGCAACAGTGAGAGAGAACCATTCCCCACAGGGCAAGTCACTCAAATGCTTTCAGCCCAACCAAACGTGATCTCTAGGCTGCTGGGTTCACACGCCACCGCCTGTCACCAACCGCAAACTGTCAAACAGCCTGGATTTGGCCACCGATTCTCGCCTGGACAGAACCTTTCTCCTAGCTAGCGACCCAAACTGGTAAGAATATAATTGACACTTACCATTCCGAAGCTTCATGTCTGTGAGGCAAACTAAATAAATTAAACGGATCCTGCTTTAATCTTCTTTTCTAGACCCCAAATGCCTTAATCAAAAGGAAAACAAAACAAAACAAATGTTCCCTGAGGTCCTTTTTTTTTTTTTAAAACCACCAGAGCATAAGCAAAGGAATTGCTGTCTTTTTTTTTTTTTTTGGTTTTGTTTTTTGTTTTTTGTTTTTCTTGTTTTATAGAATGCCCAGAGTCCGTTCCTCAACATCATCAACAACTGAGAATTACTTCTAACATCCCTCTATTTCATCTTCTCACTCCCCACCTTTGCTTCATGTCTATTATTTGTGGTCAGGACTGGGCTTATGTTATATGTTAAATCAAATTCTGGGAGATGCTTCAATTGGCTCTTTGGCTTGGCACACCTCCTGTACAGATCCCATGTAAAGACATTTGTTTCCTTCCTACAAAAGAACTGTGGTTTTTGAGGTCCCTCTCGCTCTCCCCAATGGGCCCTTTCCTTTCAATGAGCTTAGGCTCCAAGACTTCATTTGGGGCTAGCTGTCCCGCCAAGTTCACCTGGCTCTTCCCATTAAGGCAAGAGAGTCCAGAAAGCTCACGAGGCATTTTCGACTATATTGGAGGGCCCTCACTTACCCGGTTCTCAGGGCCTTGACAGAGCTGTCCTATTCCTTCAGGGAGCAAGAACACAAAATAAAAACAAATCAGTTGTTAGCTAGAGCCATCCAGCTTGCACCAGACTCACTCTCCCAAAATCAAGTGAGGCAGCCTCCTCCAAAGTTGCTCCTCTGTTGGCCCCTGCCTGGTATAGACGGCTCGTCAAGGTCCTGGCTGCAGTTTCAAAAGTACTACTCAATAAAAGGATTTTAAAGGCTGTGCCGGGAGCCGGGAGCTTCAGATCCCAGTTTGGCTTTTTCTCCATCAGCATTCCTCAGCAAGCCTGCACAGAGCGAGGTACGCTACATTATTTATGTCAGCTCTAAGGCTCTGGAAAAACACACACTGGCATCCTGATTACTAAGAATCCTCATGGATACAATTAAACTGTTCCCACATTTATATATATTTTTTTCGCCTTCTCTTCCCTGGTTCAACCTCTTTCAGAGGAAACAAAAGTACTTTGAAGCATGTCCCAACCTGTATGTTAGGGACCACAGGAGCAATGAAATCCTGCCTGCCAGGGCAAAGGAGCCCAGGGACTAGAACCCTTTCCCTGGGGGGGAGCAGAGGGCAGCAGAGAAAGCAGAGATCATGGTTCAGAACCGCCCTTCCCATGGCCTCCCCGGGTTGGGAGCACTGACACAGAAGCAGCAGAGTTAAGGCACCACAAAAACATTTTGATGAATTCATGGAAGATTGATTTAGAATGGGCTATTAAGGAAAGTGGAGGATGTCTGGCAACGGGACTAACCTTCCGAGCTGGATGCAAAGCCATCACGCTCACCCAACAAATGCTCCTTGGTGCCTCATCGAAGTCACAGCACTAGACAGGAAGACCAGAGACTTAGCGAGTAGAGCAATGATTCTGTCCCCAAGTCTCCTCTTCAGTAAAATGAACAACCCTCCAAGTTTCAGTCCACCATTTCCCTTCTTGTTATCATTTAGCTGTACAGAGTGAGCTGGGCATGCTAGCCACAGGCAGAACGAACTCTGTGCTGGCTCAGGGAAGGCAGGATGATGACAGGGACTTCCTCCTTTGGAAGATCAGTGAGAAGGCAGTGAAATTTCCCTGGTGTCTAGCTAGAGTCCCTGCTTGGCAGGCAGAAGTGACTTCACTTTGCAAAAGCCCCAGGCACCGCTTAGTGAAAGAACCTTTGGCAGGACCTCACAGTTAAGTCAGTTCATCTAAGCCAGAAGTCAGCTTGGGGAGAGTCAATTGTCTCCTGCAGCAACATGAGGAGGCAGAACAACTTGCCTTTCTTCAAAGTCTTCCCCTGAACGTGCACGCCTGTGTTTCACCAGTTTTTTTTTTTTTTAAGAGACTGTCACTTCCAATGACTTAGTCTACCCCAACTCAAGATATCTTGGGTGGAAAGTTGCTGGCTAAAATGGAAGTAATGGATTGAGGATGTAGTGTAGGTCAATGGAGCAGAGCCCAGAGCGGGCAGATCTACTCTCTGATGCACACATTAGCAAAGAAATAGAGAATGTGCTCCTGTGCAGGGAGAAGTTGGGTTTCCTCCACAGCAGAGGGAAGGAAGCATTACAGAAAAAGCACATACACACACAGGTACGCATCCTATAACGTCCAACAATCCAACCCAGGTACCCAGGGATCATAGCCATGGAAGAGTGAAGTGTGCAAATTTCCCCGTGGGATGACTCTAAGTCGGTGGATTGGCTCCCGGCATTATACACGGATGGCTGATTCAGCCCACTGACCCTGAATGGGGCCCTGGCACAACTGTATCCTCAGCTTGAAGTGGTTCTTTTCATTTTCTCCACTAAACAATCCCGCCCATATTGTAGTTTTTCTTGAGTAGAACTTGGAAGTAAGCACAGTGATGAGAACAGATGCTATTCCTTGGCAGGAAGGGTACTCAGAAATATTATTTATTCCTTCAGCAACTAAATCATAATTAACTGAGAAGCAGACCTCAGGCTGAACGTCATGGCAAGGGTCCTCCGAGGACCCTCTTGCTGCCCTCAAGGGCTGTGAGGTGGGAGGCCCTAAGGGTCTCCTTGGGCTAGCTCCACAGGTATACATCCTCCTCAGGTCTTGGTTTTCTCATTTGCTGTGGGTAATGAGACCATGTTATTTTGAAGATTCAGTGAGAAATATAAAGCACTTAGTTCTGTGTCTGGCACCTTGTGAGCTCATAATGACCCTTGGCGGTTATGAATTTTCAAAATGTTATTAATTTAGTGGCATAAAATTTACACTGACGTGGTTCACGCGTGCTGAGCCACATCGCTAAGTGCTCTCTGAGCAATCCGGTCGTTACAGGCAATCTGTGTGCGAAGCACACATCACTCTCCTCTGCCTTCAAAAATGTGTTCAAATGAGCTGCCCCATGACAGAGATCTCAATAAACGCTAAAGACACTATAAAAACTAAGAGTTGAGAGGAGAGTCAAGCAACAATTATGTCTTTTAAAAGGGGATTCCAAAGCTTTCAAAACTACCTGCATACCTTTATGCTGATTACATGGTAAACTAAAATTATTTTAGAATTTTGACATCTTAAGCAGGGATGCTGTACTGGGGATAGGAGGGGAAAAGTGACCACAAGCCTCACCTCTATAATCTTTCTCCTTATCTATAGACCCCTTCCTGCCAGCTATAGAGAGCAGAGGTGGAGACCCTTCAATCTCACATAAAACTGGCCTTTCTTGAAGGACCAGGGAGGCTGAACATATGAAGTGGCTCGTTTGATTTCATTCCACCAATGAAGTTGACTTGAAACCACCAGGACTGACTTCCTGTCAAATGCGCCTTCGGTCCCACCATCCACCCCTAACTCCCGCCACCTAAAGCTTAGGGCAAAAACCAATGCAGCTGCCAGTCAGATTTTCAACAAATCAGTTTTGACTTGGTCTGGTCTCTCCACTTCAATATTGTACTTACACAGCCAGTACTTAAATTCTTGCCAAACATTTTTTTCCAAAGAGTGGTTGCTTTAAATTTTATTTTAAGGTTCTCTATAAATGAGGTTTTACAATTTATTTTAGCCATGTAATTATTTATTTATGCAGGCTTGGGGATCAAACCCAGAGCCTCACACCTGCTAGACAAGTGCTTTACCACTGAGCCACATCTTCTACCCAGACATTTTATTATTTAAGGGTTTTGGTGGTTGTTTCTAAATCTTTTGTTTTCTTCTAGGTACTGGGGTTTGAGCCCAGTGGAATACTACCTTTTAAGTATACCCCAGCCCTTTTAGGTTTTGTTTTGAAACAAGGTCTCACTAAGTTGCTGAGGCTGTTTTTGCACCTGCGATCCTCCAGTCAGAGCCTCCTGAGTACTGGGATTATAGATTGTGTGCCATAAAACATAGTTATCTAAGTGTCTTAAATAAGAAAAGCAATATCTCAAACTCTTCATATTTTATAAAGTCTGTATTTTCTTTTTTCTTTCTTTCTTTTTTTTTTGTTGGTACTGGGGTTCCTGGAAGCCCTTCTACTTCCGGGCTACACTCCCAGACCTATTTTTGTACATTTTTATTTGGAAACAGGGTCTCTTAAGCCAGCATGGCTGCCTTTGAACCTGCGTGATCCTCCTGTCTCCACCTCCCAAGCGCAGGGATTACAAATGTGCACCACCATGCCCGGCTAAAGTCTATATTTTCATTGGATGACAGTATACATATAAGTTACTTATAATTTTGAAGAACACAGAAGATATTTTTCATATATCTCTTCTCTAATGTTGTAGTTAATTATCAAAACTTTTTCTGAATTAACAAACATAAAGTCTTGAGCATTTAGTTATTTGCAATACTAACCACAATGCTTCTAAGACTGACACAAACAAAGGCTACCAAAACTAAATACCTTCAAAAGAAGAAGATTCCACATTTCCCTTGCTAGGTATTAGCTGCCTGCTATGTATCTATGAGTAGCCAAACTGCACGAACATTATTAATATCCTTTTTTCCATTAGAGTTTCAAGCAACTCCATCTTTCACTTCTCAACAAGCCACCTGAACAAAAATATGGTATGTTGCATCATTCCTTGAGCTATTTCTCCAGTTGAAACATGAATTACGAGTCCTTTTGAAACACACCAGCCAAATCAAGTTGTAACATGGTCCTGCTTTATTTACTGCGCAGATCACAGCTAATCACTTTCTAATACCAGTTGTGACTTTGCTTCATTAAGCTAACATTTCCCTTATTTTCCCCTTACTTAGTATATACCACCATAAAGGGCTGTATCAAGTAAGTCAGCATCAAGTTGAACATTTCTTCCCTGGCCAAGTATATTTCATCTGAGGGTAATTCTGACTTAGCTGGGACATTCACATTTATAAAATGTATAAGATTGACAGTAAGTCTTAAAACACAGGGCTTTCTTTGCCTTTGGAAATAATATGGATGTGCTCTTGGCAGCCTTCAAATTCTACTTTTTTTTTACCCCCCACCAGCGTGGGAACTCACACGCAATTCCTAATGATGAACTGCCTTAGCTATGTGCTGCTGAGGCACAGGTGTGTCTTACTGGCAGGGTTGAGAGACTGTCACTGCTTCCAACACAGCAACACCAGGGACTGCCTGAGGCACCTCCTTCTGGTTTCCATAGGGTGAGCAAAAGAATAGCAGTCATCTTATTCCCTTAAGTTAAAGTCCAACTGTTTAGGGAAAGGACCCATACCATTTATTCTTGTCTATACAAGCTGACTCAGAAAGTTGATTCTGCAAAATTCTAAGTTGTGGCTGGAGAGGAGGGCAGCAGAGCTCGGTGGGAGAGGGCCCAGACGGCATACAGGGTTAAGTGGAAAGTGGTTTCCTGTTCCTCACACTGTCCCCTGCCTGTCAGTCACTCTGGAGGAACGTGTCTGTTATAACCCTTCTTGAGATCTTTTATATTATGGCTCCACTATCCTTTCTCAGGCTGAATCATCAGGAAAGGGAAGGTTTTCCTGTTTAGTAACTACTTTCCATCTCTCTGAATTATTCCACATCAAAGTTAAAATGAAACAAAGAGTTCTAATAGGACTTAAGTGGACATTTATTCCCAAACCCTCATGGTATAGAAGAAAAGAGAACATTGGGAATAATTAGGGATTTCCTCAGTGTCACCTAGGAGTTCACAATGGAGTTGGAGATGATAACTCTGCTGTTCAAATTCTTCCCTTTATGTGTGGATTTGCTATTTTCTTTCCTTCTCATCCCCCCACAACCACCATCCCTCCATTTCCCATCCTTTGCCCACAGTACATATTTTATTATTCTGTGACTTGTTTGGCTTCCAGGAAAAAAGCTTACACCTGGGCACTATTCTGAGGAAGGCTTCGTGGGACTCATAGAGAGCCCTGTTATGAACAGAACTCTAACTATAGGAGAGGCACCTGCAGAGATGTTTGCTGATGAAGCACGGCCTGTTATTTTGTGTTGTGAAACAAGTTCAACTCCTGGATCTGAATTGCCCGTCTGTACTGTGAGTCTTGTAAATACAAGTAAGATAAACATGGTTCCATGGTTCATCTAGCTTTTTGAAGGTTCGCTTCATGTGGCGTGCATAAAGTCCACTGAAGACTCAGTAGCTAGGAGCTGCGATCATCTTTTTATCTTGGGCTCAGATGTCAAAGGATAGTTACAAATTCTTGCCCTGCACTGAAGATTAGAAGAGAAGCCCACTCACTGGGGCATTTCCTCAGTGGCTAGCCATGTCCTCCCGAAGAGGGTTGATACAAGATCTTGGATTGAGGCACCATAAAGATATGCAGCTTTCTGCTTAAAACAAGAGGACCCCAGGTACAAAGCATTGTAAGAAAGATCCATAGAGAATCCATTGCAGGTGACCTCTCTGTAGCCAGACATACAAGGGGTGGGTGATTCACACCCATCACCACCGACCAAGGATGGGCTGGGCGGGCCCAGACTCGTCTGTGAACCCTGAGAACCTCCCAGTATTAGTAATTTCCTACCTTCTTCTGGAGTATATAAACTTTCCCTGTCACTGCTTTAAATATGGTTCCTTGCAGTGTTTAACTTTTTACTGAATATTTTTCTTCAAATTGACTTGTTTCTCACTATAATCTCCTCCTAGATAATATGATTGGTAAAAATCACAGCTTGGCTATGTTAGCTACAAATAACTGCATATATATGTGTATGCATACATATTTCTAATATGTATTGAAATACATATTAAACTCAAAAAATATTCAACCATGTGCCCCTTGTGCACTTGGCACCGTATGCACTGATACTCACACATCATTCATATACCTGTCTGGAAATACCCTTCTAGATGAAATTTGATTTTTTCCATCTTTATTGCTCTTTTTTGGTTTTCTTGTTTCGGGGACCAGAGTATCTACTTTGTGCTTTTTTTCCCCTTCAGAATTCAGTGCCTCTGACTGAAATGTCAGCAGGAAAAGAAATGCTCTAAAAATGAAGTTTCCATTATGTCCTACGGCTCAGCCAGAAAACTCAGAGAAGAGCCCACATGCTACTTCTCATCTTGGGGATGGATGCTTGAATGTGTTAAAATGCTATTTATTTTCCAACAGGCTACTTGGACTTGGCACTGTGTAAACCCAAAGTGTTTGTAGGGATTCCCTTGGGGACAAAGGAAAAATCATCTGTACAGATCAAACATGTATTAGCTGCATTAGCAATTGGTCCCCAGAGACTGATAAAGACCTTTTTAGACAGATTTCTCTGCAAGGCTTTTGAAGAGCTTTCGTTGAATTAGCCTGGGTATCATAGGTTTGGGGCTTTCTCCATGTCCTAAGTATCAGAGAAGAAAAGTGGAAAATGAGAAGACTGGATGACGGCTGCTACCTTCACCGCAGACGAGCCTCAACAGCAAGTCCACGCTCCCGTCCCCATCAATATTTCATGTTCCCAGAGTCATAAGAAAACACATCTGTTGCCTTCCTGCATTGTAATGTGTGGGATAGTGGAAAGATTATTATAGCACAGGTTCAAGTATTTAAAAATTCATCACATTCTCAATTTAGAAACCTGCTATGTGGTTAGGACTTAGGAAAGCTCTATAGGCCTGAAGTGACCAGGCAGGCCGGAGAACTATTCCTGAGAAATCTTTGTTGTGCGGGAAGGCAGATGCAGTGAGAGGCGGGGAGGTGAGTAAACTGTGGCTGCCTTGGCTGCAGACTGAGCCAGCAGGTGCAAGTCTCAACCCTCTGGCTTACTGTGCACAGAGGGTTTGCTGTATGCCATGGCACCCTTATGGGGAAGAGAGAGAGAGAGAGAGAGAGAGAGAGAGAGAGAGAGAGAGAGAGAGAGAGAGAGAGAGAGATATGCAGGGAGAGAGAGACAAACAGAGAGAAATGGAGAGAAAGAGACAGAGAGACAGACAGAGAGATGGAGAGAAAGAGAGAGACAGAGAGAGATGGAGAGAGAGAAAGAGAGATAAGGAGAGAGAGATGAAGAGAGAGACAGAGAAAGAGCTGGAGAGAGAGATAAAGAGAGATGGAGAGAAAGAGAGAACACACACACACACACACACACACACAGAGAGAGAGAGAGAGAGAGAGAGAGAGAGAGAGAGAAGAGAATGCTGCCACATTCACAAGCCTAGAGGCAACACCCAAGTGTTTAACACACACGGATCTCCTGTTCTCCCAACACATCAAACATATTTCTGCATGGCATGGTATTTCCCAGTGTTTATCTTAGTTCCACGTGTGTGCTGGGATGCGTGCAGCAACACTGGTGTGTTCGTCAGCTTTTTATTGCAGAGACTGAAGTACCTAACAAGAGCAACTTAGAGGAGGAAAGCTTTGTTTGGATCATGGTTTCAAAAAGGTTTAGTCCATCATCAGTTGGCTAGGAGGCAGAGCACTGTGGTGCAGGCATGGCATAGGAAAGCCCCTTAGCTCATGGCAGCCAGGAAGCAGAAAGAGGGAGGAAAGGACCAGGGTGGATATAGACCAAGCATGTCCCCCAAGCCCCAGAGACCTATTCTTCCCAACACACCCTACCCGCCTACAGTTACCACCCAGGTGTGTAAATAACTAGTCTATCAAATGGGTTAATCTGCCCATGAGGTTACAATGTAACCTCACAATGAAATTAGCTCTCCTATGAACACTGCTGCATTGCCTAACCCACGGGCTTATTGGAAGGACATTACATAATTGGATCATAGCGACTGGTAACCTCGCCCACAAATCATCCCTCAGAATCCAGACAAGAACCCAGGGCTGTATATTTGTGTGTCTGCATTAGTCTGAATCTCATGATGATGCATAATTACACAGAAATAATAATAAAAAATTAATTCAGGGAAGACCTGTGATGCTCTTCTTCTTCCTCCAAAGGCCCTTTAAATCACCCCTTTGGGTTGGTTTAACTCCTTTTTTCTCATGGCTGGCCACATTTCAGAGACATGTATTTTAGCAACATCATCTCATTCTCCACTAACTGGGTTTTCCACAGCCCTACTCAGAATTCAAGGACCCATCCTCTGGAAGACATGGGACCCACTGACCCAAGCAAGGGTCACCAGGGAAGTCTAATACTCTCCAATTCTGCATGCAAACCTCTGTATTTCTGGCAGTGGCCCACAGAAGCATGAAAGAGTTTATCTGCAGCAAAATGGTGAAAGATAAAATGACTATAACTTTCTGATCTGAGAGATCACCTCATAACCTTATTCCCCACAGCCTGTCCTTTCTGCAGAGGTAAGTCTCAGTGGGATGAATCCCAGGGACATGGTCACCAACCTGTGTGGCATTCTGGATACTTCGCTATGATTCACAAACACATCATCACTTCTCCTCTGTCTCTCCCCTGGCCTTTCCTCTTTTGTTTCCCTTGTCTCTCTCTCATAGCACTGGGTCTTTAAAGATAGACATTGCTCAGAAAGACAGTTTTCCATGCTACACAGAGGCTCTCAGATACAAGCCTGGTGGAGAAGGCAGCTAGGAGTTAATATCTGCTTCAGCCACCTTTCCACGGAGCATCTTTTCACAGACTTAGATAGATGTTAGAAGATGACACTCAGACTGCTGCTTAAAGAATAGGACTCTTTCTAAGTAATCCTAGGGCATCACATTTAATTCAGGAACATTAAGCTTCTATGAGCAGCATTCACCAATAAAAAATAAATTTGTTGTCCCTTTTAAGTCAACAAATACAATGGTGGAATGTCTGACTTTTTTTTTTCCAAGTTTAAAACAGGTACTCTTTTTGAGAGCACCTGCTCTTAGATGGTAGGTTGTTCTCAGGGGACATCACAGGATAAATCACATTGTTATCCTTTTAGCAGGGTAGAAGCAACTCTCTAGGATGAACTTTCTAAATTGGAAATTTGAACATCACCCTACTTAAAAAACTCTCCCTTTGTTTCATCACCTACAGAACAAAGCACCTGTCCCCTCTCCTCCCCTCCCCTTCCATTCCAATCTCAGTCCTTTCCCTACAACTTGCCTTCTGATTTCGGCTGAAGGAATGTCATATTTCTTGGATAATCACATCCCTTCTCATTCCCTAAAACACTCTGAGTCATTTATTTACCTACTTATTTTATTTACTCTGTGGAACTGGGATTGCACCCAGAGGCATTCTTCCTCAGAGCCACATCCCCAGCCCTATTTTATTTTTTATTTAGTTATTTTTAAATTTATAAACCATAGAAGCTTATTTGGCTAGAAGTTCCAAAGGGAAGATTCTATGAGATACAGGATCATGGTGTTGGCATCTGGTGGTGGCCTTTAGTCTGCTCTATCCCATGGCAGAATGCAGAAGGATAAAAGAGCATCTGAGCAAGGGAAAACTACACTTGTTTTTGTCAGAAACCTCTTTCTGGTAAGAGGATAAATCCTCTCTTTATAGTTTAATGACCTCTAAAGGGTTACACTTGGTGCTGCTCATTGCATTAGGAATTAAATTTATAACACATGAAATTTGGGGAACATATTCAAACCACAATGAGAACTAAGACAACCTTGTTAATTTTCTGTCTTACTCATTATCTCCATTACTAAAAAGCTAGAGCTGATTATTCAACTACAATTGTATATATATATATATATATATATGTATTTCCCTTACGTTCGATCATGTTTCTCTGCATCGGTTTCGTGATCTTGCACGTTGCTGAGGCCTCACTA
The DNA here is from genome assembly GCF_963383645.1 of Muscardinus avellanarius. Taxonomy (NCBI): domain Eukaryota; kingdom Metazoa; phylum Chordata; class Mammalia; order Rodentia; family Gliridae; genus Muscardinus; species Muscardinus avellanarius. The sequence continues at coordinate 19,729,291 of NC_137793.1, read as the reverse complement.
AGTGGCCGAGGCTGCTTTGAATCTGCTGTCTTCCTGTCTCAGCCTCCCAAGTGCTCTGATTACAGGTGGGTACCACTAAGCCCAGATAAATCTTTATTTATGAGGTCTGCTCTGTTGACAAAGGCTTTCTTCCATTTCTCTAATTCTCTTGTTTTAATAATTTTATAGTATATTGAAATTATACATTATAGTGAGGTTCAATGTGATACAAACACATGTGTACACAGCTCTTGGTACCCACTCCTCTATTTCTTAAACACAGGATATAATTCTTTTTTTTTTTTTTCTGTACTGGGAATTAACCCAGGGGCAATCTACCTCTGAGCTACACCTCTGACCCTATTTTTTATTTTTTATTTTGAAACACGGTCTCACTGAGTTGCAAAGGGCCTCACTAAATAGTAGCTGAGGCTGTCCAAGAACCACAATCCTCCTGTTTCAGTCTCCTAAACACTGAGATTACAACCCACCATACCTGACTTAGGATACAATTCTTATATATCTTTCAGGATGCATCTAAATACCTTCCTTGAGGGAACTTGCCATGTCCACTCCCTTCCCAAGCTGAGATAATGTCCTTTCTTTGTGCTCCAGGCATAACAGCCTGACCTTTACATTAAATGAGGTATTCCTGGTAAAGCAGGTAGACCAGTGACTTGCACACTGTAGGTGCTCAATTAATTTTAACAGCTATTATTACACTATCATTTCATTTACCACCTTACATTTATGATATTTGCTCACTGCCTCAAGCCCTTATTAAACACATACCTTTGTTCATGATTTCTTTGAGCCATGAATGATTTGCCCAATATTTGGAACCTAGTAGGTCTTGGGTAGGACTTGCAATTTGAATCTCTTGAGACTCTACATGTCACCCAGTTCTCCATCACAGAGACCCATCTTGCAAACAAAACCAAACCTGGGTAAGACTCTTCTCTGATTTGTTCTCAGTAGCATGCATCTCTGACTGTTCATTCATTCTGTTTGGGCATCACTGTCCGGTCGCATTACACCCCAGGCTGGTATCCAGAAGCCACACATCTCAGGAACCAAAAGAGCAGATTCAAGAAAAGAGCTTGCTCTCTACTTTCCATTACTCAATCAAACTATGTGTTACAGTGCCTATCCTTAATCTGATTTGAGAAGGGCCTTAATAGCAGGGTAAAAGCAAAGAAGGAAGCCAGTTCCTCAAGGAGCAGCTCACTTTAATGGCGATTTCTTTGTTGTCCATCTCGACAAGTGCGGCCCCTCACTGAGGCCAATTGTTGCACTCCGATGCAAGCAGGAGGCTCTCCCTAAGGCTGCACGCGTTTCTTAGGGCACAAGTCAGCCCTTCCTGATTTAATTAGAGTTTTTTTTTTCTCTCTCTCCACCTCTCTTGACCTTCTGCTTGATTATGTAGTGAAGGATTCCTGGAGAGCAATAATCCTGCAAGCTCCGCATCAACCTTCACAGCTACGAAAATGACAAGGCTGTCAAAATTTCAGCCTTACGATTTCCAGATGGGGTCAGTACAAGGATGTAACGGCAGGGAAACCAAAGGGCCGGAATCCGTTAAGAGGAATAAATGAAGAGTTAAAGGAATCAAAGGACCCAGACAATGACAATTGGGAGCTTTACATTTTAGGTTATCCGAGAAACTTTTGGCTTTCTGTGTGCACCATTAACTCAGTGATTTAGTAATTTCTGTGGAAGCTGGCATCTCCTTGGAATGCTATTAGTGTCAGAGTCAGGGAAAATGAGGAAGTCTTTTTTTTTTCTCCCAGAGTATGCAAACAGAAGCTTAGAAACATGTTTGCATTTGGATTGGATGATCTAAACCAACAAAGTTCAACCTTTTCACTAGGAGCTGTGAGCTGTTTGACAAGACCTACTTTTTATCAGGCGGGTTCAAAGTCTACACACTGCAGAGGCTTCCTTAATAACAGGGACTAATAAGATTATTTCCTTAAAGATCTAACCTTGGCACCCATCCTCCTACCAGAAGGTAGAGCAGATTCATTCTCTAAATTGCTTACCTTCAAAAGAAATGCTCTATTGACTGGAGCAGGGTCCCAGCATGGCACACCAAGATGCTATTAGTAGGATTCTCATTTGGAATTGAAGTAGCTATTATTTTTAGTCTTTCGAATACATTTTCTCTATCACCAAAAAATAAAATAATTCCCCAAACTAAACATAAAGATTGCCTTTCAATGGGATGAATCAGAAACATTAATGATTCTCCTGTCCCCAAAATCACACACCTAAACATCGTGCTTCTACTCGGGGACATATTTTGCCAACTACCTAAAAAAATTAGCCAACACAGGCACATTTCTACACAAGCCAAGTAGGATTTAATGTAAGGAGAGAAAAATGGGACATAGCTGTATTAAGTATATATATAGAATTGAGAAAGCCTCTATTCAGAATTTTTTTCCCAAGCTTGTAGTTTGTTTGACCCATTTGAGATCACAATACAAAAATCTTCAGTTGAATGGGAAGGTTCGAGAGAAGAAAGACATATGATCATCAAACCGAATTCTTTCTACCTTCTCACCTCCAGATTTCCTGCAGAAAATAATGAGAGCCATTCCTACTCTCCCATCTACAGCTAGAATGATGTGCAGCCATTCAAAAGAAAGGTAATTCAAAAGCAGGGACCATTTAAACTCATCAGTATATTTCTCAAAGGTCAAATATGGCCAATATATGATGTCTAATTATGTAAAAGGGACACAACAACAATTTTCTCTGAACAAAACAAGTTGACTCTCTTATCAGGAAAAATATTGAAGCTAACTAGTTTCAACTGGTTCTCAGTTACTAAAATGGTCTAATTTTGTGTCCTAATGTCTAGCAACCTAGAGGGACACCATACAGACCACATTTCACTGACTCTACTGTAGACATTTCTTGCTCATTTTAACATTTTTGAAATGGGATTTCCTCTTACAGCTGATAAGAATGCATGTTTTTAGGATTGATGAAACATTGTCATAGATACTTAATAAATCTTGCTTTGATAAATGACAGAACAAATATTCCACTTCCTCATAGGGCTCCCAATACTTAAAGGAACAAATGCATTTAATAACAGAGAAAATGTCAAACTTTCACATCACTGGGAAACAATTTTTTAAATCCTGTACAGACATGTTAAAACAAAACAACACAAAGACTGAAAGCAGCAAAAGAAAAAAAAGAAGCTTCTATCTCTCATAATCAATGTAATATCATAAGAAAAGGAACCATATTTGCCATACCAAGTGCTTTGTACCAATTTCAGAAGTTCCATGTCCTAGGGGTCACTAGTTGTTTTACAGATGAGGAACTGAACCTTATAAGAGGTTGAGTCTCTTTCTCTCTCCCCATGCACAACCCATATCATGAAGGTAATGTCACAGCAATTGTTTGAATCTGTATTACTCCAAATGAGATTGTGCATTTCTTCAATTAAGACTTAAAATCCTCTCTTATAACTAGGGATTGGGCAGTGTATGTCTAATTAGTTAAATATGCCCAGTCTGGAAACTAGCATTCAGATATGTAGTTATTCCAACACCTTTCAACAGTAGCTTTCATATTGCTGAACACTAAAATCTCTAAGGACCTTTAAAATAATACAGGTGTCTGGACTCCTCCCTAGACAGTCAGATTTCACTGGTATGGAACGTGGCCTGGGCATTAGTATTTTCTAAGCTTCTCAAAGAATGTAATACAGTACGAGTTGGGGACTTACTGCTCTCGGGAAAGAGACAGATCTCATTCTTGGTGGGAAGTTGACATAAATGATCACATCCAGAGCCTCTCCACCAACTTTCTCTTCTTCTGTTTCTTCCTTAAGTCATATGTGTCATATTTTAAAAGGTTCCGTCTCTTTTTAAAAAATTGCATTTATTAAACACCGTTAGTTCATTTTCCCCTTGGATTTGCACATCAAATGAACATAGAGAAAATCTAGTATTCCCTTTAATCTGTATAGTCTTTCTATGAATTAACACAAACTTTCATCTTCTGCTATTAAAAACAATTTGATCAATGCTCACTTTTCCTGGAGAATCACTCCCCTCTGCATGTGGTTTTTAGAATGGATAAGGTGAATGGCCCCATCTTCAGGTCTAGCTGGTTACCATGATTCCTCTCTATGCCAGAGGAATTGGTTCAGGGATGGGCTATGGCCACAGTGGAGGCCAGGCTTTTATTGGAACACCAATGAAATGTGTAGTAAAGGATTCAGCTTACCCAAATGAGGGTCTGGCCTTTGTCATTAACTCTTGGGAAGTGACCTTAAAGCTCTTGGAATAAGAGTAATAGGAGTCTCTGATCACAGTGGCTCTTAATAAGGTGAGGCTTTGGACCACACTGCATCAACATGATCTCTAGAGGGACTGAAGACTAAAGATCTACCCAATGGGTGGTCATCCATGTCTATGTGACTGAACCCAAATGAAAACTGAAGACCTCAAGGCTCAGACCAATCTCCCTGGCTGGCAATCCTCTGTGGTTTGTTGTCAAACAGTGTTAACAAAGAAAAATTAACACTACCTACATTGGCACAGGGAAGGGACAAATGGAAGCTTTGACTTGAGAACTTCCCTGGATGCTGTCCCAGGGTGTCTTACCTCAACTAATTTTGTCATGTATCTTCTTACCTTAAGAAGCTATAACTGTGAGTACAAGAACCTTCACTCAGTTTTTTGAGTCATTCTGGGGAATTACTGAAACTTAGAGGGATCCTGGGGTCTACCCAATGTGCAACTGGTATCAGGAGCAAGGCTGGTCTTGAGCCCCTGAGCTTTGCAGTAGATGTCAGAAGTAGAGTGATCTGCTGGATTTGACTCTGCAAGAAAAGGATCCTCTTTCCCTTGTACTTGATCTTCAGAAATAAAAGCTGCATTAACACACAGAGCCAACAGGGAAGAGGAGAGGTTTATGATATTTATTGTTCATGCTTCTGAAATCTAACATGCCTGAGCTTCTCCTGGACTTCTTTTTCAGTTCCATGTACAAAGGATCTTGTTTTTTTTTTTTTTTTCTTAAACCTGTTGTTAGTTGAGCAGGTTCAATCTGTGATATGCTATACTACCTTGTTGGGCCTTTCTCAAGAGAATCAATTAGAGAACAGGCTTTGTATAAGAGCTTAGTACAGTGCCTGATACACAGTCGGGGGCTTATGTTTATCCCACTAATTATTACCATGTTTATTTTTATTTTTAAAATATTTTCCTACTACAAATTTCTTTTAGAGCTGAAGCTGGTGATCAAACACCGATAAGCAGAAGTCATTCTTTCTCCATCTCCCAACACTTCCCAGCATGCTTTGCACCCCCAGGTCTACCCAACTGGCTGGCCTGTAATTCTTAACTCTGGAGCTCCAGCTACATCTGAGAGCATACTTTGGATTGTCTGTGATAAAATATGCATATTTCCTGAAACCCAAAGTATTCTCACTGAATGTAATAAGTGGAAAGTTATTTTACAGGAAATGAAAATCTAAGATTAATATTCTCTGATGCCATCTCGTCCCCTCAGGACAATTATTCACTGTACTACAGCAAAATAAACTTGCAAAATATGGGAATTGGTTTTCTCTTCGGCTATCTAGGATAAGCGAACTCCTGAAACCACACAAAGTCAGTTTCTGGATGCTATATCCACCACCTTATTTCACTAAACAGGCACCGGGTTATAACACAAGACCTTAAACAAATTAATGGCAATGTACACAGGTAGATTTAAAGGTAATCAACAAGAAAAGTGTTACTGATAATTATTGACTAGTATTGTAGGAGATTAATTACAGTATGGCTGACTTTAAGGATTCTGCAATGTTCATAAGTATCTCTTCCATCAACAAACATCTCCTACTTTTCTTTGTGTGTCAAGTACTCTGTTAGATGCTAAGAAACAAATGTCTTATGGACTGAGAGTTTTAAAGAGCAGCAAATCCTCAATTTGGTTCATTCTAAGTATCTAAGTATCAGGAAAGCGTTATAAAAATACAGGAATCTGAGCCTTTCTTTGGGAGTATTGCATCAAAGGTTTCTCAGGGGATCAGAAACCTCTTCCTTTCCTAAGTGAATCCCATGACTATTGTGCTTAACCAAGTTTGAGAACCATAGGGATAGATGATAAAACACAGACAAGAAAGCAATCTAATACACGGCAGTGTTTATGTGTTAAGTGGCAAAGAGTGCTTCCACGCTGGGGAGTTAGCGGAGGAGAGATCACATGAGACTGTGTCCTTCTCACACCCTGGAAGTTGCTTTTTAATAAGAACCTATTCTGAGTTTCTTTCTCAGTGAATCAGGATGCCTCTCCAGGTGTCACCATGGACCCCTGGTGTGGTTCATTCCCAGAGTCACCAAAGAGGAGTCAACTTCCATCCACACCCTTCCTCTCCCTCTCCCTAAGCTTCCAATACTTGCATAGTCTACAAGACAATGGACAATGTCTCAAAACTTCCAAAGCCATGGATACACTTGTTTTCAATTGTATTTCATTCCCACCATTTTGGAGTAGCCATTAGGTGTGATGTTGGCTTAGCGTTCTTCCTTAGGACCATATATTCTCAGGTTTTCTTTTCTAGTAATAGTAGGGGTCTTCTGACAATGAGGCTAGCCCCTGATAGCCCTGTTTCAATCCATGTGTTTAGAGATGAGATAAAGTGTGATTTTTAGGTGCTAGGCAGTAGAATAGATTTTGTGGGGTCTCTGACCTTGAGGTCAACTCTGGAATGACTTGGAATGGTTTACTTGATTGAGCAAAGCCTCAGCATTCTAATATATCTATATCTATATCTATATCTCTCTATATATATCTATATAGATATAGATAGATAGACCACGTGAGATCTAAATGAGATAATACATGTAAAGGGAATAAAATAAAAATGTGGCCAAGAAATAGCAGATTATTACTTCTACTATTGTTCCAATATCCTGGCAACTAAAGGCCTAATAACTATGCTCCTTTGAGACACACATAGCCCAAGGAGCAGATTCTCCTTCCTCCTGCTGTACCCCACGTGCCCCGCCTCATATCTCAATGTGGAGTGGCAATGCATAGAAAACTGGAGCAGCCTTTACCAGCTGGCTCCACAGTTAGCAAACACCATCTTTATTCTATTTCTTCATTTCCTCTCATGTTGTCGCAATTTTATTGTCATAGAAGGTAGAAAAAATACATTGAAAGAATTTTTAGTAGAAGTGACAAAACATGCTTTTCTGTGTTCAGATAAAAAGATATTCCCTATAAGCTAATTTTGGAAGGGGCTTCGTATGTGAATTTTAAAAAAAATTAACTTGAGCTGGGTGCAATGGAGCACACATGTAATCGCAATACTTGGGAGGCTGAAACAAGAGGATTACGAGTTCAAGGCCAGCCCCAGCAACTTAGCCAGACCTTGTTTCAAAATTAAAAAATAAGAATAAAATAGGGGTAGATGTATAGTTCAAAGAGAGAATGCCCTTGCGTTCAATCCCTACTGCCAAAATCAATCAAGCAATTAACTAATAAATACATTTTTAAAAAAGTGAGCAGGTTAAGAGGACGTTGTGCATACAACGGGAGAACTTCTGTAGCACTTGTACAGTGCTACATTTACTAAAAATCATAAAATGTACACTTAGGATAAGTTAATTTCTCATCTGTAAATAGACTGAAATAAAGGGACTTATCAGCTAAAAATAAAAGGAAGAGAGACAGAGAGGAAGGAGGACAGAAAGAACGGAAAGAAAGGAACATGAAGTCCAGCCTCTGAATCACATGTCTTTATGCCTCTTATCTAAACTGTAATATTACCTCCATAAATGCTAAATTCAGATCTATTTTCTGGGATTGGAAAAACTTGGAACTCCCTTGGAGGGTCACAAGTCAGCTTCTTTCTGATGTGTGGTCTGATACCCACACAGAAAGCAGAGCTGCTCCTGGAAATGAAGAGGAGAGGAGGCTAGGAACCCCACTCCTGGCTTGTTTCTGTCTCTACTGAAGACTACCTTCTCTCTGGTTCATTTCCTTAGGGCACCCTAAAACTCCCTCAAATTTCCCATTTATGAAAACCTACTGTCAAATCTGCACCTGTTCAAAAAAGCAGAGAAAGCAACTGAGGCAAATTAAGAGCCGGCTGTACTCAGAATGTCCTTTTTCTTTTGGAGTGGGGGGAACCCCTTGATGGCAAAAGTTTTACATGCTTGACCGTTGCTGAGGCTAGCCTCAGACCTGGCATCCCAATACTGAGATCAAAGGTGTGTATCGGCCCTGGGGCAATGGGCATTTTCCAGCCTTTGGTATTTTCCCATGTAGATAACCACTAATGGGAAACTGGCCCAGGAAGGCAGATTTGACCTTCATTTTGTAAGAGATCAAGAATCTGGCCAGGTGTGGTGGCGCACCTTTGTAATCTCCTCGCTTGGGAAGGGGAGATAGGAGGATTGCACAGGTTCGAAGCCAGCCTCGCTGGCTTAAGAGACCCGGTTTCCAAATAAAAATATAAAATAGGTCTGGGAGTGTAGCCTGGAGGTAGAAGGGTTCCATTCCCACTACCACCAAAAAAAAAAAAAAAAAAAAAAAAAAAAGAATCTGATGATTGGTCAGTTTTTTACTCGTCACATTTCCTGTCCCCAAGCCTTTCTTAATTCTTCCCACATCAGCCATTGAGCTTTCTTTGCACTCAAGTCTCTGCAGCTTCTAAGGAGCTGCAGTTGGCAACTGCTCCTGCAAGCACTCGTTTGACTTTCTTTGAGGATACAGGGTTAACATGCCATCATTTCTCACACAAGCTAATATTTGGCATCCCCAGAAATAATCGCTAGCCTCCTAGTGAAGGAATGGAGGTTGACAAGTGTGAGCCTTGTTCAGACATCGTCAGTTGCATGACAGTGCACCCACATGCACTCAGGACAACAGGAGGGCTTCAGTGCTCTGAAGGACTTGGGAAAATTCATTCAAATCATTTGTTATTGCAAGAGGAGCTTATCAATGGCATTGCCTGCCATTGCATTGCCCACCTGTGCATTGCCTGGTGCCTAGCTGATTTGTTTCAAGCTATGAGGAACATCTCGGGTATCACTCAACAAAATCATCTGACCTGAATATAGCAGGAAGACACCCTTCAGGTCTAGAGCTTGGTTCTTTTCTATCTAAGAAGAGCACATTTTAAGGAATTAGAGGGACTTAATGAATCCTAAAGGAATGAGTCCTAAAGGAATCATTTTCCATCCTACATCAATCCTTTCCCATTCTAGGTTATTCTATATCATCCTCTTATGTAATGCTTGCAGTATCCCAAAGAGAAAGGAATCATCATTGCTGCGAAACTAGAGGGTGAGGAAATGTATTAGAAGTGTCAAGTGTGAAGACAGGACCAGTTTTGGTCCACAGACTTCATTAAGTCCCCAGGGTCTTAAACAATCAAGGATCCCACAACTATGGTTTGAATATTCATGGACCTTCCCATTCATGAGAAAGCTTAATCCCAATGCAGCACTATTAAGAGAGGAGGGCTTTAGGAGATGATAGGCCAGGATGGCCTCACCCTTATGAATGGATTAATGATCTGTCAAAGAGGTTCTAGGGCGTCATTCACCTTTCTTGCTCTTTCCCTCTGCTGTCATATGAGCACACCTACACAACACTATCTATGAGGTTCACACCTTCTCCTGACACTGAACTAGTTTATAACTTCATCTTGGACTTCTCAGCCTCCAGAACTGTAAGGAAGAAATTTCTGTTCTTAGAAAGTCCCCAGTTTGGTTTATTTTGTTATGGTAACACAAATGGACTAGAATGGTGTGATTTTGCCTCTCCAACTTAATTGCTCTAACTGATGAGTTCCTCCCAGGCCACTGTCCCCAAGCATCCTATCCTTATCAGTCCCCCAACACAAATCTCAAACATGAGTCTGTATTTATGGCCATTTCCCAAGAGACATATCCCCGTCCTCACCAACACTTGGTTCCAAACTTTCTTTGGTTTTAATTCCTTGGGTTTCTGGTTCTTTGTGCCTCTTATGCTATCCTGAGTCAGTTTCCTACACTGGTCCATCTCTCCGTTCTGTAGTCTTCTGTCCACAGCTCTGGCAATGTTATTCTTCATGCCCATTGTCTTTATCTGTTTAGAAGCTTGGCATTTCCCACTCACTGTTAGTCCCATTAGGGACTGAAATAGGTATTATTTACCTCTCTACTTGCAAGGCCTAACACCCTGCCAGGCACATACTGAGGACCAACTTTCTAAGGAGTGAATAAATACTGCCCTTCATAATTAGTCACCAAGAAATAACACAATAACAATGATAATGAATTACTCCTTTAGCAGCCAGCCTCTTTTCTTTACAAAATACAAAACTGCCCAAATATTTTTATTCTCTATAACACTGGGATACTTTGTCTTGGTAGAAAGAGAATGGTTTCTCTCAAATGCAGGGATTTCAGAGTATAGGAAAAAATTAGTACTATACTTAGTTGATCACAGGCCTTTACTTGAAAACTGATTATTTGGAATTAGAGCATTGTTTTTCAAAGAAGAGGCTCTGAGATGTAAAAGGGAGATCTAGAACAAAAGGAGCTTGAATACAGCCAATACATCCCAGAAATCAGCCTCTTCATCTCCTGGAATTACTGGGTATATCTTTCACACTGTCTTCTAAAATTAATTTGATTCCCAAAGGAATGCATTCACCAGGGGACCAAGAAAAGATCTAGGATGAATAAGGGACCTTCAGCTAAAGGGGGAGTGAGGACATAAAGAGGGTAGCAGTGTGATTTCCCAGTCAGCACTGCCTCATGGCAAACACACATATAAAGACAGCAGCCCTTGGTTCAGCCCACAGGGCTGCCAGAGATCCTCTGCTGATGCCCAATAGAACTGAAACCCAGTGGAAATCAAGCAGCAGATTATGTGTGCTGCAAGACTTGAGAACTAACACGCAGCCTAATGAGCATATTATAACTGCAGGCTCTGCTTGTTAACTGTTGAAAATATTTTCACAAGGCTTTGGGTATGGCAGGATAATGCTAGTCAGGAAACACCGAAGCTGAAAGGGAATTCTGTGTAAGCCGGGCTCAAGCAAGTCACCTGGATAATGCTAGTGATTAGAAATGAGTCATGTCTTGTCTGGACTTGGCTATTCCATGACAAACATGGTTGGCTTTCTCAGAGACCAGGAGGTAAACAGCATCGTCAGGCTCAGTGAAGAGAAGGACTGTCAAGGAACTACCAGAGGGACTCAATAGGCTCTATGATCTGCCGAATAAAACCCAACTCAAGGCTCACCTCTAATGGCAACTTGGCATGTTCTTGGATGACATTTATGGCATTTTGTCCCAGTCAGTATTTAATGGATGACTTTGCACATAGAAACACATCTATAACCTGTGCAAATAAAAAAGGACCTCAGTAGATGGTCCCACCCGGTACGTCATCCTTAAGTGCAAGTAAAACATCAGCTCAACTTTCTGGGTAAGTTTCCTGAGGTCAAGTGAGGTCAAAGAGGTTGACAAGTACATTAGGTGACTGGTGAACTTGGGCCTATATGAGTTGGGAAGTTATTTCAGACGCTTATTTTCAAAGCAATAATATCGTGTCACATCCTCTGCTGCCACAGAACCTATGCACCGGGCAGCTTTAAGTTTACAAGGGGCATTGGCATATGTTTTTTCTCTTTGATCTGCACACACCCCTGAAGTCAACCAGATTTTGAGAGTGGGATTCTCAGCTAGGAAAGCTCACCTATGGCCTGGGGTAGTTATTAAAATGCAGATCTTGGGCCCCACCCTGGACCTACTTGAAACAGTGTCTCTGGAAGTGGGGCTCAGGTATCTGAATTTAGGCAAAGAAAAACAAAGGCAAAATCTCCCATTGGTCTGAAATTCACAAACCACTGGTACCATACGTAGATAAGGCACCTGGCCTGGGGTAGACATGTCCACCCCAAACTGTCTCCTTTCCATCCTGTCTCGAATGGCCTGGAATAGTTCTGTGGTGAAGATCTGCTACATTCCATAAGGCTCTCTGCAAACATGTAGGTTTGGGGGGAGATTTACATGAACAGCTCATGTCAGTTCAGAGAATGAAGCATGGAGCAGGGTCTCTGGATGACACCTCTCCCCCAAGAATATTGCTTCCCACTTCTCAGTTTTCTCTTTTCTTTTTTCTCTCCTTTCCTTTCCTTTCCTTTTCTTTTCTCTTCCCTTCTTTCTTTCTTTTTTGCAGTACTGGGGATTGAGCTCAGAGGCATTCTACCTCCAAGCTACACCCCCAGCCCTATTTTTTATTCTTTATTTTGAAACAAGGGTCTCACTAAGTTGCAGAGGGCCTCATTAAGTAGCTAAGGTTGGCCATGAATCTGCGATCCTCCTGTCTCAGCTTCCCAAGTGCTAGGATTACAAGTGTGCACCACCATGCCTGTTTCTTAGTTTCCATGTTTTACCATGCATTATAATTTACTTCATATATTTCTCTTTAAGCAAATTCACTCCCCCCCAATCAAATACATTTATTCAAGAAGAAACTTGTGTGTCACACCAAGAAATGTGAAAGGATCCCCTGGCATGGACAGAAAGCAAAGGTCTTTAAAGATGAAAAGAAAGTAAGATAACAAAAGCATCTAACAGTTAACAAACATGATCTCCTTACTGTGATCTGAAAAACTGAGAGTTGCAAAGGAAATAACTCATCACTGCTCTTCAAAGCCATCTAATATCCATCACTGTGCGTCTAAATTTTCAAAGAATCATCCTATTGCCATATTTTATGCCCAGAGTAGAGCTCTCTGTACATATCCTGCTGGGAGGGCACAGTTACATGCAACCCAGAAAGTCTATCTCATGAGGCCTGAAGAAAGAGGCTTGGAGGGATAGGCGGGCAGGGGAGGGGGTCCCCAAAGAGGGTTATACACAGGAAGCCCATGCAGCCCCTTTATTTAGACTTTACTGCTTTTCCCCAAGCCACCTCGGGTGCTGTCTGTCTCTAACAGCACCAAAACTTCCTCATTAGGTGTTTGTAGACAGCCAGGCAGACGGTGGGCTCACTGGGAAGGAGAGAGAGAGAAACATTCTTTTATTCCAGGTTTGAAGCTCATCAAGGGTAGGGTTCAGCATACTAAGTCCTGTGCTGACTGTAAAGATAAAAAGATAAAATAGCTTCCTTCACCACGGTGGAGTGGAGTGTGCCTTTGACAAGCAGCATAATTAAGATCTAGCATAAACACAGAGCCTCAGAGGACAGTAAAAGCTGACTAAATGGGAATTTGTTCTGTTTGGCTTTTCTTTCCTTTATTTAGCTTTTCTGGGGAAGTTTCACTTTGAAGCTGGGAGGCCCTAGGCGAGAGAGCAGAGTCTGAGAGGTGCAGAAATGCTGCCTCCAACTACCCTCGTCACACAAGTGTTCCAGCCCCATGACGTCATCCAGCCCCACTGATGATGGACATCGTCAGTGCCACCCACAAAAGGCTGCCACCCATCCCCTCCTCAGTCCACTCTGGCCCATCCAGCCACCTTTCCTAGAACACAGTGTCTGCTACTGTGCTGCCCTCCACTGTAGACATTTTTGGTCCGCCTTCCTCTTGTCAAGCACAACTAAGTCCTTATCCCCTGTGCAATCGCTCTTTGCTGCAGGCCAATGTAAGTGGGGAGTAGGTGGCTGGAGGTTTCTTTAACAAGGATCTTTCCAAAGCAGTGACCCACTTAAAATCTTTACATTACAGAGAGCTGATAAGACAAGGCTGTAGAGCGGGAGGCGCGGCCCCTCAGTGCTGGCGAAGCTGGACACCTGTGGCTGGGGGCAAAGGCCTTGGCTCTGAGCAAGCCTGCCTGGGTTTGATTTTCAGCAATCCCATCTTTGAGCTGAATGAACTTGAATAAATGGAACCGTTTAAGCATCGACTCTTTCTTCAGTCAAATGGGCTTTCAGGATGAGTCAATGAAGTAGGTCATGGAAAGTACTTTGCATAGTCCCTGGAATTTAATAGTCATTGACTAAAAATTACTGTTACAGGGTGTATTCATTTCGAGTCACCCCCTCATGCCATTTTGGCATGGGGCTGTATTTCTATTTTCTGTATTTCTATCTTTCTCATAAACTTCTTTAAATCTTCAAAAAAAATTACTGTTACAGGTTGACTCGCCTTTATCCAAAATGCTTGGCAACATAAGTGTTTTGATTTTGGAATGCTTTCTTCTTCTTCTTCTTTTTTTTTTTTTTTTTGCGGTACTAGAGATGGAATCCAGGGGCATTCTACCTCCAAGCCACACCCCCGGCCCTATTTTTTATTCTTTATTTTGAAACAGGGTCTCACTGAGTTGCAAAGGGCCTCACAAAGTAGCTGAGGCTGTCCTCCAACCATGATCCTCCTGTCTCAGCCTACCAAATGCTGGGATTAAAAGCATGCACCAACACACCTGGCTCTGAAATGCTTTCTTTTATGAGATCTTAGGGATGAGACCCAAGACTAAACATGACATTTATTTATGTTTCATATACACCTTATACACATTCCTTGAAGGTAATTTTATGCAATTTTTTGATAATAAGGATTAAATCCAGGGGCATTCTACCTCTGAGCTATACCTAGAACCCTTTCAAATTTTTAGTTTGAAACGGAGTCTTGCTAAGTTAATGAAGCTGGCCTTGAACCTGCAATCACCCTATCTCAGCATACTAAGTACTAGGAATACAGGTATGTGCCACCATGCCTGAAAATAATATTTTAATATTTTTTACATGAAAAATGTCTCCTAGTGTGAAATTATTCTATTTTCAGCATCATGTTCATACTAAAAAGTTTTGGATTTTTGAGCACTTAGGATCTTGGACTTGATTAGCAAGGATTACCCTGTATTATATATATTATACACACACACACACACACACACACACACACACACACACACACTCACATATATATAGTCAAAAGTCAGCCACTGTTCCAGAAGCATCTAGGGTTCAAAATGACCCAATACATGCAACATTGGTAGACATAAACACGTTGCGTGGGATCCATGTTTCCCCCTTACATTAATTCAGGGCACCTCCCTCCGCAGCTGTCAGTCAGCAGGAAGCTTGGAAGTTTCTGCTCCTTCCCTTTTCTGACTCAGTACTCATTTTTGACACATGGCATCACTCTTTCCCAGTCAGTGGCCAAAAGGCAATGATCTTGAAGGCAAGGAGAGAAGTACTTATGGCCCAGGACGCCTACTCAGTGTTCAGATATGCACTGACAGGTGAATAGCACCACTTGGAAGGAGCAGATTCGTCATTCTCAAAATGCTCACACGTTAAAGGTGCTTCTGTTTACCCACCATTCTCATCACCATGGAATCATGAAGACTCACGGCCCTGCTGCTGTCAGCCCCCTTTGCCACAAATACTTGCAGGTGCCATCCCAGGAAAAATGAGCATCTATCTTCCAGCTTCAAATTAGTCCATAATGGCTAATTTCATGCCGACATTATTTCTAAACAAGAAATTCCCCAAATGCTAATTGGTTCTAAGAGCTATTCAGTGAAAGGGGATAAATATTTCCGCTCATTAAAGGGGCTGCCGTTTTCCTAGCTAATGCAAGAAAGCCGCAAGTGGGGTTCCGTAAGAAAAAGAAGGTCGGAGCTCCAGGGATCATTTGACACCTCCCACACACCAAGGTGTCAGCCGGGAGGGCCCAGGGATGAATTTGGCTCACAAAGCAGTAGATGTGACAAGCGACGTCACTGCCTATTTCTGCATGTCAATAATTGCTACGTCCTCAACACAGCAAAAAGGTTGGACAACTGTCAATGTTAGGCTCAGATTAGCACCAAGGAGAGAGTCCACTTTTGTATTAGCAATTTCTCTGCATGGTATTCGTTAGGAGAATGTGAAAAATGGAAGAGCTGATTCCTGTGTGGCTCCCGTAGAGGGTAGAGTTTATGACTTCTGTTGGCAAATGCCATGTTGATACTATGAATGAAAAAAACATATTTTTCTTGGATTGGACAGGGTTGATTCAATCTGCATCAGGATCTTGTTAGACGAATAGAGACGAGAGTCCCCAGATATGTCACAAAAACACTTAGACAAGGATGTTGTATATTCATAGTAACCTAATACATACACACTCTGCACATTCAAGATGCTATTTCCAGGATTCAGGGGTAGATGGAGAAGTCTGAGCATCCCTATGGTCATGGGCTAGTCCCATCTCTGGGGAGAAGATAAACATTTATCAAATAGTTCTATGCATGTACATAGAAGCTGAATGAACTGTGATATGTTCCTTCAAAGAAAAGAAAATGCTATAAAAATATATACCTGGAGCTGGGTGTGGTGGCGCACACTTGTAATCCCAGTATTTGGGAGGCTGAGACAGGAGGATTGCGGTTCACTGACAGCCTCTGCTACTTAGTGAGGCCATTTGCAACTCAGTGAGACCCTGTTTCAAAGTAAAGAATAAAAAATAGGGCTGGGGTGTAGCTAGGAGGTAGAATGTCCCTGGGTTCCATTCCTAGTACTTCAAAAAAATGTATACAGGGGGATCGTGGTACGCCCCATTCAGATATTGATAAATGAACTAAGAGCCGTAGGATGAGGATGAGAAGATAGAAAGAAAGAACAAGAAAGAGTTTTCTATATATGCAAATACCTGGAAAAGGAGGAGGACACAGTGATTGTAAGGAAGCAATCCAGTGTGCTTGGGACCTGGGGAGAAGGTGGCATAAGATGGAGCCAGAGAGACAAGAGTTTGATTATGAAGTCCCTTGTAGGATATTTATTTATTTATTTATCTATTTATTTATCTGTTTGTTTATTTTTTGAACTGGGCATTGAACCCAGGGACAGTATACCTCTAAGCTAGATCCCCATCCCCCTTGTACTTTTTATTTTAAAATAGGATCTTGCGTTGGGCATGGTGGCGCACGCTTGTAATCCCCGCGCTTGGGAGGCAGAGACAGGAGGATCGTGCAGGTTCGAAGCCAGCCTTGTTGGCTTAAGAGACCCTGTTTCCAAATAAAAAAAATTATAAAAATAGGTCTGGGAGTGTAGCCTGGAGGTAGAAGGGTTTCTAGGAACCCCAGTACCACCAAAAATAAATAAATAAATAAATAAATAAATAAATAAATAAATAGGATCTTGCCAAGTTGATGAGACTCAAACCTGCAATCCTCCTGTCTCAGCTTCCCAAGTACTGAGATTGCAGATGTCCTGCTGAATTTTGATATTATCCAAAGAACAATGGCTCAAAGAGCTGCTTTTTTTTTTTTTTTTTTTTTTTTTACAGGAAAGGAGAACACATGATAAGATTTCTAGTTGAACTAACTGTAGGGAATCCACCAGAGGCCAAGACTGGATGTGAAGAGATTCGTTTTAAAGGTGACAAGGGCTCAGGCTGACAAGGAAGATGTTCAGTTAAGACAAAACCAACCCACCTACAGGTGCCCTGTTTCTATCTGTGCCTAGTTTCAGGAGGACACTGTTTCCATTACCTTCCCCAATATCCACAGCTTCTCCCACTCCCTTCTCTGTGCTTTTACAAAACCATCCTCTCTGTTCTTAAAGATGATGATAAAGAATAGAATGCACTCTTAACTTTCACTGATGTTTCCACTACCTGGCATTTATTTCTCTTTTTTTTTCCCTAAAGACATCATTTCTTGTACAGGTCACCTCTGTTTTTTCTCGTCTCCATCTTCTAAAGATCTGGCTTTTGTCTTTGTTGCATCAACGGCACCCTTCTCTTGATGGTCATTAGTTACCTGCCTGGTTCTATCTGTATGGCTTCCACCAACCTGACCATGATGTATGTTGCTGTATTTAACATTTTTATCTACATCAGTCTCTTTGAAATCCTTTCCTCCCTTTACTTTGTGGGAAATTTTACCCTCCTGGCTCCTCTATCTGGTCATCAGTTGACTTCAAGCTTTTCTCCCTCCCCTGTAACACCTTGCTCTGAATTTATGACAAAAATATTTTTTTCAAGATGGCTATTCTCAGGGGGTAATTTCTATGCAAAATTCTCACACAACTCAATGTGGATTTCTCCTTTAATTTTTTTTTAATCTACTCATAAGCCTCAAGTCACCTGGATGAGAGATCTGATTTTATGTAGCAAACTTCTGGCATTCCCTGAATATTAGGGAAAAGAACAAACACAAAATATTATCTTCCCCCAAAATAGCCGCCTGCAGAGCACTTGTTAGCTTGTCCAGCTACACTAATCTCTTGTGCACACCTGTCCTTCCTGCATGCTTCTTCCAGATGATTAGTCTTTCTAAAACTGTACTTCAGTGATACTACCACTTTGCTTAAAAATAGCAACAACAAAATCCCCAAATACTCTACTCTGGCATTCAAGACCATCTCTAATACGGCCCCGACCTTCCTCTGTAACTTAGCTACAGTTCCCCCTGACCTATCTGAACTTAGAGTCCACTAAAAGCATTGCTCTTCTCTGAGTCTTCCTCATCCTTGAGTTTCTTTTGTAAAATAAACTGTTGTTTTAGAATAATTTTAGATACATAGAGAAGTACCAAGGAGAATACAGTGAGATCTCATATAACCTTCAGCCAGTTCCCTCCAGTGCTAACCTCCTTCTTAACTGTGATACATCTGGAAGACATCTGGAATTAAAGCTGACACATTACTAGGTACCAGACTTCATCTTTCACCAGTTTTTCCTGTATCAAGATGAACCCAGGACAGCATATTGAATTCAGCAACCTTGCCTTTCAAGTTGCTGTCATCCTGAGTTGGCACTGCTGACTCCCAACTATTCCATGGCTTTTCCTCTTCCTCGGCATCTAGCTTTCTGCCAGGGCTCTGAATCCTACTTATCTTCTTTGTGGAACCTGCTCCCAGGTGAATTATCTGCTTCCTTCCTTTTCCTTTTAACACTTCCAGGGCTATTTATCCCATTAATTTGACCCTTGTATACACCCACATAAACCTCAGACACTGGAATACAGAAAAAAATCAATCATACTTACTGAGTCTGATCCAGGCAAAAGAGGAGCAAATGTGTGTTGTAAGGGAATCATTCCCAATGTAATTTTCTCCAACATGTTTTTAATAGAGGAACTACTGATGGCCTGATCCTTTGAGCATTCCACTCTTTTACCCCCAGATGCTTGGACTAATAGCCACATACTTCACCAGCAGAGCAAAAGTTTTGAAAGAAACACATGTGATTGGTCATGCCTACAGAAAACACTTTTTTTGCTTTCAACGAGTGTTTGATTTGGCAAACAGGTATCCTTTGTGGTGTTTGCATAATGCCTGTTTGTGAGCAGCTTTAGATTTTATCTGGCTTCTTAGTGGACCAGTGGGTGACATATCTACTGTAATATATTCTTCAATTAAATAGGTGGATAGAAATAGAATTTAAATATTCAGGAATAATAATTGTTGGGGAGAGGAGCCCTAAGCGATATTCCTCACTGTCTATCATTTTTCTATTCTTACTTCTAAAATTTGGGGCTTATTAACATTTTTCTAATATTTCTCTCCAAGCAAGCAGAAAGGTTCATAGAAAAGTAAAGCTGAAAAGCAATAGAAACTTAGGCCATGTCGTGGTATCATAATCTCTATGCTGGTTGGTCATGTTCTCAAACTTTTTGATGTTTCCTGAGAATAAACTACAACTCAAGAGATAATAAATTATCTACATGTGGTTTTATTAAGAAAAAAGAAAGCAAAAAGAAGAAAGAGAATAGCTAGAAGCAGAAATTGAAAAAATAATAATGGATACTTACTAAGCACTTACACTCTATTACCATAGTTATATTCCCCTTTGCTCTTAAAAAACTTCTTTACACATCTTATGAAGCTATTGTTCTTAAAACTACCATTTTACAGATGAAAAATATAGGCTCAGAGATGTTAAGTCATTTAACCAGGATTACACAATAGGAAGTAGTGGAGTCCATATTTAAACCCAGTTTTCTCCAGACTCCAAAGCCCAGCTCGTGCCATAACTCCCCTGGAGGGAAGAAAAGAATAGTTGGGGCTGGGGCTGTAGCTTAGTGGAAGAGTGCTTGCCTAGCAAGCATGGTGCCCTGGGTTTGATTCTTATCCCTCAACACACACACACACACACACACACACACACACACACACACACACACACACACACTCTTCAGGCCATGAGTGAATTCTATCCATGAAGGGCAAAGTTTGACAGAGGCTTTAATAGTAAAGAGATGTCTTTCACCCCAACCCACTTCCAAAGACCTGAAGGGGCACATATTTCACAATGTCCTTAGACAATCCGGGAGGTGTGGGTGGGCAGAAAGAAAAGATTTTCTTGTCCTATATGCTCTCGGTGCTGCATGGTGGGCAGAAGGAAGAAGGAGACAAATTGGAAAGCTCATTCGGGGAATAAACCTCAGAAGAGAAAGCTCCTAAGGGCACAGGACTTAACTGCAGAACTCTTCTAACATCACATGTGTTGACATCAATATTACCGTGTAAATGGCTGTGAACAGACTCACACCTCGTGGGGGTAAAAATGACTCACTTTAAGAGTTAAAAAGGTAGCAGAGACCTCCATGCAGATCTATATGACCTCTGGTGACAGTTCCCAGGAGCCATTATGTTCTACCTTGCGAAACACTTGCTCTGGAGGAGGTCCCTAAACCTAAGGATGTACACAACTGCTCTTTGTGGTTCTGAGAAGCTATTATAGGCAGCGAGGTGGACAGAACATGCTGTTCTCATGTCTCAAGCCACCCTCTAGAGCCACATATGAGCCAGCCTATCTCTTGATGTCTGCTTCTGGTTGGGACTTGTCTCTGACACCTTTCTTCACCTGTGCTCAGAAGATACTGGGGAATTGGTCCTGAGGAGAGGAGGTTGCATCCCATCATGTGCCACCAGGCTCCTGCTCATCCCCATGTGCTGACCTTCAGTGTCCTTCCTGTATAGGCTGCAATGACATCAGCCCGGCTGTTCCTATCATCTTTCCACAAAAGAAAATTATGAATTGAGAAGAACCCACAATAAAGCCTCAGGGCTACTATAATTTGCTTAAGACAAGGTCTGCAAACTCATATGCCTGGAAGACGTAGGCAGGTTAAGGGAATGAGTGAGGTTGGTTATGTGATTATGTTGGTTATACAGTCCTATTGGCCTGCTTTTCATCTGTCCACTTTTGAGAGAGGCATGGGGATAAGAATTCTGCTCATCTCCATCAGAAGAAACACAATATTTCAAGCTTGGTGACAAACGGCATGTGACATTGGTCCTTCCGGTTGGAGGAAACAATGGAGAATTGGAGAGTGTGGCTCCCTGGCATGTGTATATTTCACCTGAAAGGTGACCTGTCAAGCACTGGACATGACTTTGGGGTTCTAGGCAGTGTGATTTAGAGGGCAGGCTCTTTGATATTTCCTAAGCAACTGGAAAACTTGGCATCTGCTTTATTTTTAATCATGTCTACTTCATTTAATCTAAAGCACGGTGTGGGTCACACAGAACAGGTTTATTCCTATAAATGGTAAGTAAGGATGAAATCAAGACTGCAACTCTTCTTGATTCCTTATTGTCAACTTTGGGACCCACTGACTATATCTGGTGTTCCAATTTATTTCCCCTGTGTGCCAGGCAATCACTGAATCATTCATTCATTTATTCAACACATATTTACTAAGAATTTACTGTATGTAAATTCCAGCATTTTGCTACACATGCTGTGGATTACTTACATATTATCTTATGTAAGAGATAAACATAAAATGCAGAGATATATAAAAGTGCACACATAATAAAACATAGTCTCTGTTTTGGGGATTTTTAATGCACTAAAGAAAAATAAAAAGTATGAAAAAAGCCAAATCATGCTGGCTAAATCACCACTGGAGATTGTTTATTAAAGATATCATGCTTTGCAAGATAAATTCTAAGGATATTACAGGGACTCTATGCTTATATGCCTGGAGGTTTCCAATCCATGCAGAACATATCCTTGAGGGCAGTAATTGATAAAGCATGGGCACAGAGACATGCAAACCTGTGCAGAGACATGACGACCATGAGATTTTTAACCTTGTTCTAGGGGCTGGGGTGAGAAATGAAAGGAGAAAGTACATTTTTCACTGGGTGACAAAGGTGGGAAATCTATGTGGTCAATGAGTGTCTGCTCTGCCTTTGATGGAGAAATGCCCCGTGTCCCATGCGGAAAGGGTGCGATCGAGAAGCTGTATTTCCAGACAACATTTGCCCAACCTGCAAGTCCCAAATTCCACTGGGATGCTGTAAGCTGGTGAGACAGCCCTGGGACAGAGGGGGTTATAGGAACTGTGTCTCTCTTCTCTACTCTGAAGGGTCCAGGCACTTGAGGGTTCATGTGGGTCTGCTTTTGGACTATCTGAAAACCCATTATTCCCCTCTCTATTTTGGTCCCTCTGTGTTTAAAAAAAAATGATGTTCTGGCAGTCGGAGAAGGCAAGCGTGTGCATTTTCTAAGTCGGAATCATGCAGAGTCGAACATCGCTTTACCCAAATAAAACTTTTGCTTTCAGAATTTCAGTGGGCATGTTCCTTTTTTTAGCTTAAAAATTTTCTGGTCTGTATTAACAGTTTCTTTCACCAGCTTAATCTCTCCCATTTTTTGCCAGCTGTGGAGCCGGCCAGTGTGATTCTTTTGTGCCCTGCTTTAACCAGTCTTAGAAACAGGCTGTATTCTGCCATCAATCCAAGCAGAGAAATCACGTTGACACAAACGGAGGCTCTGCATGGCATCAAAGCCAGGGCATGGCTCCATCATATCTTTTTCATTTTTAAAGACTGCCTTTTATTTGTCTGTTAATAACAAAAAGTACACTCAAAGAGCTGAGATAGAAGTTTAACCAAGAAACCAGGCAATGAGAAACCCGAACTCCTTGATATTATGTCCTTATCTGTTAATTATAATGGGATCAAGTCACCTTTAAAATTTCTAAAAGTATGAATACATGGCTAATTACAATTAAAAAATAATGCTATTTAACATTTATTAAGTATGTGTTATGTCTCAGGCTTTGTGCTAAATACTACTATTGGGTATTATTTTTGAGGCCTATTCTGATTATTTGTCAGTTTGTTTCATTAATTCCTTCATTTAATTAGGAACATTAACCAGTTACTGTGTTGTGTATAGTATGGAATGCCGAAAGACACGCAAGATCCTGTTAAGAATCATAGATCACAAGCCAGGCACAGTGACGCACCTCTATAATTTCAGTACTTGGGAGCCTGAGACAGTAGGATCACAGGTTCTAGGCCAGCCTCAGGAACTTAGAGTGAAGCTTGGAGGCAGAATGTACCTGGGTTTAGTCCCCAGTTAACCCTCCACCCCAACCCCCATAAAGAATCATACATCCCAGTACTGGGTGAAGGAGCTGGGCAGAGAGCTGAGGCTGATGTAGTCAGCTTGATGCACAAAGGTTTTAAGCCTCCAACCTTCATTATGAACAACTTTTGCTGGGACTTCATTTCTCAGCTTCACCTCCATCTTGGAAGGGCTGCTTGACTGGGAATGTGGAGGATGTGATATATACCACTCTGATTTGAGTAATTAAGAGGCAGCGTACCTTTGCCACAACTGAACAGAGAGGATGCTGGTGGCCTAAGGAGGCAGAGCTCTGCCCAGTAAAGGGGAAGGCTGCACCTTTGGCTACTGGACTGTGATAGGAGTGAGATATACTTTTTTTCCCTAATTCACAGGGCATCTAGGTTTTCTGTTGGAAAACTGGCATTGCCTTAAATAATAAATAACTGTAACATATGTGTTGTTGAAAACACACTTTGTGATGAGTTCTACCACTTGGACTCTCAGAGGACCTAGATATTTCCCTTATTTCCAAAGTCTTGTTCAGCATTTCATGGTAGCTTGCATATGCTGTCAACAATTACTGATAATGCTGACATCACACTAATGCATTATAAATCAGGCATCTTCTTCTTTATGAAAGAGATTTAATTGAGGAGATGTGTTCATAGATTACCGTGAATTAGTCCCTCCTTCACATGGTGCAAGGAATTTCATACCTTGGAGGTAGGATCCTTTAAATATTATATTTTTTTCATTTGAAAAATAGAAAAAAAAAACTCTTCCCTTAAGCTAGGTATTTTGCTAAGACTTTTTATGTATCACATGATTTCAATTCCCTCTCACAAAGAGGCACTGAAGGAAGAGACTGGGGTAAAACAACAGGCCCAAAGCCACACACAAGAAACTGAATGGTAGTAAGGATATAATCCATCTTCTGACATTAAAACTAAGATCTATAATCACTCCCCATACATCTCCTTAAATACTATAGTAAATTAGATCTATCCACTTTAGGCAATACGAAATCCCTGCCGACATGAATCTACCATTAATTGATGTGGCGATCTTGAAATAATTCAACATAAACTTAACACTAAAGCAATCATTTAAAAAGACATATCAAGGACAAAAGAGAGGCAACCTAATCTTTCAAGAAGAGCATTAATTTGCAATTAGAGGTCCACATAGTGACTCCAGCTCTACTTAAAATGATGGCGGGCATATGGATTCTCACCTGCTTCTCATCACCAGCAATCCCTTGGTTCTAAGTAGGAGGACCATCTCACCCACACTTTTGGTACTCAGGGTTCTTGAGGGTGGCCTTCATTCCTAGGTGCATAGGTGGGCACCTGATTCTGCCATAGTCAAAGAAAAACATGATATTCCTTTGGCCAAAGAGATCAAGGATAGGTGTGCTCTGCAGGTGAGGTCAAACAGAACCAAGGTGACTTCATGATAGGGTGTTTTTTTTGGAGTGCTAGAAAGAAAAGCTTTTTCTCTTCTGAGATCACTGTAAGGCAGAGTGAACACCTCGAGTTGCCTGGTGGGAGAGGCAGACAGACTCTAAACAAAGTGAGAGGAGAAATCATGGTAGATATCCATCTCTCTTGAGCAGAAGGAAGCAAAAGACGCAAACCTGCCAAGGATTCAATCAGGCACGGACTCCTCTATCATCTCAGTCAATACATTCCCCCCCTTTTTTTAAGTTATTAGAGTTCTGTCATTTGCAATTGTATGAGCAGTAAAATCACCTAATTACTTGCTAAGTGATTTTTTAGGGGGAAAAAGTTAAGCACCAATGCCTTAAAAATTAATTAGTATGCTGAATTTAAAAATGTAAGCCTGACAAAAGAAGCACTCTGTTTGAGACAGGGCATGTCCTGGTGATTTACCTCGCTAGACTCCCAGGTCCTCTCCCACAGGTGGAGTTTAATGGCTTCCTAGAACCCAGTTTAGAACCCTGAACTACAGATGCTCCTTATCTCTCCCTTGAGGATGCTTGTCAGTCACTTGCTTTGCAAGACTGTGGTATGAATAAAACGAGGCCACGGGCTTTATTATATTTTAGGAAAGAGCTTGGTATTTGCAAATGCTTGATTCCTAGCAAAGTACCTGGTACTTAATAAGTGCTCAGTAAAGTATGTTAGAGAAAAGAGTGGAGAAAAATAACAAGAAAGGTTTCACCTTTTGCCTTCGAATCCCTGCAAACTACCGGTCCTGAGTTTGTATCTTTTGATAGATTCAGAGCACTCTGAGACATGGTCCTATAAACATCAGACACTTAAGCCCCATGCTAAAGCTTCCAGGTGGGAGGAGCAGGCTCTGAATGGAGTGGGAAAGGAAACATGATTGCTGTCTATTGATTTTTCCTGCCTTGTTCCCTTCTTTTCTTTTGAACAGCATCTTGGTCTTTTACTGCTGATTCCTATGCCACAAGGCTCAATGGAAAACTCCACTTCTGGGCTGATCAGTTTCTTTCTTTCTCTTGGCCCCAACAATTGGCTCAGGAAAGAAAGAGCACATGATCCGAGCTATTGCAATGCGACTCAATTTTAGTGTGTAGTTTGTAGTGATAAAGAAAAAGGTGCTCTACTATACCAGTGGGTTGGGTTATATAACAGGTGGTCCTTAAGCCAAGATCTCCTGGAAAATCTCTTGCCATCTCAAGGGGGCATTTTCCTGAGAAGGGTGACAGAGAAAATGGAACCAAGAGATAGAGAGGGTGTATCTTAAAGGGTGTGTGTGAAAATCCAGCGCCAGCCACTGCTTCAGCTAAAATTTCCCTGTTCTTCTCAGTTATATGAGGCAATGAATTCCCCATTCACTTTTGCCCAATCCAGCGGGAGCTCAAGTGCTGTTGTATGTAAGAGAGAGAATTCTAATACTTCAAATGGCAGCATTCCACAGGGGCTTGGTACCAGAGGCATTAGAAGCAGATTTTCCAAAGCTAGACGTTGAACTTGAAACATGGCATTGGGGACAAAATCATGTAAGAAATTTGAAGCTCTCTGAGTTTGACTCATAGAGTAAAAGGGTTTATGTCTTGTGTCTTGAGATCCATCTTCTGCAAATGAGGATGTGATTAATTCAGGGTCCCCCAATGAAAGGTTGTAAGACAAAGCTGCCCCCATGAATGTGGTTTAGGAACTCCCCACCAACCCACATCATGCTTTATAAGAAAAAGTAAGCAAGCAGGGGTTCCGATGAGGTAAAAGGTCAGTGGTGTCACATTTATTATTTTACATCAGCCTACCTGGCTGGTACTTGTAAACATCTGAGTTTGCAATTTCTTTGTCTATATTTGTACATATGACATTTTATTACGGCCAGGCAGACCTGAAGAGGGGTGAACCATGGGGTTAGCGCACCTGCTTATATGGACTCTATAAAGTTACTATCCTGGGGATTTTTCTATTGATGAGGGAATTGTGCATACATTCAAGACATGGATGATATCGAAGCATCCCACAGGGCCTGTATCTCAGCGATCAATCCATCTGACTTCTCTCTTATTTCCCCTTTTCCTGCAGGGTTGGAAATCAATTGTGTGTTGTTAGCTACTCTCCAGGTCCTAAGTCAGGAAGCCTTGGAATTGAAATGCAGATGGTTTCATTAGCTACATCAGCAAAGAAAAGAGGGAAAAGAAAGGAAAGAAAGAAACTCTTCTAAAACAATTTTCAACAAATGAACTGCATATTAATGGCTAGTTGACATCCTCCCATGGCACCCTGGGAAAAAGAGGTGAAATAAATTCAGTGACTACATTAAATGACATCATGTGCTATCCAGCAACGAGGTTGGGTTAGGATAAAACATAGGCTAGGAGACTGGGAGGGAAAAATTCTGTATGTGCCTAAAATCTCTGTACATACATGCCTTGGCAGACTGTGTAGTAGGAAAAAAAGAAATTCTGTCTATTTTAAGAATTAGATATGTGAAAATTTTTTTCTGTTACTTCAGATTGGCTCAAAATACCATGCAGGGCTGCATTAATGAAGATTAAGTATATTTAGAGAGAATAATTCAAAAGACTTTATCAATTTGGCAGTATTTCCTTCAAAATGGGAAAAAACTTAATTTAACAGGATATAGATGAATTCCCAGATTTATTGAAATACTTTGGAGTTGAATAAATTGAGTAGGAGTCACAAATCATTCGTTGCTAGTATGTTAGATTTTCTACCTTGAATTGAAACCCAAATAATACAAACTCTCAATTTTGTGTGATGCTCTGAAGAGATACCGGTATACATTTTGATATTTCTTTCCAGAGGATGACATCCCTTTTAACCTTCTTTTCACCCCTTTTTGGAACAAAAGAATTACAATGACAAATGCAAATGAGAAAAGGCTTATATTCACTGGCTGGCTGGGAGGAAAACATGGTTTTATATATCTTTGGCACCTGAAAGGCATATAACTCCATATGCTGGAGAAGGTTAAAAACAGGTGAGCAGACACTGCTAGGAATGTAAACTTCTGGAAGGCAGGTGCTCTGTTATCCCTTGACCAAACCTTATATACATGATCACATTTAAGGTTCACATTATTTAATATGCAAATCAGCCTGAAATGGAAGGGTGGATGATTTCCATAAAAAAAAACACATTCCTGTCTCAAATGATCAAACCACAAGGAAGGAAGGAAGGAGAGGGAAAAAGGGGGGGGGGAGAGGTAGCAGAAAGCTTTTACTGTGCACCTTCTGTGAGCCAGACTCTGTGTCAATCATAGTCACACACATTGTTCTATTTATTCCCCTACCAAAAAAGAAAAAGAAAAATCAAAACAAATATCTTCAGGTTGTCACTACTATTTTTCTACTCCAAGGCAGGAGAAAGTGGGGCTTTTAAAGATAAAGCAGTTTATCCAAAGTCTAAATTGTTTGGCGATGGAGTGAATTTGGATAAGAAAATAACTTGTACCCATGATTATAACTATTGAAGCCACCTCGACATCCCTGGCTCCGTGTCCACTGATCTGGATTGAATCAGCCCTGAATTTAGTTGCAGAAAAACTCACCGGGTTACCCATATATATCCCCGTCAGCTCTGCCTCAGTTACTTCCAGAATCCCTCAACTCTCTTCTCAGGCACAGAGACTCATTAAGTCATATTAGTATTTGGGACACACTGCACCCCTAAACTTGATGAGTGCCTTGTTTAATCGATGTGATTGCTCATGGTGGCCAAGTAGTTTCCTAGTAGGCAAATACTGCTTGACAGCTTTGTAACAACAGAAACAGCAGAATGATTTGGAACCATGCCTCTATTAGTTCCCCGAAGGCCAGAAGCATCTCTATAAGGTCAATATAAAGCAGGAGGCTAGGCTAATGAATGGAGGAGCCGCTTTGGCATCTCGGACACTAAAGAGTGGCTGCACTTTCTCTGTCTTAAGTGCACACCACCGTGGCATCTAACTGCATTAACGAGTTTCCTGAGGATTGGAACTGGAGCTGCGGAGGACTTGTTAAACCGGGGTTCAGAAACCCTTCGCTCTGAAATGTTGTACTCTGTTTCCCAGTGGTGGAAACCGCTGCTAGTGCCGCCTGGGTCTGCCCTGCAGCGGCCAGTGGTCATCCACCAACACGGCCCCTTCTGCCCCACGCCGCTCACAGGCTGGCCCACGAGATCTCCCAGACTAACACTTGGCCCTTTCTCCTTGGACTTGCAGGGTGGGCTGAAGCCGGTGTCTGTATCGACGAACACTGCAGTCCTGTGGGGGGGGGGGGGATGGAGAAAAACACAAACAAACAAAAACAAAAGAGAAGAAAAAAAAGCCCGTCTTCAGGGGGAGCCGATCAATGCCTCATCTTCTGTGGTGAGTACAGAAATGGAGCCTTCGCTCAGACTCAAAAGCACCGTCCTTTTCCTCAGCTTTGAAAATGAAGCAACCACTCCCTTGTTTTTAAGCCCCGGGAGCAGCGAGTTGGTTAAATGATCATGAGAAATGTGAGCCAAGCAGAGGCCTGCCCCTGATGATTAGAAATAAGGCGAATAAAAGCCACAGATTGTGGGTGGGGGGACGAGCCTCACCGCCCGGCCAGGCGAGCAGCCCAGGGTTCATGGAATCTGACAGCCGTGTGATTGACTCACCTACATTTGCTTTTTAATCCAAAGCAGCCTTCCGTAATGTTCCTTTCTTTTTCTGCAAGCAGTATTTTAAGCTGAGGTGGGGAAAATGAAAAGCCACTAATTCCTTGGTGAAAAGATCAAAAAAGTACCCAAAAGGCAGCTAAGGGGACTTTTTGTCTCTTTAATTGCTCTCTTTTTCAGTCTGACTGGTCCCTCTTACTTTTTTTTTTTTGTTGTTGTTTTTACATCGTTTGCTCCAAGTGCCAGAATCCTGCCTTCTCTTACGTGTGCAGCAAAGTGGAGGAAGCATGATGTGGTATGCAAAGGCTGGACATGATACCCATGACCTCTGAGCACAGGGCCAGCCTCTTCCATCTTCTCAGGCCTGCAAGCAGGTGTCTCTGCTGGATGGAGGAGGACTGGCTTGCATGGGCCATTAGCCAAATCCTATTTTGTTTTGTCTTTTTGATACTGGGGATTGAACCCAAGGGCTTTTTTTTTTTTTTAACCTTGGAGGTACACCCTCAGTCCTATTTCTTTTTTATTCTTTATTTTGAAATAGGATCTCACTGAGTTGCAAAGAGCCTCACTAAGTAGCTGAGGCTGTCCACGAACCGCCATCCTCCGGTCTCAGCCTCCCAAATGCTGGGATTACAAATGTGTGCCACCACGCCTGGCTTCTCAGCCCTGTTTTTTATTCTTTAATTTGAAACAGGGTCTCACTACATTGCAAAGGGCCTCACTAAGTAGCTGAGGCTCTCTTCTTCAAACCCTCGATCCTCCTATCTCAGTCTCCCAAGTACTAGGATTACAAGTGTGCACCACCATACCCGGGTTAAATCCTGGTTTTTTTTTTTTTTTTTGGTGGTACTGGGGTGGAACCCAGAGGCTTTCTACCTCCAAGCTATACTCCCAGAACTTTTTTATATCTTATTTGGAAACAGGGTCTCACTAAGTTGCTGAGAACCTCACTAACTAGCTGAGGCTGGCTTCGAACCCGTGCTATCCTCCTGTCTCAGCCTCCCAAGCACAGGGATTACAAATGTGCACCACCATGCCCGGCTAAATCCTGTTTTAAAGACCAAGAATGATAAACTATGTTACTACCTGGAATTTAAAAGCCTGCTGTTAATTCTAACAAAACAGAGAGCTGATATAGAAAACTAATCTTTTCCATGATTTTTCTAAGTTCTAAGATCTTTAAGGCCTTTGATTCAAATACAGAATGGCCACACACCAGTTGATCACCTTCATTTATTCCTGTATCCTTAGCAATTAAGTCAGACTACCTCCAGCCAACTTGCTCTTGACTATTGAATTATACTCTAAGGAGACTGTAAGAAGGGAGATGACTACTTTCTCTAGAGTACTATTTTTGGCACTAGTACCTTAGTCTTTGTATTATACTTCACTTAATATTTACTTTTTAAATTCAACTCAGTTATCTCATCTAAATAAGTGTATTTGAAAAATGTTCATCACTGTTTCATAACACAGGGAAACCTTACAATATTATTTATGCCATAAAGAGAAGGCAGAAGCAGAAAGAAATAACACAAAATAGGAAAAAAATTAAGTAAGGTGAAACACAAGTACTGACAAATTTTTATGTAAATGGAATTGCTGGACAATTATAAAAGTACAGTCACTTGTTAATCTTGGTAGTTATGTTTTCTAAAGTGGCCTACTATGAGCATTAAATTAGAGAATATTGAACCATTGCACCCAAGAAAGCACAGGGCTGGGTTCCTATGAGTCTCTTCACAAGGCTGATTAATATGTAGCATTGCTTTATGTGTGTTTCTGTTTAAAGATACCTTATTTAATATTCATTGATGGGTGATTCATTAACACTGAACTGTACCTGAACAAAGTATAGCCAACACATGTATTTTCTCCCTGAGGCACATCATGCCTGCCTAGGCTAAGGAAGGCCAGATAGCCCGTGAGCAATACACTCAGGGGCCTTCAAAGCAGCAAAATCATCAACCAATAGCACAAAATTGAAAAAGTGGCATCATACAGACCATGGAAAGACACTTGTCCACAGCACATGACGAACAGGTAGAGTTGCCCTGCTTAGTCTTGGCTGGGAATATGTATTTAGGGTGACTCAAATTTTCTCTATTCTGGTGTGTCCACAAATGACTATAGAATTCCTTTGGATGTTTGTTTTTGTTTTGTGGTACTAGGGCCATTTTACCTGAGTTACACAGCCTCAGCCCTATTTCAATTTCATTTTGAGACAAGGTCTTGCTAAACTGCTGAGGGACTCACCAAGTTACTGAGGCTGGCTTCAAATTCACAATCCTCCTGTCTTTGCCTTCCAAGTACTGAGATTACAGGCATACACCACTGCCCCAGACTGACATTTGTTTTTGATTTGCAGGTTCCAAGTAAATTTTATCAAGTTGGCAAATTTGCAATGACAAATTCCACAAAGAATGAGGATTAGCAAAGTGTAATGATGCATACCTGTAGTGCCAGTACTTGGAAGGCTGAAGCAGGAGGATCACAGGTTTGAAGACAGCAAGATAGGAGAGGAGGAAGGCTGATCTTGATTAATGAGGGTCTACATCTGAACATGCGTAAAATTATGAACACGACATGGTTAACCTGGTCAACCACTGGTGGGAGAGGGGAAGGGATAACAGGGGCGGGGGGAAGAGGGCACCAAATATAGTTTAAATGTATACTATTTATTTTCAACAAAAAGAATTGTTAAAAAATAAAATAAAATATAAAAAAAAAGAAATTTAGTAAGACCCTGTTTCAAAAGGAAAAGAAAAAAAAGGTCTAAGGCTATATTTCAGTGATAGAGCATCTTCCTGTTCAATCCCTAGACTCCTCCCACTACCATTATTTTTTAAATGAGGATGGACTGAATTACAAAGTAAGCCATGCTAGGCTCAGCTGGAGGCTTTCTCCTTGACATCATAAAGAGACTGAAGAGGAAAAGTGGCAAAAATGTTCTTGCTGTGTGATTCAACATTTCTTAATGCTGTGTTTATGAACCACCTGCACTCAGCCTGGAGTGTCACCAGGCATATTCGTTCCTAGCTTAAGGAAATTGTACCCTAATCTCTGCCCTGAATCCTAAATTTAGAAGATTTGACAGATGCTATGAGGCAAGAGGAACATGGCCCTGGCCTTCCTGGAACACAGAAGGATGTCTCAAAATTTTGAAGGTGGCTATGAATTCTTCCCTCTCCTCCCTTCTCCCAGTACCGCAGCCCCAGCTGGAGGCGATCATCTGTAGAGTTGTGCAGGGAAGAGAATGAAATTTGTGAGTAGTCACCTGTAGCAGGTGACTGTCATATTTGGGCTTATAAAGCACTTCAAGAAGACCTCCTCTCTGTGTCCCATTTCTTCTGGTACATTATCTGACTCCAACATCAATAGGAAGGCCATTGGTTGATTCATCGCCCCAAACTCAGTTTTTTTTTTCCAAATACTTTTGCCCTAGTTTATGTTATTATACATGAATGGGTGCCAAGACTACAAAGGCAAGAGCAGGTCCTCACAAAGTCATGGCATGTAGGACAATAAAAAATAATATATCCACATTTTCCAACAGAGGCCACAGAGTAAGTGCCTGCCCAACTTTGTGAGATTTTAGACTCCATGAAAGTACATTTTGGGATCTCAGGATGCATGGCTCAGCCACTGAGGAACAGCTACTCCCTCAACCCACCAAGGCCCCGCTTACAGTTAGATATAAAATATCCCCTGAAGAGCTTATCTATTCATATTTCAGGGTTGATGTAGTGGCATCATGAAGGTTATCATCCCAGCAGTAAATACATCCATTGTATTGGATTTACTTGGATGGTACCCAGGAAGCTGGTAGGGTATGGCTGGATGTGGGTCCCTGGGGTGTGCCCTTGGAGATTATTTTGATTCCTCTGCTCCCTGCTCTTTTTCTTGCTTTTGTCCTCCATGATGTGAGGAGCTTTGTCTACATGGTCCCCATCTCTCCACTTCCTGTCACCATGTCCTAAGATCCATGGTCCCCAGCCTCACATGGACTGAGCTTGAAATGGTAAGAAAATAAGTCTTCTTTAAGTTACATGGTCAAAATTTAGATTATAGCTGCCAAGAATGCTGACTGGAACACTCCTTGAATTCAGGAGAGGTTCTTGGTTAGCAGGACAGTGAATATTTCTTCTAAAATCATCTCTGCAGTTGGGCTGTTTCTTGGTTGCCAGTTGCCAAAGACCTTCTGTCAATAGAGGCTTCTGCAGTTCACAGAGGACTTCAGAGATGCGCCATGAAGATCCCTCCAGCCCCAGGCAGAGCTGCCACCCACTGCTGACACTTAGCTTGGTGTTTAAAGAGTTGTACGCTGCATGCTTTGCTTTTTACTTTGTATTGAGGATGAGAATGCTCTTCCTTCCGCCTCATTACCATGATGATGCTCTGTACCACAATAAAGGATTCTAAAGAAACCCTAAGCTCTGGGTGACAGCCTGATATGTGTTAACGCCACTTACACCATTAGCCGAGGGCTAAGTTGAGAACAAGTCAGATCATTCGGTGATAACCAGCAAGAGAAGATATTCCCATCGTGGGATGTATCCAGATGGAATTAAACAGTTTTAAAGTTGTATCCTCATGCCAAACCTGAGCAGCACCCTCTCCCATATAACCAGGCACACCTACCATTTAAAGAAAGGTACTGTGATTCTATTCTAGGTGTTTATTCAGATTAAGTATCTCATTTTGGAGTTATTATTATTAATTCCCTTTTTAGAAAGAACTGTGCTATTCTGCTAATGCAGATAAATTCTGCTGTTGACTATATACTAACTGTGCCTGTTTCCAGGGAAGAAACCTGCAGTGTTTTCTTTGTGAGAATGTGGAAAATAGTTCTTATAAGGATTACAGAACTATATGAAACTTAATTTCCTATTCTTTCGCACCACCTCTCTTGCTGAGACCCTATTTCCTCATGGCTGCATTACTGTAACGGGTACCCATTTACTCCCCGGTTACGGGTTTGGCTTCTACAATCCCCTTGCACACTACTGTCACATAATCTCCTTCAAGCCACGTTATGTGGATGTTTGTCCTGCTCGACAGCCCATAATGGCTCCCTGTTGCCCAACATACTAGACACACAGTACCTTTGCTGCTCTTGACAAAGAGCTTTATATCGGTCTTTACCCCACTCAGCCAGACTAATATTTTTAAGACTCCTCTGCATACACAGTTCTGGTTGGTTTCAGCCATATCCATGCATACATGACATGGGGTTATATCTGAGCATCCTCTTCCTCCTACCTTATAAAATCTTCTTTCTACCACATAAAACCTCCTCTTTTTTCTCCAGTCTACAAGAATACTACCTTGATGAAACCCCTGCAGCAGAGTCTGGTCTGTTCTTTCTACAGAAGGCTAGAGACTAGGTGTGTCAGCCTTTGCAACCCAAGTGGTCTCTGGGGCAACACTCTGCTGCCAAACCATAGCCAACACAGACACAAATGGCAAGGATGTGTCCCAGCAAAACTTTATTTACAAACGCAGGTGATGAGTTAGAGGCAGCCCATGGGTCAGAGTATGCCAGCCACTGGTTCACAGCACCAAACACACAGAGATGCTTTCGCTTAATCATTATATCCTTGCATGGTTTCCTGTGGATGCTATATAGAATTAAGCTCTGGCTCAGAGTTCAGAAATTAAGCCCCTTAAAGATGTAAAAAAAAATGTCGTGGTGAAGAAGACCTAGGTAACATAGGAGCACCCAACCCATCAAGCCCTCCTCTGAAGTCTTGCTATAATTGTTTGCTTTTCATGACCCCTGGCTATTAGATTCTATGACCACTGTCACTATTACTACTATTACGGTTTTACAGTTACATAAAAAGGGGTACTCTAGAACATTCCAAGTGAACTTCCAGAGTCAGACATAAAAATGTGTCCAAGCTGAGATTCGAAGCCAGGAAGGCCAAATGCAAAGAAAATTGTTAACAAATTTGTTTTATCATGTCCTTTTTTTGTTAGAGGTTACTGGGAATTGAACTCAGGGACATCATACCTCTGAGCTACACCCCCAGACCTATTTTCTTTTTATTTTGGAAACAGGGTCTTACTAGGTTGGTTAGGGCCTTGCTAAATAGTGGAGGATGGTCATGGACCTGCAATTTTCCTGTCTTTGCTTCCCAAGTCCCAGGATTACAGGCCTGTACCATTACGCCCAGCTCTATTACCTCTTAAACACTGTAACTGACAACACAGTGCTTGGCACATTGCATCTTTTATTTTGAATATTTATTTTAAAATTAATTAATTAAATGAATAATTTGCTTATAAAATACAGTTACTCATTATAAGGAGTTTGAGTAATAAAATTTTTACAATGAGTTTATTACTGAATACAAATTTCCTTCCAGAGATAAGCATTATTACCACTGTGGTCTATTTTTCTGTCACTCCACTCTTCTCTCTCCCTGCTAATCTACATCCCCAAAGCTTTTTTTAATTGACTTTTATTTGACTGATTTGTTA
Source organism: Muscardinus avellanarius (assembly GCF_963383645.1). Taxonomy (NCBI): domain Eukaryota; kingdom Metazoa; phylum Chordata; class Mammalia; order Rodentia; family Gliridae; genus Muscardinus; species Muscardinus avellanarius. The sequence continues at coordinate 19,693,447 of NC_137793.1, read as the reverse complement.
GATTCATTTACACTTGCTGAAAATATACACACACATCCATATCATGCAGCTCATAGGCTACTATCTGCTACTTAATAATCCTCCCCCTCCCACTTCCAGAAATTGTGTTTATTCTCAAACCTATTTATGCCAGTTGTACTTTAATCTAATTTCACAATTCAGTTAAATATAGCATGAACCAATAAAATACTGTAAAAACAAAGCATTTTCTTAAGTTCAGTGCTTTGAAAAAATTCAATGCATGCAAATTGCTACAAACAATGCTGTCAAATTAGGTATGGGTACAACTTGAAAAATTGATGGGGAACATGTAAACATCTAGAAGGATTCAGGATTCAGGCTCCTTCCCAAGCCTTTTAATTCCTCGCTCTATTTTATAGAGTTGAAATAGCAAATCACAGAAGCTGCCCAATGGGAGAGTTTTATTCAAGAAAGAAATGATCGCACACTCCAAGAGAAAGTTAGCTTTTCCCTGAAGACCAGTGCAAGTTAAGATTATTGAGAAGGAAAAAAAAAAACCCTCAAAAACACAAAGAAAACAACAAAAACAATGATAAAACCCCGGCTTTTCTACATTTGTGTCAAAACAAAATGTTTGACTCTGTATGGTTTGATTTTTGTGGATCTTTGCTTTACTTTTTCAGTTAAACCATCGATCACTTGGTTTAGCCATGCAGTAAAAGAATATTTCTCTTTACACACACACACACACACACACACACACACACACACACACACGAATTTTTTCTTTTCACAGAACGAAAGTTATATTATGCACATGGCTTTATAAGCAGCTTTCTCTTAGCAATATATTGAGGAAATCTTCTCTATGCCAATAAGTAGTTTTATTTTATTGCAAAATATTCCTCCAAAGTGTTTTAATCTGTAGATGTCATATTTAAACAATACTCTTTGTTGCACAAGTAGAATTCCCCATTTCTGCTCTTGTAAATATTCATAATAGTATTTATTCAATAAATAGTCATTGAGTACCTACTTAGCTGTCAGTCACTGTGATACGATTAATATCCATTTCAATATAATTTTGTGCACCATTTCCTTGGATAAATTCCTAGAACTAAACCTGCTGGGTCTAAGGTAACAGAGTTAAACTCCATACTGTTAGACCACATTGTATTTCCTTGTATATGCCTACTTCTCCCCTAGTTCTTAAGGATGCGGACTGTGACTTATTTATCTTTTATCCCTGAGCACTGAATGAACATTGAACGTGCCCAGAGTAGGCACTCAAAAAATGTTTATTGAATCTTGAATAATGAATAGTCCTTGACTGAAGTACTTATTTACTAGAATTACCGATTTTTGCCCCCTCAACTCTCTTAGTAAAGTCAATTAAAAATCACAACTGGCACTTGTAACAGAAGGCAGGATAAAAGGAAAGACCCCAAAGTGAGTGCTGCTTTTGTCAGGAAGGACATGAGAATCCCTGGTCCTGTGAGACCAGCAGCTTGAACTTGCTCATCTGATCACAGTCTCCGGAGATTTTTTCCAACTGTGGCTGGGAATTTGCAAGAGAGACATTCCTTTGGGCAGGGGCCCACAAGGCCTTTCTTCTCGCTTTCATGCCCAAAGATACCTCCCATAAGCCCTGGACTAGGAGCTACTCAGGCAGCCTTCAGTATTTAACAGATGTGCTGAGATCGATCACAGACATAGATGGTTTTAAAGATATGCTTGAAAATTAATTTTGGACTCAGAGCCTGCTGACTGTTCCTAATGATCTGCCTCTGTTCTCCCTACCAACCATTCTGTGCAGCTTACCCTGGGGTGGCATGCCTGAGTCTCTGGGTACCCCCTTTGATCGATGATTGGCTATAACCTTTGGTTTCTTAACATGAACTTGGAATTCACCACAAATTTTCCTTACTAAACCATATTGGGCACTGGGTGATGGAGGGTGGAGGCAGTGTATACATGTGGGTCAAATGGAGGGGCATCTATTAGATAGTCTGTCACTCTTCTAGAGACTCTCTTTCATGTACTGTTGAGACTGATGATTCACACTGAGATGACTAAGAAAGTCCAGTTCCCATTTCTTCAGTATATCCATGACTAAGATTTAAGAAGACTATGGAGTAAGGCTAGATGGCCAAAGATGGCCAGACCCTGGTGCAATACAGTGCAAGCAATGCCTAAGGTATACTTACTATGAACCTGAAGATAGATAGATAGATAGATAGATAGATAGATAGATAGATGATAGATAGATAATATAGAGATATGTAAATACACTACAACTGCCCTCAGGGTATCTCATCTACCTGAGACTTCCTCCAGCCCATTCCATTCCACTGTGGAGATGCAATTGTTTCTGATTGGCAGTTGGAACAGCCCTTTCTTGCAGCTATGTAAGAACCCAGCTTTTGCTGTTAGCATGTGGTCACCTGCTTCTTCTAGGCATGCCCTTATATTAGTTAATTTGTTAGCTTGCTTGAATCACAGTCGAGAACCCTTCAGCTTTGCTTTGCAGCAATAAATTCAACTGACAGCTGAAATTTGGAACGCTCACTTAATATTGATTCTGAATGTAATAACAAGCGACATGACCTTTTGGATGGTGTAAAATATGGCCGCCACAACATCTGTGCCACATTTCTTGCTGTTTAGTAATATGCTGTAACAGCATGGAGCTGGCATTAAAGCTAAGCTTTATTATCAAGCAGATCACTCCATCTCTCTGGTTTCATTTAAAAAAAAAAACCTGCTCTCAGCTTCTGGAGCTGATATTGTGTCTAAAACACGTTGCTGTTTTTGAGACCTAATTTACCCTGTAGTAAGATAGAGAAAGATATCTGATGACCAAATAGGAAAGTGGGGAAGATTAGCAAGGGCAAGAAAGGCCACCTGACATTCCAAATTTCAAGGGACCAGAAACTGGCACAATTTTCCATGACAGTAGCAGGGGCATTAAGAATTCTCAGTTCTATCCTTAGACAATGTCTATGAAGTTGATGTCATTTAGCGATTCCTACAAGGTATTAGCATCTTTCTTTCTCTCTGTTACTAGCCCCTGACCCCCCACCCTCAACAAAAAAGATGATTACCAGTGGTACTTGTCCTGTTGCCTGAGCATCATTTTAATTTAGCATTGCCCTGGGAAATCCTAAACTAATTTAACTAGGATGGATGCAGGAATGTTTGCATCTGATTTACTCTCACTGTTTTTCTTTGAAGTCTTGGTATCTTTAAAACATTCTCCAAGTAGGCAGAACATCAATTTGTGCACTTTAAAAAATCCAATTTAAGCAGGTTAAAAATCGTCAAAATAGTCTAACCATATTTCTTCAACTGAACTTCCAACTATGGAACACACACACACACACACACACACACACACACACACACACACACTACTAAACTTGAAAGTATTCTATCACTTCAATATATTCCGCAGTTCAGATTGGCTTTCACTTTGGTGAATGGGGAGAATTTAAATCTCTTTATCACGAGAGACAGATCTTGACTCTGAAACAATACAGCATCCTTTTCCATTGCTGTGGTATTTTGACTCTGGTTGAACCATTTCTGGAGGATACAAGCACAGAGTTTTAAATCCTATTTCTCTGGAGGGAAGAAAAGAATTAAATCATATTTAGGAAGCCTTCTTCTCCGTAAAATATATTTCAAAATAAAAGACCTCTCAGTAGTTTCAAAGAAAATAGGGACTCATTTTATTTGTTCTTCTGGTTATACGATACCAATTCTATTTAGCATGCAAACTTGGCTACCATTGCGGTTTAAACTTGGTATGGTGACCATCTCCATGAAGCACACTATTAATAGGGCACTTTTTTTGTATTAGGAACTGCAGAAAAGTGATTCTGATACTTGGTAAGTGTTTTATTCAAAGAAAATGCCAAGCCTGGCAGGTAATTGAAAAACGTCAGACTTCAAAGTCCTAACACAAAATGAGAGGCACTGGCCTATACCCTTTTCCCAGGGGAACCTAGGAGAATGCCCGCTGGGATAACTTCCAAACCGAATAGAGAGCCATCCTGCCTTAAAAAAAAAGTTAATCAAGCTATAAGTGAGATGTCCTGGAAGTGAGACATTGGTCAGGAAAAAAAGCTTACCCAATTGACACCCTTTCAGGTAGACTTCCAGGACTGACAGGCAGCTATTACCCATAATCTCTGCCACTATTCCCCATGAGATTCTAGCATTTATTAGGATATCTTTTTGATATATTATCAGGAAAGTTCAGAAATACTGGAGGGCACTCCTCTATTCCAGGGAGCACACATTTATTTATAAAGACCAAGCTCATTATTCTTGCAGAATAACGTGGGTAAAATATGATTGGATTCCTTAATTGACAGAAGCCTATGCCAGATGGCTGAAATGCCACTTTCATTTCAGGGAGAAAGAAAACCTTCACAGAAAGGAGGCAGCCTGGAGTTGCAAGGTAAGATTGGTCTTAATTATTAGCCCCAGAGAATGGATGGTCACCGTCGTGTTTATATAATTAGAAAGCAAATTTCAAACTAAGGTGTTCAAATACATAGTCTACCATTAATAGGGAAGTACAAATGGCAGAGGGTTAGAGGGTCCAGGAAGGGGAACTACATCCAGTTAATCAAAAAACATTTCTGCATTAAGATGAGATTTTGGCTCTGACTTTAGAATGAATCAATCCTCAAACTTGGCAAGCAATAATTAATTCCAGCCGTGTATCACTCATCTGTGTAGCGGCTACCCTCAAATAGAGATCTTAGAAAACTCTCCCCGGTGAAATCAGCGAAGCCATCAGACACAGCCATATGCTCCAAGCTCAGAGAGGACTGGTCATGAGACAGTTATCTACGAATTGAGATGTTAACTGCCCAACAGCGTTTTTGCACCATCGGGTGAGTGCCTCTCTCTTGTTTGAACTATTACTAACCAAAACCCCACTCCTTTCCCAATGTTTAGACCTACTCCTTTTCTTTTTGACCTGGTGCTTGCCTTGTTTTGTAGGATACCGGGGGAGCTTTGTTGAGAGTGCCATGGAGATAAAATGAATGAGAAAATGAGTCCACACATTTACAAGGTAAACAGACACAAATTGGATTGCTCCAATATTCTCTGCTGAAGTAGGATTCGCGACTAATCTGATTATATGAATATTATGAGTCACTAAGTGTCTTCCTGCAGCAATTACCAAATTTTCACAGATAAAAGAGGGCATTTTCTTTAGGACCCTGCTAATATATCAAGTGTTTGGCTTTAAAGATAAAGACAGGGAGATAGATAAATAGAGAATCTGAGGTAGGTTTACAGTGTCTTTATCTTTTCCTCTTCTATTCTCTTTTTTTTTTTGTTGTTTGTATTGAACCAGATAGAATTGTTTTCCTTCCTTAACTACATTGAAGCTATTTCTGAATATAATCCAACTTTTGTTTTCTTTAAAGTTTATTTTTGGGCTTTACAACTGAGTGCCTGCTAAGGAAGTTATACTATCCTCTCTCATCCCTGGGTTGCTCACTGAGATAAATAGCACTCAAATATTACTTTGTAATCCTCTCTCTGACCTAGTATTTGTAAACTTAAGTGACCTTTGTAAGCCTCCCTTAATGACCTAGGACTCAGTGTAAAGAAAATCATGGCTATTAACAAGTTCATCTGTGTACCTTGATTAGTTGGCCAGCAATTAGCTTGGTTTCTTTTTAATACAAAGAAACTCAAGGGCATATTTCTATTAACAGACCCCATAGACAAACCACATTGATGTTGAAGGATGACCTTGGGAGTTAAACCATGCAATTGGTAGAGATGCATCTTAGTCAGAAACAAACACAGTGGACACAAGCCTAAGTTGTGGTTCAAATCCCATATCTGCCTCTTCTAAGTGAAGAATGATGTTATTTCACCACTTTAAGCTTTCATTGGCTGAAATATGGGGGAGAGATTGTCAATAGTGCCTACAATTGTAGTAAGGTTGGTAGAAGATGTCAAGACACACCTCCTAACATGGCCTAACAGGACTGGTTCTTTACAGTTCTCCAGCTTCATTTTGGATATAGCTTTCTTTCCCTGGATCCTGACACCCACAATCTTTCAGTTCCTCTCCTGGCCTATCTGCCACAGAACCATACCTACTTTGCTTTCCTTGCCTGAATTACTCATTCCTACTCATTAAGCCTTCACTGTTTTGTCCAACTGGTCCACATGACAACATCATCCCCTCCACAATCCCTGGAATAGATATCCTCTGAGCCTGGAGCGGTGTCTGCCTTTGGTAATTATTCTATTCCCAGCCAGGGGTAGAGGGCTTGACATACAGTAAGAACTCAACTTGTATTAGTTGTTATCATGATACGATGTGTTAAGAATGGTGGCTAGGAACATCCATCTCTAGCCTACAGCATCACTAGGCAGCAGCAAGGCAGAAAGCAACATACTTTTGATGGCTTTGAATTTCCCAGGTAGACATAATCACAGTCAAATTTTAACTCTAATGAGCAACATGCTGTGTTTGCTAAAAACAAAAAATCCAGCAAAATCCAACTGAAGACCTGTACTGAGCAGCAATCATCCCCATGGCATCTTGGGTTCATTGGCTATTGTTTTCAAAACCATCCCTCCATGGGCACCCTCCTTGTATTCATAGGCAATAGCCCAGGTATTAGTATTCAAGTTTGATCACCTCTCTGCAAATCCAGTGGCTAAATACATGTTTTAATTGAACCCAAGAGTGTTGTCTTGCAGGCACAGTATAGGAAAAAATCACTAGAAAAATGGCAAGTAGAAGCGGCCTCTTACCTTTGAATGGAAATGACACTTAGAACACATCAATAACAATTTTCTATTGGGGAAAAATGTCTGCAGCAAGAGGAACCTGTTTAGGGTTTTAAGAGGAAATGCAGCAAAATTTAGTGTTTTCTATTCTTTAGAAAACAAAACTGCCATAGCCAGCCAGGTAAGGTAACTCTAACTGGATGAAATACAGAGTGAGTGATGTTGGGATACAGAAATTAACATTAGCCAATAAAAAGGCTCCAATGTGCACAATGATGCTAAGAAAGGTCAATAAAGGTGTGCCTTTGCCATAACATTAAACTAATTCTGGGCCAAAATGTATGTGTGTGTGTGTGTGTGTGTGTGTGTGTGTGTGTGTGTGTATTGGGGATTGAGCCCAGGGGCATTCTACCTCTGAGCTACACTCCCAGCCTTTTTTTTTTTTTTAGTTTTTCTTTTTGAAGCAGGGTCTGATCAAGTTCCAGAGGGTTTTACTAAGTTGCTGAGGCTGGCCTTGAACCTGTGATCCTCCTCTTATTTCAGCCTCCCAAGGACTGAAGTGACAAGCATGCGCCACCATGCCTGGCAATGGACTAAGACTTGTAATCTCTATTAAACAGGACAAAAATATCAAAAGGCCTTATCCTGGATAGAAAGTTCTCCATCTACTATAAAGCCCTTTCTCTACATTAGTTTTGCTGTCATATGTGTGTGTGTGTGTGTGTGTGTGTGTGTGTGTGTGTATTCACACAAATAATGAACTCTCTATTCTTTTTATGTAATGTCCTTAGGTATCTATTTTCATATATAGTGTCATTCTTATGGGAATAGTTTCTTGATGACAATAACAACTGATGTTAAGTGAGCTTTTCCTAAGATAATTCTTGGAGAACTTCACATTTATTATCTTACTTGATCCACATAGAATCTCATGACATAGACGTGACTACTGTCCCTACTTTGTAGAAGAGGACACCGAGGAACTGAAGTCACCTACCCAGCCGGTGGCCTTGCTGGGATCCACCCTAGGGAGTTTCACTAACGCGCTCTGGATTCAGCCTCTAATCTCTACCCCCTCCTAACTATGAAGCACTCCTGATGGCTCAGTCCATTGTGAAAATATCCCAAATAAATAAAACGAGACTTTCAGGGACTTGGAAGGCTCCACAGGAAGTCCCAAACGTAGCCCTTTCACGGATCATTACATTTTATATGGAGTGTTTGCTCATAACAAACATTTTCTTAATAATCTACCATTATTATTATTTTTTTAAATTCCTAGGCCTAAATGTGAAATGTTGCTAAACTTGGGAGGCTTTTCAATTCTTTAAAAATAAACCTTACCAAGATTCTTAACCTTTCTAGTGGGCTTTCTCATGGCTTGCTTCCGTACCACATAATTATCACATAAAGAACTATCTACTTACGCGGAAGCAAGAAAGAGAAAACAAAACAAATGGAAAACACAAACACAGGCATGTTTGTTGTTTCATATTGAGGGTTATTTAGCTTGGATAATAAATCATTACAAAGAATGTCAACACCGCACAGGGGAGAGGGAGTAGTTAGTTGCAGATGCTAATGGAGGACGTGCATTACTAATAAGGAAGAGAATGAGCAATGCTAGCCACATGCTAGTCATCACTGCGAATCACAAGACAAGCCGTGTTCACACTGTGCTTAAGACGGCTGCATGGCACTGCAGGCAAATAGGCACATGTCAACCGCAGTCCCTCCTAGCCTCCGCCCAAGACTACGGAAGAGTTTAAAAATAAAGCTCTCTGTGTTACATTCCAAGACCTCAACTCAAACATATCTGTCAGCAAAAAGGATCTTGCCGGTCTTCACCCCTACAAGAGGGGTCTACCGGCTTTGATGGTGTCAGAGTTCAAGCTACAAAGAACAACAGAGCCACTTGCAAATAAGTCCTGTAGGTTTTTCTTTTTTAGTCATTTTTCTCCTCTAAAACATGTCTTGGATGCACCGATTCTTTGAGTGCACCGCTGTCTTGATTCTGGGCTACAATAATGGTTTGCTCTGAGATTTCCCTATCATTTCATTTGCCTTCTTCCTATCTAGAATAAGAAGAAATAAAAGTCCAATTGTCTGAAAATCTAGCAACCTAAAATTTCCCTTTCTAATAATGTTTTGGGTGCACATTTCAGTGGCTTTAAGCACATGTACATTATTGTGCAGCCATTTCCATACTTCATTACCAAAACTTTTCATCTTTCCAAACCAGTACTGTGCCGTTAAACAGTCTCTCCGAGCTGCCTCCTCTCTCCAGTGCTTGGCAACCACCATTCTGTTTTCTGTTTCAATCAGTGAATTTGCCTACTGTAGGTGCAAAAAGGGCATCTTGTGATACTTGTCTTTTGTACTGGATTATTAGCACAGTATCTTCAAAGATTATCCATATTGCAGCATGTGTATGAGTGCCATTTCTTTCTCTGTGTGTGTGTGTGCGTGCGTGCGCGTGCGCACACGCGTGTGTACTAGGGATTGAACTCAGGAACATTTTACCTCTGAGGTATACCTCTGACCCTATTTTATTTTTTTTTTCTTTTGAAACAGGGTCTAAGTTTCTGAGTTTGAGCTTGAAACTGTGATCTTCCTGTTTCAGTCTTCTAAGTACTGGAATTACAGAGATGTGCCAATGGTACCTGGCTTGTCCTTTATTTTTAAAGACTGAATAATATCCCATTGCATGTATAAGCCACATTTGTTTATCCAGTTATTTACTGACAGACATTTGGATTGTTTTTCATCTTTTAGCTATCTTAAAGAAAGCTGCTATGTACAGAGATGTATAAATACCTGTGTCTCTGCCTTCATGTACTATAGTATATACCAGAAGAAGAATTAGATCATATGTTAAATCCATGTATAATTTTTTGAGGACTCTCCATACTGATTTTGACAGAAAGTACACCATTCTATACTCCCCTCAGCTAAGTACAAATATTTCAGTCTCTCCATATCTTTGGCAACATTTGTTATTTCTCTTTGTATTTTTTTATAATAGTCATCCAAATGGGCGTGAAAATATGCTTTTTAGAGAAGTAACACCCTTCTGTGGCTTCTAACTGCACTTAGAATAAAATAATAAGCTCCTTGGCATGGTTCCATAGCCCTGTATGATCTGATCTTTGCAGATACTATTTAATTCCATCTCATCCCACTCTGTTCTCTTGTTTTGTGTGCTAGACAGGCTCACCTCCATTGAATTCTTGAAACATGTCAAACTCTTCCCTAGTTTAGGATCTTTGCACATATTAATCCCTTTGCCATGAAAGTTCTTTCCCCCATTATTGTCGATCCTGGCATGGCCTCATCTCATCTCAGCCTAAATACCACTACGCTACCTACTAACCTTAGTGGCGTCCCTCCCCATAATCACTGATCTCCCTTCTCTTCCTACTCCTTTTGGTGGCTCAGATACCACCAAATTCCTTCTTCTTTATGTTGCTGTCCCTTTACATCTGGGTAGGAATTTTATGGGATAACAGCTCAGATCCTGAGGCTCACTGTCACAACAGTAGTGGCTTCTTTCCCAGAGTTAAGCAAAATATCCGGAACACAGTAGGTCCTTGGTAAATATCCATTAAATTTATGAGAGAGCTACAGAAAAAAAGCAGACCTATGAACAGCACATAGCGGCTGCAGGGACCACTCATACACAATAACCTCATGCAGTTCTGGGAAAAGATGGGAAAGAATGGGTCTCGTGCAGACAGATATTCATCAGCCCTGGAAACCGGCACTGTGCATCTTTGGCCTGAAAAAAACCCCCACACATCTCAATAACAATAGGATCAATTTTGACATTAACACGAATATTACCAAAGCCCAAGAGATACATTTAAATTCACCGAGCTCTGCGGCAGATAATATAAAAGCTCTAACTTGCTCTCTAGAAACAAGAAACTTTCATTTATGGCTTCCCAGCTCTTGCTAATCCTGCCCATTAGGCCAAAATATTGCATTTTACACAGGATGCAAGATCATACAAGAGACTGATGTAATACTTAGGCACAAAACCAGCTGGCAGATTTAACACTGAAATCCCCTTTATTCGGAAAGCACAAATCAAGCCCAGGCTGCCTTTGCTGACAGATTCCTGCTTGTTCCTCGTTATGGATAGATGAAAGAAGACAACTTCACATTCTGGGGCACAGCTCTCACCCCCTACATTTGCATACCCAGTCATTTGTAAACGGAAAGAAACACATCCCCGCATTTGCCCAGAGGTAAATGTTTACTCAGAAAGGTGACTTGTGACATTGACAACCTTGTCAGTTTTCCATCTGCATATTTTAAGGGAATGCGTCTTTCCTTTAAGTACTTTTAGTTCAGCTTCTTGGTTTCCTTCTTTCAATGTGTGCAGAGATGCCCCCCCCCACCCCTCCCACCTTAGATCTGTAGGTCTCGGTTTGAATAACTTCCTTGGAGAAGAGAAAAAGGGCAATTTGAGGGGTCTCACCAGCCCGAGGGTGGGCCTAAAAGGGAGGTCTGAGATTGTAGTCTTTTCATCTTCCTTACCCCGCCAGGCTGCACAAGAGCTGAGGCTCACCCCTGGCTGTGAAGGAATCCTTCTCTACAGCGGGGTACATCCCTGGAGGGCTCTCTGGAACATTTGCTCAGGTAGCTGAGCGGTTCATCAGCATAGCAATCCGCCCAGTCAGCTCCAGCCATCAGAGCAGAGAAGTGTGGATGGCAAGGGGAACTCTTGGGAGAGCTCCCCGTAGGCAGGTAGGGAAGGCACATTCATCCAGAGATCATAAATATGCATCTTGGCCCTGATCTTTTCTGCATGAGGGTGATAGACGAGACAGCACAGAGTCAATTCTCGCCGGCCACTCTCCAAGTGCCCCCACTTAGCCTAAGAACGTGCGCTATTTGGAACTAAGTAAGGCATGCACATTTGCAGGGTGTGACTCCACAGACCCGTCTTTAACCCCACCACAAGAGAGGGAGCTCTCTGCAGCTTCCAGAATCAGAAAGCTCTCTCAAATCACCTGCAGTCGAGGACTCTGTCTCCAGAAACCACTATTTGCCAGGTGGGATATGACAATGGGTAAGACAGGATCTCACTCCTTGGAGAGCTGACAATCTAGTCAATTTAAATTAAATTGCTAAGTTAATTTAAGTAGGATATAAGACACACTATGATGGAAAAACAGATGGTACCAGGAGCGCTGGGAAGAGGAACCTTACTTAACTGTGGGTGGATTGGGAATGGGGCGGAGGTGGGGGGGGTCACTGGAAATTTCTTAGGAGAAGTAAAATCTGGACTGAGACACAAAGAACAGACGACAGTTTGGAACTTAAAATCAGGGTACAAGCAGTAGAAGAAAGACTCAGTCATTCCCCAGATCAATTTCCTAGAGGATCTTTTCTTTCTTTTCACTGCAGATGGAAGGTTGAGAGTTTTCCAACATCTCCGCGAGCAGCAGATCCTATCTGGATACGTATGCGAAGAAGCCAACGTCAAGAGACACAAGGTAGACCGTTCACAGGACAGCTCAGAAATTGTGATTTATATTTATTGAGATACTTCCCCACAAAGAAAGCTGGGATTAGCAATATGTTGCCTGTCAGTGGTTCACTGGTTTCTCTGCCAGGGGAGGATGAGAGAAGTAAAGTCGCAAAAACAAAAAAGAAAGGCAAAAGAAAAAGAAACGCTCACTGTAAATTAGTGCTTGTCAAGCTCAACAAGTTGTAGAGCACAGTGAAGACGCTTAATTAAAGTAAACAGACAATTTAAAGCAAGGGGAAGTTCAGCCTACATAGAAAAAAAAATTCTAGGTACCAAAACAAATTCATGAAAAGTTAGAGGGATTGCTCTTCATCATTTATTTGAGGCATGGTTGGTAATAAAGTTAGCGTCCTTCCCATCGGGTGTTAGCATGACTTCGGTTATTAGCAGTTGAAGACAATATGCTGGAGCAAGGCGTCTTTCCTCTTTCCTTCGCTTTTCCTTTTCTATTCCCCACCCCCCTAAACATAATAAGAATGCAATCTCCACTCTGCATGCAGTGTGCCTCAGTATCTCAGCTGGTTGCTGTGCTGGGGACATTTGACATTTGCTGATTGCTTGGGAGCTCGAGGCTGCAATTTGAAATTCTCCGCATACAGAATGGAATGCAAAGCACAAAATGACTTAGACCTGTGAACTGGGAAAAGCTTGCAGGTAACAGTTGTGCTTTCTATGGCCCACGTAGGTAAGACATTAAAAAAGACCATACTAGACAGGACAGAACGTGAGCCAGTGTACCTCAAAAAAATTTCAAAAATCTCTGAAAGCATTCACTTGCTAGGACCACATCTTCCGCTAAGCAGTGAGCTTTCCATAAGCTAGCTTAAACAAAAGAGTTGGAATACTCTTTCATGATTTTTTTTTTTTTTTTTTTTTTGCAGTACTGGAGTTGGAACCCAGGGGCATTCTACCTCTGAGCTATGCCCTAGCCCTATTTTTATTCTTTAGTTTGAAGTAGGGTCTCACTGAGTTACAAAGGGCCTCACTAAGTAGCTGAGGCTGTCCTGAACCCAGATCCTCCTGTCTCAGCCTCCCAAATGCTGGGATTGCAAGTGTGTGCCACCATGTCCTTCTCTTTCATGATTTTGATTCCTGGTTTCTGGAAGTATTCTGCAACATTTATAAGCTAGATAATCAGTGATAATGGAACAGGGATAAAGGCAGGAAAAAGAACCAAAAATAAACCTCTGACATTTCAACTAGCTCTGTGTGTGTGTGTGTGTGTGGTTTGGGGGGTTGATCTCAGGGACGTTCTACCTCCACGCTAAACCCTTAGCTCTATTTTATTCTTATTTTGAAACAGGATCCCACAAAATTGATGAGAATCTCACTACTTGCTGAGGCTGTCCCCAAACTTCAACTGGATTTTGGTAAAGTATTTCTCACATGACAGCCATTCTTTAGCTCAAAAGACAGCTGCTTTTGGAGGGTAAGACACGGAGGTCTCCTAGTAACAACTAAAGGGAGAATTGTGATTGCCTTGCAACCTCTATGTAAACTTAATGAAGCATCTTTAGTTGGATGTTTTTAAAACTGGGTCAAAGAAAGGGGAAAAACAGGCTGAGTGCTGATGCTACTTTATAACAGATTGAGGACACTGTGGCAGGCAATGTGTAAAAGCCTCTGCCTAAGCACAGAAGTGAACGAGCACAGCAAAAGCCTCGCCAATGAACAGAGATCGATACCAGGGGAAGATCTAAAATTGGTTTTTCATGCCTAACCTCACTGTCGCTTATCGACGGCCAGTACACTGTATACTGGAGCACCCACTTAGGTCACTCCAGGTCTGGCATAGGCAAAGCAAATGGAGAAAGATGAGAGGAAGGGAGGTAAGCAACTCCCTGGGAAAATGTTTGGCCATCACTAAAGAGTCTATGTTCTTTTTGATCTTTGATGCAGTTTCTTCTGCCTGATGAAGAAGCTCCGATACTCTATGCAGATGAAAAACAGATGCTTAGACATAGCTAAGTTGTCCCGCACCTAAGAGGGGGATAAAGGTGTCTGAAGCTATGCAGGAGGGATCTCTTTTGCTCCCCAAGAGACAGGCATATTCCAAGCTTACTGGTAGAAGACATTAGAACTATGGACTCATACATGTGCATTCATGTGTGCATATATGCATTAGAGAGAAAGAAAGAGACACTGAGTTAGTCGCACTGATTTCCTTCCAAGAAGCCATATGTGAATGAAGAACGTGTTCCTCAGGCTGGTCCCAGGCCGGTGGTCCTTGTGCAGCTGCTCAGTTCCTTCCAGCTCCGATGGCATTTAGAGCTCACTAGGGGAAGCATGTGGGTGACTTGAAGCTGATGAAAATTTTCCAATGGTTCCATCTCTTTGTATTTCTATCTCTGGCCTAGCATGGATGGTGGGAGGGGAAATGGCAAGCCCACAAGAGCTGTGAACAGCTGCTCGGATGCTTTTAAAGCTAAGGGGGGAAACTCCAGTTTTGTTGGAGGCCTCAAGCATGGATTGGGTCTCTTCCCATTAAGCCTCAGCCTATGGTCCACAGATCCATTTTTGGTGCTGGGTTAGTACTCCTTGCTGGTTTACTTTTTTTTCTGTTTTCAACTTGCAAATAAACTAAGATGAAAACCTTGACCAGTTATAAAGACAAAATTAGTTTTGATAGGATACTAACACTTTCATAAAATATGATTTTCAGGATGAATTTGCCTATTAGCAGTTCACCTTTCTCGAAGTAGTAAAACATGGGGCTTTTCGGGGAGTTGGGGAATTTTTCAGGGTGGCCTTTCTGGGACACCTATTTATCATCCATTTCACAAAATACTGACAGAGAGCTCACTCTGTACCAGGTGCCATTCTGGGTTCATGAGATACATCAGTGAACACACATCGCTTTTGGGCCTTGGTTGAGTTGATGTGTTAGTGGGAGTCAGAGAAACAGTAACATAATAAATAATCATACAGCATGTGAGAACCTCATAAGTGCTATGAAACAACAGAAGTGAAAGAAAAACAACAACTAAACCCACAAAGTAAAGGGGGTTGAGAGCAAGTGAGTGGTGGATGGGAATGAGAAAGATTTCTAAACAGTATGGTTATTAGGATTCGGTACATTTTTTCTTTTTTAAGAATGAGTTTAGAAGTCAAACAGGAAGCATAGACTCATTATCTTAATCCTAAACATTCCTGAATATTTGTGCCACAGAGGCTGTCCCAGAGGTAGTCCCTGGTAGGGTGAGTTGTGGACAGTACAGAGAGGACCACGTGAAGCCAGGTGCGGGAGAAGCCCCTTCTCTAGGTACCGTGATCATTTATTCACAGGAATCCTGCTGCTGGCTCCCTAAACTCAGAGCACTGTCAGTTCTAGGGTTACTTACCTTCTAGGCCCCAAATCAAAACCTCTAAGAAAAATAAAAGAGAAAACAAGGAAAAAGAGGAAACAAGGAGGAGAATCCAGGGGTGGCTGTGCTCAGAAGTTAGGGACAGAGTCTAACTCACGAGATGAGGTTCAAGGAGCCACACGATTCCTCACGTGTTCCCATGCCCTCCAACAGCGTATTAAATTCTGTCCTTGTCTGACATAAAGTAATAACAAAGAGTTGTCACCGTCCTAAACAACAAAAGATGAGATGACTTAATTTCTCTTTCTTTCCGAGGCATGTCACAGTCTCCTGTTTAATGACAGGAGAGAAGCCACTGGACTTCATCACAATTTACAGCACCCTCGGGGAGAGAGAAGGGGCAGAGGTGCCGAGCATAAAATGCACCATGCAGAGATTTAATCGGTGCAGAGCTGGAGCTGCATTCCGGCTGAATAAATCAGATTAGGGGTCGCACCTCTCTCCAAATCCCCATGGCTGCTCTCTGGGGAGAACATCAGGCTAGTACAACCATGGCTCGAGGAAGCTCAAGCAACACCACAGACGAGTACAGTTCATCTCACAGGTCTGGATGTTCACCAAATGCGCCAAAGGAAGAATCAATCTCCAAAGAGCAAAATCTATTTGTTTTAAGGAAAACAACACGTTATTTCACAGTGCACACCTAGAGAAATATGGTCTTCGGGTAGAGGCCTATCAACACCTTTGCCAACTGCCCCTTACATCATGGTTGTTATAGGAACATCCAGCTCACACCTATCTCTCAACAACAGCTCTGTGGGGCAACAGATTCCACAGCCTCCTCCTGGGTCACAGAGCCAGGAGCTGGACACCCACCCTGCTAGAAGGAGCTGGTGCACATCCTTCCTGGGCAGAGAGAGCAAGCTCCCAGGCACATCCAGGCTTGTCTATCGTGATGCTCCACATTCCGGTCCCATCTGTCCTCACGTCTCTGTGACTCACAACCCCACCCTCAGTCCCCAGCACTCCTGAGCGTTCCTGGGAACTGATGTCTTCATTCTTATGAAATTTTATGACTGAGTGCAAGGCTCAGGGAAAAAATTGCAAGATTTAAAATTTTCAGAACCATATTCCTAATAAATGTTTCCACATACAGAATGTGAGTTCTAGCAAAAAGCAAATGCTAATACATGCTAACATTTCCAGGGCATTTCACACATCCTAGGCACTTATTTCCTACTAAACACTTATGTGCGTCAAGGCCTTTGAATTAATTTATATCATTGAATCTTCACAATGGCTTTATTGTTAAGAAAGAGTACTGAGACAAAGAGAGGTTAAGTTACATGCTAGTCACTTACCTAGAAGATCTAGGATTTGAACTCAAAACTTTGAGCTTAGGATTGCAACCACTGCATGGTACTGCTATGAAAAATATTGTATTTATAAAATGATTATAAATTTATGTCAAGTACTAGTATAGTATGGTCGAAAACTAAAGGTAGGAGGCAGGAGACAATTATCTGGGCTGTGTGTGTGTGTGTGTGTGTGTGTGTGTGTGTGTGTGTGTTCTCTAGCTGCTATGTATGTTACCAATGAAAAGCCTGGCATGAAATCAGAAGACACCAAAACCTGGTGGTGTGAGGAGAGTTTTATAAGAGAATTAGTCAAAGAGGTGTGGTTGAGGTTTAGGGTAACTGGAAAGGACAGTACCATGTTTTTGACTTTGCAGAAGTGAGAGGCTGTTCCCATGGCCAACTTTTAAAGGTCAAGGAGTTAAGAGAAGAATCCTGAAGGAAAAGGCCCCATAGAGAGGCCTCCCTGAGAAAGGGGATGTTCTAGGCCCAAGGGAATTGCCAAGCCCTTGATACTCTAAATAGAGGAATGTGGTAATAAGTGCCTCTCTTCATCCCATCCTCTGATTTGCTCCTCATCTCTGATCTTTTCCTACCTGGTAAGCCCCTAAGTAGCCAGGGACAAAGGGCCCCAGGGTTCCAGCCTCTGTGCCCAGCTCTGGGGAAGAGCACCATCTGGAAGTCTGGAGGAAAACATGAAGGACAAACGAGAACTAGGCAGCACTGTACTACCCAGGTAAACTGGAGCAGATCTCAACCTCCCTGGGATGCAATTTCTTCATCATTATAATGAGACAATTAGACCACATGCAATTTACACTGCCTTCCAGCTCTGACATTTTAAAGTTTTATGAATCTACCCTCTATCTATTTCCCAAGGGATCTCCAGAATAAATTCAAAAAATAAAATATGAAAGGGAACGCCCATCACATACATGCCAGCGGTCCTCCACATCAGGCTCACACTGGCCTGCCAATGAGTGCTTGAGGGAAGAGTGTGGCAAAGGAAAGAAGCCTTTGCCCATCCTGGAGATGAACCAGGTACTCTTAGGCAGGCTAAGAAAAAGGCTTGAGAATATGAAAATGGCCCCAACAAAGATACTGTGATGCCAAGCACTTTGCTTTCTTTTTGAAGTGTATGCAAAGGAGCAGAGTCAAGTAGGCACTGCTGAGCATTTGTGGAGACCCCCATAGGGATGTCTCAGGTGTTCGGTGACAGTCTGTGTGATGACGCTTCAGGCCCTATTCTGTGTTCTCTCAGTGAGCCAGTGTCTACATGCTTTTGGTTGCTGAATGCCACTATCTGGCACTATGGCCTCCTAGGAAGAGAGTTGGAGGTAGGAGAAGGCCCAGGGTAGTGTATCTTCCAGAATCATATGGGGTTTATCCAAGTAGCCTTTATAATGTGTTCCTAGATGCTCCAGGAATTGTTCCTGGTTCCCAAGGTTTCTTGCTGGCAGATTCTGGAGAGAACACTTGAGTTTGTTCAAACAGACAAAGGCTCTGGATGAGAGCATCTGTCCTCCATAACTTATAGGGGTATATTTGCTTATACCCAAAGCCTGAGATAACAGAAGTGTGGCAATTTAAAGGATGATTGGGATTGTTTGAAGGTCTGTTGGAATGTATGTAGAATTTAAGTAGAAGGTTCCTTCAGTCCCTTCTACTTAAATGTGCGTAGATGAAATTGCACCTTTATGAAATCATCCCTGGGGACTTGTGAGAGGTCATGCTAACCCTTCAGATTTAGTGATGGTTTTCTTCTTAAGTGAGGGGAAACCCATAGCATCTCAGGGATCCTGAACCTAGGGAGCAAGCACGTTGATGGGGGCACTGGACAGTAGAAGAGGTGATAGAACATCTCGGGCTGACCTTTTTCTATAGTATAACTGTGTCTAGTGTGAGAAGAAAATAAGAAAGGAGGTAAAAGAGATGGCTATATATATACACATATGTGAATATAAATGGTTAAATATATGTGCATATATATGTAAATATATGCATATGTATGAAATAGTTCTTCTTATCCGTGGTTCTACCTTTCATGATTTTAGTTACCTGCAGCCAATAATGGTCTGAAAATATTAAATGGAAATTTCCAAAAATGAATAAGTCATAAGTTTGAAATTTGGAATTCTGAGTAGGGTGATAAAACCTTATAATGTTCTGCTCCATTCTTCTCTTGAGTGAATCATCCCTTTGGCCAGAGTATCCATACTGCATATGCTACCTGCCCAGTACTCACTTGTCATGTAGCATATAAAGCTACCATCTTGGCTATCAGATCGTCAAAATATTGCAGTGCAATGTTTATATAATCTTTATTTTACTTAGTAATGGCCCTAAAGTACATAAGTAGTGATGCTGGCCATTTACCATAGTATATTGTTATAACTCTACCTTTTAATTATTATTTCTGATCATCTTTTACTGTGCCTAAGAGGTGTGTATGTATAGGAAAGAATATAACATATATAGTGCTTGGTACTACCTAAAGCTTCAGGCATCCAGTTCAAGTCTTAGAGCATAAGCATCCCTTGCAGATAATAGAGTTAGAGTGTTTGCTGTTTCATGTTATATATACGGCAACATAGTGGTATCCTGTATTTGTGTGATTTCTACAGGTAAGGAAATAAAAGCTTCTGAGATGGAATGAGTGGAAATATCACAGGCTTACTGGCCATAATTAATCCCCTGGTTTTCATGTCTTCATTTAAAAAAATAGAATAACAATACAGAAATCTTACCACACAGGACTGATGTAAGACTTCAGTGAGATCAATTAGATAATATAAATAAAAGTACCTGATAACACGGAGGCTGCCCTAAGAAGCCAGGGATTATTATTACTCCATTTGAAATGGCAAGGAAACAGCATGCTATTTGGAAGCAAATGGTATATCTGAAGATTTGCCAACAAACTCAGCCACCTACTGCAGAAGACACCAGGAATTTCTTAAAAATATCTCAGCATACTACAAAGAGCAAGAATAGCCCATGTTTTGGAGAAAATCCAGTTAGTAGAATGGATCATTTCCCCTCTCTTCCTTTTGGCCTATTTTAAAAATATCTCAACACAGAGCTACCATAAAGGGTGAAGCCAATCACATATTTCCATTAGTACACAGAACTATCACAAATAGGTCTCTGGAGGATGGAAAAATGTGACAGATGTAGACAGGGTAACTTGAATTCAAGTACTTTGGTAATAGACACAGGATGCTTGACTTAACAGATGTTTACAGTTAATAAACCTCATTTTATATCTATTTTCACAGAATATTTTTCTGCTAATATACCTGGCAGCCCACACGAAGGAAGCAGACGAAATTCAGATCGACAGCCTGATAGGAATTAGAAATGACACTTGGCGAGAAGCATTCTCAACTACCCTAAGAGAACTGCGGCATGCATGCACACACACACACACACACACACACACACACACACACACACACACATCAGTCTCACTGCCAAGTCTCCATCTTTCTCTGGACACCTGCCGAAGGGTTAAAGTAAATATTCCAGCTGCTCTGTCCCTTGGGAGAGGTCCTTGTGGGCCCCATCTGCATGGAGAGATCTATCATCTTCACCCAGGGACTCCATCACAGCCTTCCCATGGAGGCAATCACAGACCGACTCGGAGTCTCCATAAGAGGCAGCCTGGCTAGCATTCAATTGTGCCAGGCACACTAATGATCAGGCAAGAGTGGCTCGCCATTGGTGTGGGCTGGGAAGGAGATGCTTTTTCTTTTGTGTTCCCTTCTAACTATATACTAAAAAAAAAATCACCAGCAGCCCTAGTCTAACACCTCCCAGGCCTTCTCCAGCTGGGAAGGAAGATCATAATAGGCAATATCTGCCCTCTCCCTCCTCCCTTTCTGTTCTCTTCCCTGTAGACAGACTCAGCATGTGGTTCCTGAGGAATTAGTTGCAGGAGGACTCCTCCCCCGCTGGCAGCCAAATGCCAGCCTCACGTCCTGCTCATGTAATGTGTCTGACATTTCTGCATCTCTCTGGGTTAACATTGTTTGACACAGACTTTCTGAAATATTTCTTTAAAAAGTGTGTGTGCACGTGCGCATGTGTGTATGTGTGTGTGCGTGTACACGCGCAGATTCTGTTGTTTTACGGCAACATTGTGTGTATTTAGTGTTTTTTTTTTTTAGAAAATTATTCTCTCACTTGCTGACACATCTCTGCTTTGGCATTTCCACTTAGGCAGAAGTAATTGGTTTCAGAAGGCTGAAAACCCTTATTTGAAGCTATGTGCACATTCCTGTTGATGGATGCCATAAAATGTTCAAATATCATCTTCCCTCAAGTAAAACAAGCGTTAAAATCCAGAAGGATGAGCTGTGATTGACAGCATGGCATACTTACATTTTAACTACCTGTTGTCAAATTATTTTAAAGGACCTGTCTATGAAATGGGGTCAGGTCTCCTTTCTGGTCAGCTACCTTTAGGTAGATCTTATCAAGTTTGAAAGAGAGTCTTCTCTTCCTGTAGTAGGGAGCACTTTCCATTTCTCATTGTGTTTCTTACTGTGTAAGGGGCTGATAAACCTAAGTGGCTCTCCAATATTCACATGAGGTACAATTTCCAATAGGGAAGAGGATAAACAGCTGTCACATCTGGAAGGATAGTCTAGGTGCAGCCTTCACACCCAGAGATAGTTTCACTTCCAAGTTCACTGTCGTTCTTGTGATGATTTTTGGATATTTTCATGATGTTTTGAAAAAGCAACACTACAGTGTAGCTGTTGAGGTGAAGAAATTTCACTGACATCAATAAGGCAAAGAAAATTTCACCAAGGGACAACCAACCCCAGCTCCAGATGCAGAAGGATGAGTGTGCATGACTACAGCAGAATGAATACCAGGTCTAGACTCAATGCTGGGGGCTCTGGGTACACTGGGAGAAAGGTACACTGGGAGAAAGGTATACTGGGAGAAAGCATATATCATAAACCATTGCAGAGCCTGTGCCACCACTGGTGAGCTCCTCCAGTACCACCCAGGCATCCTGTCCTATCCACAGCGCCTCTCAGGGACATCCACCTAGAGGCAAGATGGGTTAAACCCACATACTCTACTGTGTTTAAATACCAGCTTGGTCACCTACTGACTGTGTTCTTAAGCAATTGGTTTGACCATCATGTGCCTAAGATTCTTTATCTACCACATGAGGATGATCAAAAGAGCTACCTTGAAGGGTTGTTATGAAGATTGAGTGAACACATGTATGATCACTTAAATCATAGACTATAACAATAAAAAATATTAATACCCACACTTCCTGATGGCTCCCCACACAAAGGACACCAGGTTCCATTCTATTCTCAGCTATATACTATTGTCAGAAATTTCTTCCCCACATGCAGCACAAATTAAGCTCCTTGAAATTCCCATCGATTTATCCCAGGTCTACTAGGAAACACAGAGCCAGGGTAAGTCTCATTTCTCTTCTTCTGACAGTTCTTCACAATATTTGAGACAGCTGTAATGTATCCCTAAGTCTCCTTGAGACCAAGCCTTGCCAGTTTTAGCATCTTTTCCTTATATGGCAATTTTTCCTTGTCTTTACCACCTTTCTTTGGATGCTCTCAGATTTGTGAGCATTTTTAAACTGCAGTCCCAAATGGAGCAGATTTCTTGGGTGTGGCATAAGAATGGGAACTACAGGAGACTAGTTATTTTTGTTAGCCAGATTTGCCATTTCTTTAATTACAGAAACCACCAGCTACTCTTAAAATTCATATTCGCATAGACACCCCTCCCTTCGGCCCAAAATGTGTTTCTGAGATACTCTGAGGAACAGACAAGTTCTTTCTCTCCCTCTTCTTCTTCTCCCCCGCCCCGCCCTTTTCTGACACGAATATGAAGGACTATAGTCAAGAATTCTCTTGCGATCCACATCACTACGTACTTGCGGTACTAGGCTGAACCTTCCACAAAATCAGTTCACAGTTCTCCTGAATGGGAATCCACATCTGGAACCAAGTGGGCAAAACACCCGGGTGATCAGTTGATCAGTCATCCTGAACACCTGCCTGAGCTCATACTGCTTGAATCCAGCATTGAGTCAGTATGAAGTCATGGCTAGAACATTCCCAGTGCTTCCTGACATGACCAAGAGAACATTTTTCTTGCTCATAATCCCAAGGTAACAAAGTCTACTTCTTTTCACAAGAGGTTCACCAGTGCCTCTTGGTAGTTTTTTTTTTTATCCCAGCCAATCAGAGCGCTTCTTTGGCTGCTTTCAAAGAAATGGTGACTAAACAGGTGTGCTGGGTGATGTATGGCAGGTCACAAGCTCCCACTGGTGTTTACAAAAGGAGCTTCAGAGATAATGGTCTCAGACTATATGCTTCAGAAAGATAGAAGATTTTTGAGTGTTTCTTTTTAGCATAAAAAATGGCAAATGTTTGAGAAGATGGATATATATATATATATATATATATATAACCTGATTTAAAGACTACACAATATATATGTGTATAAAAACATCAGATGGTAACTCATTAATATCTATCATTTAAAAGCTTCAATTAAAAACACAAATTTAGAGCTGGGTGTAGTGATATGTGCCTGTAATTTCAGTACAGGGGAGGCTGAGACAGGAGAATCACAGGTTTGCAGACAGCCTCAGTAAATTAATGAGGCCCTCTGCAAATGAGCAAGACACTGATTCAAAATAAAATTAAACAGGTATGAGGTTGTAGCCCAGAAACAGAATAACACTGGGTTTCATCCCCAGTAAAACACACACACACACACACACACACACACACACACACACACTGATTAAAAAAAACATATATTTAATTTAAATTAAAAACTAAGGAGCTTCCCAGAGGAGAACTCCATATAATTTTTCTAAAAGCAACCAGTCCCAGACTTTTTAGGATACAGACATCCTATCCATCCTTACTTGCAAAGTCATTCCTTTCGTGGTTTTCTATTTTTCCAAGGAGAGGCCCCTGTGTGTGTGTGTGTGTGTGTGTGTGTGTGTGTGTGTGTGTGTGTGTTGTTTACACAGCAAATGTGTGTCCTTTTGACAGGAGATTTGTCCCTAAACCTTTCCTGGCTGAAATGACTGACAGACGACCTGGAGTAAGGCAAAGATTCAGGCACTACCCCACCCTAAAGCGAAAAAAACAAAAACAAAAAACTTTCTACTTTTCCCACAAATTAATGTGAACTTAAATATAAGGTGTCTATGTATGTGTAGCTTTAAAAAAGAAAACGGTGGGAAGCTGCTTTTAAAGTAATTTTTAATATGAAAGCAGTTGTATCCAAAATCAAAATAGCTATAAACCACCCAAAACAACACCCAAGGAACCTCAGATGTCTTAACTCATTGGATCCAGTTTAACACATTAAAAGAAACATCCCTGATTTACCCTGCCAAAGTGACCTGTCCCTTCTCTCATTTTATTTTGCTTTGTTCTCCTAGCACTATCTAATATTCCACTTTGACAACACTGTGGGCTCCTCCTCTTCCTCATGAGGTCATAAACGTCTGAGGGATGAGGTTCAACTAGCAGTTGTTCTCTGCCATCCATGTCCTCTTGTGGAGAGATGACCCCCTATCGCTTTTCTCAACATCACTTTTACTTTAATCTTTCATCCTTATGGTAGACAAAATACTCTTTTACAAACAAATCTGATCATTACACACTTTGGCTAAAAAATTCCTTTCGTGGTTTTCTATTTTTCCAAGGAGGGGCCCCTGGAGTGTAAACCCTTTGAGACGGCCCTGGAAGTTCTGTAAGTTCTAGATCTCACCTATTTCTTCTATTTCACCCTCTTTCCTGCCCACTCCCCTCCCAGCAGCCCGATCTTTCAGCACCTGGAACACACCCTTTATTCTTCCTATCTACACAAGCCTTCCCCTCCCTCCTCCACTCTTCCTGAGGTTACCTCTTTTCAATCAGTTGGCTTCTTTAGGGAATCCATTCTTGGTCCTCTATTCAAGTCAGGTCCATCTGCTGCTACATGCTATGGTCTTAGCCTAGAAATTGTCTTCAAGGCCTTCCCAATGCCTATTTCCTGACATACTGATATAATATAATAGAACAGTACTTGGAGAATATAAAGCCCCAAGTTCTCAGAAAACTTCTAAACTGCCATACCACGGAAGGAGGAATTCTGTCCCTCTCTTGGAAATAAAATATCAGACCAGACATATTTCTGGAGGTGGGAGGAGGTGTTGTCCGAATGCTGAATCAGCCACCCACATCATTTTTATTAAAAAACAACAAAAAAGCCCCAGGCTGGAATGTATACTTTAATGGCAGACTGGTTTCTTTGGTTAATGAGTTTAATATTCAAAAGGGCTCCCAGAAGACTAGAAAGAGGATCAAAGTGTAGGTGAATTGCTATTGTGGGTTTTGAAAGTCCCGGTGCCTTTCTCTGATTAACTGCCTCCCTGGTGCACCAGCCACCCTGGCAAGAAAGCTCAGGTCACCATCAATACACCACACCTGGGCTCAACCTCTTCTAACATAGCTTGTGGCTTCAGAAAACAGTACATTCAAAAGGAGAGGACATTTCTAAAATGGGGGGCAGCACCCTTGTCAGGAATTACTCAAGGAGAAAGATGGGGACTCTGTGAATGGGATCCCTGACCTGCTGGTGCAGGAAACCTCTGGTTTTAAGTACTTCTGGGCAGCAGCTGTACACAGAAGAGCATAGGGCTCCTCCACCCTGGAGCAGGCGCAAGGGAGGGCACAGAGACACTGTATTTGCT
The DNA here is from genome assembly GCF_963383645.1 of Muscardinus avellanarius. NCBI lineage: Eukaryota > Metazoa > Chordata > Mammalia > Rodentia > Gliridae > Muscardinus > Muscardinus avellanarius. The sequence continues at coordinate 19,667,755 of NC_137793.1, read as the reverse complement.
GAACTCCTGATCTGTGCCAATTCCTTTGCTATGAGCTTCACACTCAGTTTATCATTTAACCCTATGTGCTACTTGGCTAATTCTCCCTTTCCTTAGAGTCCTCCAGGGAGCCACTAATATATCCCCTAGATAATGAACCCATTCTGCAATTCACGCTCTCATGCGTTCAGCTTTAAAAAAAAATCATCTTGATTACTATTACTCGTTACTGGAGTCTAGTGCACCAGGCCAAAGAACAGGATGATGCTTGTTAATTTTTCAGAAAGGACACATAGCTAGAGGTCAAGCCACTCCCAGGTCCTAGGCTCCTCCCTCAATAAAAGGTTATTTTATTATTTTCTTTCTTTCTTTCTTTCTTTCTTTCTTTCTTTCTTTCTTTCTTTCTTCCTTCCTTCCTTCCTTCCTTTCTTCTTTCTTTTCTTTTTTTGTTTTTCTTTTATTATGGGACTGGGGATTGGACTGAACTCAGAGGCATTCTACCTCTGAGCTGCACTCCAGTCCTATTTATTTTTGTTTTGAAATAGGGTCTCACTAAGCTGATGAAGCTGGTCTTAAACCTACAATTTTCCTGTCTCAGTCTCCCAGTACTGGGATTACAGGCATGTACCACCACACTCAGCTATAAAGGGCATCTTCTTATCCATAAAATATACATAGTTTAAGAGATCTGGGTGGAAGAGCAAATATATAAACTCAAAAATATAGACTTTGAATGCCAGCACATCGTCAACAAGTGATTTCTGAGGCTCCCATGGCTCCCGTGCTGACCTTGCAGAATCAGGTTATGAGACTCAGAACCAAGTCAAAAAAGTACTGTGCCTGTCACAAATAAATCTCTTTTCCTTGAAATTTTATTTTCTTATGCTTACCTTATGGATATCTAATCACTTTTTTCCCATTAACCTAAAAAAGTATGTCTTTTAAAGGCAAGAATCATATGTTATTCATCATGACATTTCTGTCAGTTCTTAGTACAATGCATTATAATAATCTTTGTTCCAAACAACAAATATATATATATATTTTACTTTTGCCTTGGTTTCTCTACTGGTAGAATAAACATGACAAATAGATATGCAATAAAGTCAATATTATTATGTTTGGTTTCTTTTAAAAATGCAGGTGTATATCCAGGCATGGTGGCACATGCTTGTAATCCCAGCATTTGGGAGGCTGAGACCGGAGGATCACAGTTCAAGGACAGCATCAGCTACTTAGTTACTGAGTGAGGCCCTCTGTAACTTAGTGAGACCCTGTTTCAAAATAAAGAATAAAAAAAATAGGTTAGGGCGTGTATCTCGGTGGTCAAATGCCCCTGGGTTTCATCCCCAGACCCGCAAAAAAAGAAAAAAGAAAAAAGAAAAAAATGCAGGTGTATACACAACAGTATTGCTTTTAATTTGAAAAAAAAAAACTAGCAGTTTTTACAGAGAGATTGTGTGTGTGTGTGTGTGTGTGTGTGTGTGTGTGTGTGTGTCAACACCTTAAATATGTGTCAGAGGTACTTAATGGAATAAGAAAAGCTTTCCAATCCATACCATAAGATTACTTAATCAGCTCAGGGTGAGGGCAACTTTACATGTTTTTCTTACCAGTGGAGAAAATTTTTTAAAAATCAGAGATTGACTTATGGGAAAATTTTCTGTTCATGACACCAGACAATTGGAAGGAAAATGCACACCTAATTCTTCAGTAGGAAGTCATATGGGTGAGTCCATTTTCAAAAAGCCAATTTGATGGGATGTGGAGGTTATAAAAGGTGAAAAATACAACTTTTACTCTAGAAATCTTTCCAAAAAAGATCATATAACTAAAGGTTTCTGACAACATGAAAGTAACAAGAATTAACACAAGAAAGCTTCATAAGAAACTGTGTATGGAATGGATAAAATACAAAGAGAAGGAGCTGGGATAATATCCAGTGTGTCATGTCAGGTAATCAAATCCTGAGATAAGAAGATACACTGATTTATTCAAACAAATTTCAGGCTGTCTGTGGTGGTGCACACCTGTAATCCCAGTCCTTAGGAGGCTGAGACAGGAGGATTACAGTTTCGAGATTAGCCTCAGCAGTTTAGTGGGACTCTCAGCAACCGAGGGAGATTCTATTTCAAAACAAAATTAAAAAGGGCTAGGGGTATACCTCAGAGGCAAAATGCCCCCAGGGTTAATGCCCAGTACACCCCTCCCACACACACATATTTGAACTAAGATTATCTGCTATTTTCTGATTCATGAAATAAAAGAGGAGTTGGATATTGTTCCTATTGAAGACCAAAAAAGCAAACTCATTCTTCATCCTCTTCAAATGAAAGGAATGATACTTTTTTCCTCTTCAAAGGGATGACATCCCCATGTCCCCATGATCAAGTGACTCAGAAAAGGCTCAATCAATGTTATTGAAATTTGGCAAAAAGTATTCACATTTCAGCTGACTATAAGCTTGAGATATTACAGTCCAGAGGCATATCTTTAAGAAAGTTATAGGGGAACATAAATAGATTCTTAGAATAGAAATGGCTCTTTCAGCATAGGTTAATGGAAGATATGTTATCACTAACTTGGGCAGGGAAAAACGGAGAATTGATATATTAGGTTACCCAGCCTTGATAGGGAAATTGCCAATCTTTATGGAAGATTTGCAGGATATTTTCAAAAGACACAGAAGGAAACGCTTTCCATTTATAAATGTGTCTATTTCTCTCCATCTTTCCAGCCCCTAATCTAAGTCACTAGGATATATCACTTGCTCCCTGGGAATTCTTCCTCCACATACTGATTTGAGAGGTTGTTTTTATTTTTGTTTGGCTTGGTTATTTTCCACTGGTTTTGTTTTAATGCAAGGCTGAGCATCAGCCCAGCACCTTCTGCCCCCAGCAGACATGTAAATGTAAATTTTCATTTTCTATCTTGTGCTTTGTTAGAGCAAATCTCATGATCTCAATGATTTTTTTCTTTATTTAATACCCATCTTTTATGCAAAATTTTAAGTTTCAGGGCCAGGAACAATAGTTAGCTCATGGATATATATACATGTGGATAGGTGTTTAATAAAGACTGATGAGATATATGGAAACATAAGTATAAATCTCAAATGTTCTATACACACACATATATAATATATATACATGTATGTATGTATGTATCTCCTAGGTAGCAATTAGATAATATATAGTTTTCCATATATATATAGAAGTTGATGGATAGTGTTGTAATGTTGATACTGAAATATATTTATGTAATATTATTTCTATATAATATTATTTCTATATAATTTGTATTATATATGATATGATTATATGTAACATGTATGATATCTATGGTATCTATACACATATCTAAATAAAACTTGATATATAAGGAATACTATTGATACTGAAATTTTTTTATATATAGGGAAAACTGCAGAGTAGCAATTATTACCTGGGAACCATGAAAAAATAAACTGTCTTAGTGTTAGTGTCTCCCAGGTGTTTTCAGAGACAATCTTCCAAGTAGCTCGCTCATTACGTAGAGTTCAGCACTCTCTTAGTCATTTGCCACCATGGCGTTCACATAGCTGGAGAAGAGAACAGGCAGGTACCATGCAAGTTGTGAGTCCAATGTTATTATGCAGGGCTTTTAACCAGCTCTTATGGGCAGTGGGTTCCAGGTAACTTAGACAGGTATACATAAGCATTTATCACAGTCCACCCTCAAGAGGCCAGGGGTGTTTGCCATTCATCTGTATACTCAGTGCCCATCTTCTTGCCAACTGCTACCAGGCAGGAAGCCAGTTTGAGAAGGATTTGTGTGCTGACTCTTTTGATAAGAATCTATAATTCTATATCAAGATACTTTATGTATTTGTGCAGATCCGTGTATCTGTGTTAGAAGAGGGTTTAGAGCGACCATTGGAGCTGATTTAATTTAGAAAAGAATATCTGTATGTGAATTCCTAGGGCAGATTTGCAAACTTTCAATCTATGTAAAGTGGCTGCACTGTGGACCTGGGGACTTTGAGATAGCCAGTGGGGTGGGGGGTAGCTGAACTTGCTGTGGAGGCTTCCTAGAAATGCCCGCGTTGGCGCTAGGGAGTAGAGGAGCTGCCTGGCACCGTGCAAAGAGCACAGCCTTGGATTTTGGCCCCAGAAACATTTCTTCAAGTGGGTTTCTTCTTTAGAAGCCTTGGATGTCTCATTAAAATTCCTACCTCACCAGTTATTGTGAAGGCACTGAAAGTGATTAGCATAGTTCAGGGCACGAGAACATCTATTAAGTGGCAGTTAAGAGGTTTATTGGAAAACATGTCCATACAAAGAAATTCATGTGAATGTTCACAGCTGCCTCAAACTGGAAACGATCCACATGTCCTTCAGCTGCTGAATGGATGCAGAAAATATGGTACATCTGCGTCCATGGAGCACTATTCAGCAACAAAAAGAACTGGGGTACCCATGTACCAATGGACACCTAGCTTTATTCCATACCTACAATAAATATGGGAGCACACCTGTCTCTGAAATGATGACTTTATTTTTTATATATACCCTGGTCTGGGATTGCTGGATTCTATGGCAGTTCCATTTATAGTTTTTGAGAAAACTATACTTTTTCCTGTAATAGGTCCAGGGGTACAGTCGAGTAGGAGGAATGACTCCTAGTGTTCTAAGGCACAGGAGGGAAACTATAATTGACAACAATCAACTGTATGTTTCAAGGCAGCCAGAAGAGATGATTTTGAAATAAAATGATAAATGGTCACAGATGTACCAGGGTCCTGATCTGATGATTACACATTCTATATGTGTACTGCCACATTTAATACATGACACCCTTTAACTGATAAATATGCACGATTACTGTGCCAATTAAAAATAGACTAATAAAATTAATGTTTTAAAAAAGGAATAGACAACTGATACATACTACAATATGAATGATCCTCCTAACATCATGCTATGTGCGGCATAATTACACTGATAAATGATACCCAGAAAAGTCACATTTACAGAGACAAAATATTGATCAGTGGTGGCTGAGGGCGGGGAGTGGGAGTGGAGATTAACAGGACCGAACATGGGGATGATGGGAATGTTCTAAAACATAGAGAACGCTGTTGATTGCACAACTGCCTACATTCACTAAAAGTCCTAGAACTGCTTGCTTAAGATGCACAGACTTTTGTGGTATAGGAATTAGAACTTACACAGCTGCTTCTCTGAAGGTCTCTTTCAGTACTGAGGGAAACACCGGCCGCATGCGATCCCCCTGCACTTGATATTGTGAGACACACGTGTAAAGGTCTGAGACAGAGCTCTCCACGAAGCTGGCAGCCAGGCATGGCTTCTCCTGATAGAGTGATGGGGGAGTCGGCATATTTGAGGCCTTTGGGTAATACCCTGCAGCCTCTACAGTGCTGGCACTGTGCCAAGATTATAGGGACCCTCACGCTGCTAAAGTGCCTATGGAAGTGCAAGTTCCTTCCTCAGGGCTGGCCAAGGAGCTGCCAGCTGGACAATATTAAAATTAGAGACTCTACTACTGCGCTGTCCTGCTTTTTAACCTCCCTCTCTGGTTTCATCTCAGTATAACTACACCGAGGTAGGAAGCCAGTTTGAGAAGGACTTGTGTGCTAACTCATCTGATAAGAATCCATACAGGGGGCTTGTCGGTTGTTTCCTGTCTAGAAAGTTTATTCAAAGAGAGACAGGAGATGCTGACACTTGGTGCTCCTTGTCACACGGAGACAGAAAGGGACCTGGGAGAGCATTCGTCAGCCACAAACATACAAGTTCCAATAAAAGGGGAATAATTGACATATTAAAATCTATAGGTCCTAGGAGGATACTAAACCCATCGCACTTTTTTAAAGAGAGAGAGAGCCATGGGAAGCTCAATGCCCACAATACATCAATTAAAAGCTGCCACTTCCCTGAAGCTGTCAGCTGCAGAGCGGCTGCCACAAGTCCCCCTTCTCTAAGGGCATCCTGAAAATGAGCACCTGGGGCTGCATGAGCTATTAATAGGTGGAAGAAATGATATAAAATGTCACAATGCACCTTTCCAAATAAAAACGTGTCCAGACTCCTCCAGGAGGGAAGCCAGGGAGGAAAATGGCCCAAAGTACTTAAAAAATTATTGCATTTTCCTTTTTCTGAACTGCTACGATATATTATCAGGGAGAGCTTGTCACTTCCAAGGTGTCTGGCTTCTCTCCCTGTGCTTCTGCGGAGTCCCATAACTCACGCGTGGCTTGGAGGGTCTCCTGCTTCATTCTTCTCGCCACAGGGGCCAGAGAGGTTCTGTGCCTCTTGCAACAAGGAGAGCGTGTGGGTAGAAGGTGTTGGCTGTCACCCAGGCACAGTGGTGAGGAAAGATGGGCTCCCCAGACACTTTCTCTTTACTCGGTGTCTGGTGTCTAGTCCACATAGGGAGGAGGAAAACGGGATTCTAAATTCATGAGAGCTTAGCAGGTGCAGACGGAATCCCCAAATATGCTTTGAGATAGATTTCAGAATAATCACCATGAATTTGTTTTTAGCATGCTGATTTCCTAATAAGCCTGGATAAACAGATTCTATCTTTGGGAGTGAAGGAGGATCGGTTCTCACTAATTCTAGAATTTAACCTTGAAATTTACAAGTCGAGTGGGCATGGGCAAATCATTTAACACAGAAGACATCAGTCTCTAATTTTTTTTTTTTTCTGTACTAGGAATGGAACCCAGGGGCATTCTACCTCTGAGCTACACTCTTAGCCCTATTTTTTTCTTTATTTTGAAACAGTCTCATTGAGTTGCAAATGACCTCACTAAGTAGCTGAGGCTGTCTTCCAACCCCCAATCCTTTATTCCTTCTAAATTTTTTTTTATGGTATTAGAGAATAGAACCCAGGGACATTCTACCTCCAAGCTACACCCCCGACCCTATTTTTTATTCTTTATTTTGAAACAAGATCTCACTGAATTGAAAAGGTCCTCACTAAGTAGCTGAGGCTATCCTCGAACCGTGATCCTCCTGTCTCCCAAATGCTGAGATTACAAGCATGTGCCATCATGCCCAGGTCCAGTCCCTCTAATTCTAAGAGATTCCAACATCACATTTATTCAAGCAGACCTCTAGTTTTAAAATTTCTGATGGTATCAATGAGGGAAGCATTGTGACCCTGGAGCAAACTCAAGAACCCTCTCCTTGAGGGTGGAGATTCCTCATCATTGCCTCAGCAAAGGTGGCTGTGTGATTGCTTCTTTTCTTCTTTTTAATACCAAGTCTCTCAACTTCCCTTTGACCAAACGATCAAGCTTCGAGTTGCTTTAATTTAACTTTATAACTCTTTTGTCTCATCAATGAGAACATAATAGTGTCATTAAAAGAAAATGACAACCTTTTCTTTCTCTTTGAGGATTGGCGTTTTTTTTTTTTTCCCCAGACAGTTTTCTTTATTTCTAATGAGGCTGCTCTGTGTTTGCTGTTGCATATTGTGTTCTTTTCATGGGAAGGTTTTCAAACACGGGGAGAGAAAAAGGAAAGGCAGCTTTCTTTTAGGCATGTATTTATTATTATTTTTTTCCTAGCCCTTTTTTCAGTTCACACAGTTACCTTAAACATCGTTTAAGAATCACTGGTTTCTTTGCAGCGCAGTGCATTTTGTAGATGAGGTCTCTTTTCGTCTTTCTAACAGCGAGGTCCTGCCTGGTCACTCGGCGTGCCTACGTGGCTCTTCCCTTGGAGGCCCTCAGTCCCTGTGTTTTCCTCTACAAACAGTAGGAGCTGAACAACTTTAAAGCTTTTTGATCAGGTGTCATGCAGGGAAACATCATGCATTAGCTGGCATATTGGAACTACCACTGAGGCACCATTAGTCAACAATTATTGGACTTTTACACTCTAGCCTCAGCCATCGCCCAGTGAGTGTTCTCCTGGGCCTTATGCTGAGAGATTAAAAGAAACCACGTGTGGGTGTTTAGTTTCTTTCCTTCAGTGCTAAGATGAATTCAAGGGTTTGGGCTGCTCGAGACATGGCGGCTTGGAATGAGGGTCTCATGTTCTCAGGATCAAGATAGCAAAAGTGGACAAACAGGAGAACAGATGCTCAAACCTCCCAAGCTGATTCCCTGAGCCCATGTCTCCTTTCCTATTTCTTACCTGGCTTCTCTTCCCTATTTCACTAAATAAAACTTCTCCTTGATTCTCCTTTATTTGAGAACATAAATTTAACTCTGAAAGGAGCTACTAAGAGACTAGTCACCTGGACGTACGCATTAGCAAGTGAAAGCCATCATGGACTGGGCTAAGAACTTTTAAGTGTCAGGAAAAAAATTCCTATAACTAGCTTTGTGACTTTAAGCTTGTGAATTTCAGTTGTCTTTTTGATACTCTGGGCCAAATTATTTGTAAGATTTCGTTCATGTCTAAGTTCCACAGTTAAGTACTATGGGAATAAAAATGAAGATTAAGGGGATAGGGAGGCAAATAACGGCTGGAAAAGAGAGGCCTTTTGGAGAGACATGAAGATAAATTAAAAGGCAATATTATAGAGCTTCTAAAGCCCAAAGTAAGAAAACTCTAAGCCAAAAAGAACTTAGTTTCCCGAGAAGAAAGGATAGCAGCCCGCTTCATCTGTTGTTTCATTTTCAAAACTTTCAGATGCCCATAGTTAACTGCGGCCTGAAAATGTTAAATGGAAAACTCCAGAAATAAAGAATTCATACATTTTGCCGGGCATAGTGGTGCACACTTGTAATCCCTGCGCTTGGGAGGCTGAGACAGGAGGATCGCACAGGTTCGAAGCCAGCCTCAGCTACTTAGTGAGGCTCTCAGCAACTTAGTGAGACCCTGTTTCCAAATAAAATATAAAATAGGTCTGGGAGTATAGCACAGAGGTAGAAAGACCCTGGGTTCCACCCCCAGTACCATCAAAAATAAATAAATAAATAAATAAACAAATAAGAATTCATATATTTTAAATTGCACGCCATTCTGAGTTGGGTGGTGAAATCTCAAGGCACTGCTCTGTCCTGCGTGGAACATGAATTTTCCCTTTATTCAGAGTATCCACGTTGTATATACTACCTCCTCACGAATCACTCACAAGCCATTATGGTTATCAGATTGACCTTTGCAGTGTTACATCACAGCCCTTATGTTCAAGCAACCCCTACCAAGTGTCCTAGCACCACGTCACAATGCCGGGGTCATTGGCCTCACTTCATCTCATGCACAGACATTGCGACATCTCAAGGGATTACAAGCAGGGTCAGCATGGAAGAGTAAGGCAAAATGAGAGAGACATTCACATCATTGTTATTATAGGATATTGTCATAATTGTTTGATCTTATTATTTTTGTTAATCCCTTACTATACCTAACTTATAAACAAAACTGTATCATCCAAAGAAACTATATAGAGAAAAAAAGTCTATATAGAGTTTGATACTATTCTTGGTTTTAGGCATCCACTGTGGTTTTACAACTCATTTACTGAAGATGGGGAGATGAACTACTATAGAATCCATTTGCTTGGGATATTTAGTTTGGTAATGATCTGAAAGATACAGGTAGAGGATGTTCTTGAAGAAAGTAGTTTGGATATGATGAGGGCTTGGCCTCTGGGAGGGACTGGCCCCTAAGCATGGTCTCTTTTATTGTTCTTCCATCAAATTAAAACAGAGATGATGGTCCTAACCTCCATGAGAAACAAGGCCCTATTTGCTTGCAAGCTCAGCACAGTTTCTACAATTAATATAGGTACTGAAAGAATGAATGCCTGTGTGCTTAATTTTGTAGACAGTGACTTGACCTGTTTTCTGACATATTAAGAATGAGATAATTAAGATAGCAATGAGGACTGAGGTCTGATTTTTTCCCCTATACAATAGAGAAGAAGATGGCCACACACTGACATCACTGAGAGGGTAGACCAACTTGGTGGTCCAGGAGTAATGGTAATATTTTCAATACGTTCCATCTGCGATAATAGTAGATGCATCTGAAAAACAAAGGAAGATGCTGTGATCAGATGGTACGATCCTTGTGCATAGAAACCCGAGAGTCCTATGAGCTGAAGGCTTTGTGTGAAGCCCTAGCACATAGCTTTCAACACTGCTACTTTTTAGATCACCTGTGACTGAAAAATCCCAAAGCGCCTCCAATTTAAGTGCTAAAATCAACAAGGATTTTCTCTACTGTTCTTTTTCGGCGATTACTAAGTTTATGTCTCTTTCCGGTTCACCTTTCCCTCGTGCTATGCTCCTAAATCAAGCTGCTGAACAAATACTTGCTTTTTGATCCATGGCAGGCACAGTTACGGATGCTGGAGATACTGCGGTCACCGCATGAAGTTCCAATACTCCGGGGCTTACCATTGACAGCAGGAAGGTTAGAAAAAAGGTTCAGAAGAAAAGAGGCTATCACAGGGGCAAGAGTAGCTAGGAAGAGTTGGTGACATGATTTCAACTGTAAGCAAGTCTCCTTCAAGGAGTCAACATCTGAGAAGGACACAATTTGGCTATATAGCAAAAAAGCATGAGGAGGAGGAGCCAGCCATAGCCAAGACTGTCAGCTGGGAGTCAGCTCGGCAGTTGCAGAGTTGTGTGTCTAGAACCCAATACAGGAAAGAGAGTATGGGGGTCAGTGAAGTCAAAGAAGGGCTCCAAGATCACGAAGAGAGAAACAATAAACAGGTTCCTGATACATTTTCTCCATAATAAAACAATCAAGATTTTCCTGACGCTCATTTCTTACAGAATAAAGCACAGAAAGCTAACTTCTGTTCGAACACTATCAGGTCTCTTTCGTGGGTTCCTATGCCCAGGAATTGAGGCTAAAGGGTTGTTCTGTTCTTGGCAGTGTCCCAGTTGTGTTTGCACAGGTAAGATAGGGATCAAGTAGGACGTGGAATCAAAAAGAACTAAGGGAGAGGCATGGCCTTGTTAATCAAAGCTTGGCTGAGCTGAGGCCGAAAGCCACTGGGAATAGCGATAGGAAATGCTAGCAGAAGGAGAATTGAAGTTATATAGAAAGGGAGATTGAAGGGAAGTAGAGTCAACAAAATGTCAATTGGCTACGCAATCCAAGCGCAGACAGGAGGAGTATTCTATCAGTCGCGGATGTGCAAGGTTTCCCGAGTTCCATTCTGTGTGTTTCTGAAGCTGCTGTCTTAATGCTGAAATGCAAATGGCCCTGGATTTCTGAGATCACAATTACTTGGGCAAGTTTCTGCATTTGTGTTTCCATAACCTGATGTGACTGGGTAAATGAAGAGAAGGCAGTAACTGGAAAGGCAAAGACGTATAGATCTGGAAAGTCATTGTCGATTCAGAGAGGTGATTTCTTGGGCAAAGGGGCGGCAAATGGAAATGGGAAGAACATATGTAAATCCAAACAAAGACAGCCACGAGCCACAGCCTGCTTTTGCAGTGCAGTGAGCAAGCTGGCAGACTTCTTACCAGCACAACTCACTAATGAAACATTTCAGAAACCCCCGCATCTGTTAATTATCCCAAGGATTTTATTTTAGTAGCATCTGCAGCAAGTTTTTTTGCACAGAGAAACAACTATTTCTAGGAGATAACAAGGGGAGGAGAGGGCCACAAATAATTATCTATTACACTTTGCTGGAGGAGGAAGCTAGGGCTGGGGAGAAAACTCCACATGTTTTTACTGTGTCATTGTACTGCTCGAGATAATTTCTCAGCTCAGCACTCGAAATAGGAAGGCACAGGAAACATTTGTAAAATAGGGTAAAGGCAGTCCTATAGGACTGGGGCAGGGTACAGGGGAGTTATGTTTGAACTACCCATTTTGTGGAAACGTGGTTTTCACTGCTGTCTTGACTATTGTATTAGTCCATTTTTGTGGCTATAATAAAATACTAGAGGCAGGCTAACCTTTTAGAGACAAGAGGTTAAATAGCTTAGAGTTTCAGAGGTTGAAATCCAAGATTGGGTGACCTCATGGATTGAACCCCTAGTGGAGGCCTAATGGTGTCATGGTGGAAGTGCATGTCAGGGTGAGGAAGCCACAGAGAGACTCAGGGGCCAGCTCTAGGCTCTTCTAAGTACTTATTCCAGGAGACCAGCATCCCCTTTGGAGATGAGCGTCCCCCTAAGTCCTCTCACTAGGCCCCGATTCTTCAAGGTTCCCACACCTCCCACATCATACCAGGAACTCAGCCTCCAATACCTGCCAACTTTGGAGACAAATCACATCAGCACCACAGTACTCCTCTAAATCAGTACCACCCAAATGAAGATGGGGGAAAGGCAGCCAAGGGTGGTGGCCAGTTGGTAAGTAGGCACCAGGAGCATTTACTGGTTTTTCTCCTACTTAGGATATTGCTTTTTGCCCCATTGGTAAAGATTTTTTTTTTTCCTTTTCCAGGACTCTGACTTTTAGGTACCTGGAATCCCATTAAGGAAAAGACAGAATAAATGTTGAATCCCTGCTTTCTTCCCTGGAGCCTAAGAGCATTACTGAAGGCCATCACTCTTAGTCAAACCGAAACACCATAAAGAATATTTCCAACCAGGTCTGCTTTTCAGAGTCACGGAGTAAGTTAATGAAGCCAAACTCTTCATATGGAGGATTAAAGAACTGAGGCTCAGAAAGAAAGACTAGCCCCAAATTACAGAGTTAATCTGCTACTAGCTGGAGCTATTGCCCCATTCCTGGCTGTAAATCTACCTTGTCCTTCCCTATCCAAGGAAGGGAGAAGGATATTATCACAAAGAATAATCTTAACACCCTCCAATACAATGTTCGCGCACATTCTTCTCAAATTTCTGCACTGTAACATCACTCATTTTTCGGTGATATACTTCACCCTGTTCTTAGCACCCATCTCCATTACGGACTGAATTGTGTCTCTCCCACCCTCAGATTCATATGTCAAATCTCTAACCATACTTTAGAATTTGATTGTATTTGAGGATGGGGTGATTAACTTCAAATGGGACCTTTAGGATGGGTGCTAATCCAATCTGAGTAGTGTTCTTAAAAGAAGATGAGATTGGAACACAGAGAGACGCCAGGGCTGCAGGTGACGGAAAGACTCTGAGGACAGCCAGCTGGTCATCATCAGTGAGCTGTGAAGTAAGGTCTTGGGAAACCAGCCCTGCTAACACAGGGATCTTGAACTTCCAGCTTCCCGGTCTGTGAGAAAATAAATCCATGTTGTTTAAGAAATCTGGCTTGGGAAATTCTGTTATAATACCCTTAGGAAACTACAACCCCTTTGTAGCAATTTATGGAGTGTCTACTTTATGCCAAATCTGTTCAAGATGCTGTGGCTTTGTGATGGGACTCTACGGTTTATTGGTGCCTCTATAGGAATTCCAGTCTTGCAAAATTAGAAAGGTACCCAATGATTTATTTTATCAATAATCATTTTGTTAGACTTGCAATAAGTATTTTCAAAATAAGTCTTTTAGCTTGAGAAGTCCCTCTTTAGGGAGGAGAGGGAGAAGAGAGTAGGAAAGCATATCTCATACTGTGTCAACTCAAGCCCCACATGCTGCTCTAGGACCTTTAGCCTCTAAGGTGACTTTCTCACTATATAAACAATTAGGATTTCACATGGTCAGAACTTTCCACCATGCAACTGAAATTTCCACCATGCATTGCCAGACACCAAGCAGTTGCACATGGTGACCCATCTCCTGAGTCATGAATCCCCCTCCACCCAGGCACCGGCTACAGTGCCAGGAGCCCTGTGGGTGCTCAGTGCATGCTAAAAATCAAGGAAAAAAATAGGGCGAGTGACAGAGCAGTCAAAAAGAGGCAAATTGGAGTCAGCAGTTTAGAAAGAAGCATTCCAAGATCCCTAGTGTAGCTTCCCTTTGACCTTAAAAGGAGATGGACCAGTTTAACATCTCATGGCACTTTCTGGAAAAGAATTTGATTACATCTGAGATGACTCTATTCATTCTTCAAAGGTCTCCATTTAGTGGTGGTCGCATTTTGTCTGTTTATTTATTTATTTATTTTTTTGTTGTTGTTTTTGGCTTGGCTTCTTCTTCTTCTTCTTTTTTTTTTTTAGTGGTACTGGGGTTCCTAGAAGCCCTTCTACCTCTGGCTACATTCCCAGACCTATTTTATACTTTTTTTTTTTTAAATTTGGAAACAGGATCTCTTAAGCCAGCACGGCTGGCTTCAAACCTGTGCGATCCTCCTGTCTCTGCCTCCAAAGTGTGGGGATTATAAGCGTGCATCACCACGCCTGGCTTGGCTTGGCTTTTACTAAAGGGATTGTAGCATCCTGATAGGGCAGGGGAAATTTCTTTCAGTCTTTACTAAATGCTGCTAGTGGTCTGCTTGTAGGGACATCAAGAGCTCTGAACAAGCCCTAAATTCCCGTAGCCCTGACTGCAGAGCTCTTAATTATGTAGAGCCTCCGTGTATCATCTGGCTGCCTCCTGCTCTTGTGTCTGGACTCCCCAGCATGACTGTAGACCTCCAGAGGGCTGCATACCCCACAGGACTGGACCCTCAGCAGGAGCATATTAAATCCTTGTTGAGTTGAAATGAAGGAGAAGATTGCCTGAGACTGGCAGCTTCCCAGCTGGGTTCTCTCTTCCTGGGAAGTGCCAGCGCGGACCTTCCGAAGCAGCAGCCAAACAGTTAAGCATCTGCCAGAAAACAGATTTTGGATTCCCTGGCTGGGGCAGCGGCTCTCGCGAGCACGCACCATTCGGTCGCCGCTGGCACTCTGTGACAGGCATGTTCTGATCAGAGGAAAGATGCTTCCCACCTCCCAGGGAAACTTGTTGATGAGCAGCCCGCCGTTGTATGAACCACAGAACCTTTGCGGGGCTCCGAGGATGAGCCAAGCAACCAGGCAATGATCACTTTAGGCTCGTCCATTTAAAACACTTTGACGTCCTGACTCTTGAAACTGGTTAAGTACCCAGAGGTTAACTAATGAACTTAAAAATAGGACATGATCGAGAGAGACAGGAGTTGTCTTTCTGGAAGGCAGAAAGATCTGAATCCCCATCCCAGGTGTGACATGGACGGCTTCTATGGCCTTGGGCAAATATCATAAACTCTGCTTCATTTTCGCTCCCATTCAATAGGGAGACTTGTGCTTATCCGTAGACAGGAGTAACAGAGGCTTAATAAGCCTAGTTTACAGTTGCTGAGGAAGGCAGACGTCCCCATCAGAACTGTGTAGCTGGGCTGCCTCTTCCCACATCTCTTTCAGCCTCCTGGTCTTCAAATTGGAGAATCTCCCACAGTCCCACTGGGGCGCCCTCACCTGGCAACACAGATCTCAGGGATTTCTTTCTCTCTGAATGGCTCTTTCGGCACCTGCAGGGCTTCTGTCCTAAGTCTTCAGCCTTCTACAAAAGTCCTGAGGTTCTGGCTGCTCTCCTGGCACATTCATTAGAGTTCTTAAGGTCTCCTAATGGGCTTTACATCATTTGCTCAGCCCAGATAGTGTTGTTTACTGACACATTAAATGCCTTAGCTCAAGGAAGTGAGTGATTCAGGATCTGCAAAGTTGGTTGGCCAAAGATATAATTTTGAGTATGTTCTATTTGGGGCCCCTATAAAATCACTCACTGTACTCAACGGATCACTGGTGAATTGAAAAGAGCTGCTTTCAGAACTTTCTTGGTCTATAGTTCTCACACCAAATCCAGCCCTCTTTAAAAAAAAAAAAAGAAACTAAGTATTTTTGGTAATGAGAGATTTTGTCTGAAAAATTATACGTTATGTAACATCAACGGATGAATTTCCCATATCACAGAGCGACACTGATATTATAACCAAAAGAAACTTGGCATTTTAGTTAATGTGTGCCAAACAGGGCACCACCTCCATTTGACTTCCAGAAATACCAAATTTAACTTGTTTTTCCCTATGTAGGTGTGTTCATCTGTATATCTGGAGAAACCAACATAGGAATCAGTTGGAAATATTTATTTTTATAAATGTTTTAGCAAATCCAATCAGAAAAGTATGACTGCAAGGAAACTTGAAGACAATTGCTTATTATTATTTTTATATAGATAATTCTTGTTTCTATAGGACTTCAGACAAAGTCATATACACAATGGGATGCTCCGGGTTAATTTGTCTACAGCACTCTAAGCAGCTGAACTCAGATATTTGGAGACCATGTGTGACTAGCATTTTCAATTTTTATTAAGACACCCTATTCCACTTACACTGAAGCAGAGGAGCACTTTGGAAGGGTAGAGATTGGGTGTGAACCATATGGAGAAAAAGTGGTATAAGAAGGAAGCAAGAGGGAACAGGAGAGATGGAGCATGAAGTGAAAGGAGTTTGTAATCACTTCATTGTGCAAGATCTTCACCACCCTACAAAAGAGGTCACCAGGTCAAGCGGTGTCTACTTGCCTCCCATCCTGAGTTCTTAAGGGCATAGTACAGATTATGTTAATCATTCTACTTGAATAATTCAGACTATTGGACTGAAAGCTTCCAGAGCCACTCAAGAGTCATGCAACCAGAAAATGACAAACTATGGGAATCACATATGAATGGTATCTGCTTGCCCCCAGAAGGATGAAAGAGAGTAGCCTTTGATCATCTGGGCAGCTATTCATCCCACTTATAGGATACAGTTGATAGCAATACTTATAGGATCAAACTGATATTGATAATTGATACTATTGATACACATGCAACCCTTTGTTCACAATTACTTCTGGAATAGATGAATATTTCTCATACTGATATTTATTTATTTATTTATTTATTTATTATTTTTTGGTGGTACTGGGAATGGAACCCAGAGTCCTTCTACCTCTAGGCTACACTCCCAGACCTATTTTACATTTTTTTTTATTTGAAAACAGGGTTTCTTAAGCCAGCTGAGGCTGACTTTGAACTTGGATGATCCTCCTGTCTCTGCCTCCCAAGCGCAGGGATTACAAGTGTGTGCCACCACGCCCGGCTTCATACTGATATTTAAAAGGAACCTTGTAAAAGGATCTAGGGCCTCTGCCAGAAGTCCCCACAAGTTAGTTCCACCACATCTCAGAGGAGATGAAGGATTAGGTAACAAAGAAAGTAAGATCCATAATCAGAATCCTAGAAGGCCATGGATGCCAATAACTATCTGTTCACCGACACCTGCTTCCATATGCATTTTTATTTGGTATGAGAATTTGTTTCCCTCTGGTGCTTCCTAAATCACAGAACATCCCCAAAGCCCATAGCACACAGTAGAAATAAAACCTGTCTCCAAAACAATACATCAAGTGTGAGAGGGTCAGAGACTTGCTGGAAGACAATACCACCTGGGGTCACGGTCTCTCTGCATGGTCTTCTACATATGAGATGTAACCTTGGCCAAGTTTCTATCTCTCTAAACCTTAGTTTCCTTCTATATAAAATGGAGAGAAAGCCGGGCGTGGTGGCACACGCTTGTAATCCCTGCACTTGGGAGGCAGAGACAGGAGGATCGCGCAGGTTCGAAGCCAGCCGCTTGCGCTGGTTTAGGAGACCCTGTTTCCAAATAAAAATATAAAAATAGGTCTGGGAGTGTAGCCCGGAGATAGAAGGGCTTCCAGGAACCCCAGTACCACCAAAAAAAGAAAAAAAATGGAGAGAAAGAGGTCTCTCCTGCAACATCTGTGAAGCAAATGTACATAAACTGGCATCCTCACAGCCAGTATACCAGGGCCACTTCCATTAAGATGCACAGGAGCTTCTTGTTGGTCACCTGGGAAGCAGGTTCTGAACTAATGGTGAAAATTTGGATAGTTTTCTGGTCTTAAGCAGAGAAGCACATGCCCTTCTGATTAAAAGAAACAAATGTGCCTGTGTTAGTTGTGTATATAGACAGGAAAATCAGATCATCAGCTTGTTAAAAGCTGGCTTTCAGAGGCCAGGGGATAGGCATCTGGTTCAAGGTGTACCTCTGTTTATGTGATCTTGGGAAGGCCTCTTAACTCCTCTGAATCACAATTTTCTTTTTTTTTTGTTTTTTTTGTTTTTTTTCAGCCCCCACCCGATCCCCACCCCATTCTCTCCCCATCCCTCCTTCCCATGCTTGGCTTAGTGGTTGACATCTAGTATTATAGCAATTTATGCAAAATTAAAAATGATAATCTCACATAACAGTTTCATTTGTCTGATACCAAGCGTTTGATGATTTAAAGATAGCATTTCAATATTTCTTTTTGCTTTCTTTCTTACTAGAGCATATTTTTTTCTGTTATATATACTATATATATATATATATACTATATATATATATATATATATATATATATATATATATATACTATCATATATTTATATATTTATTTTTCAGAAAAAAATCTATCCTAATATGGAATATGAATTCTAGATACCCAAAATGATCTTGAAAAAGAACAAAGCTAGCAGATATATATTTTCTGATTTCAAACCATATAAAGCTACAATAATTGAAACAGTTTAGTACTGTTCTAAAGGCAGATATATAGACCATTGGAGTTAAATACAAGCCTAGAGCTAACTTCTTCCCTATATTGTCAAGTTATTTTTGACAAGGTTTCCACGAACATTTGGTGGTGGAAATAATAATCTTTTAACTAAATATTGTTGAAAAATAATAATTACATGGAAAAGAATAAAATTGGACCTTTACCTAATCCCATATACAAGTATTAACTCAAAATAGATAAAAGACCTAAATATAAATCTTAAGACTATAAACTTTTAGGAGAAAATCTGGGTCATAAAACCTCACAACATTGAAATTGGCAGTGATTTCTTGGATATGATTTCAATGGCACAGGCAACAGAAGAATATATAAACTCCCTAAAAAAATAAAAGAAAATATTGTATATCCAAAGACAATGTAAACAGAGTTAAAAGTTGCTAATAGAATTGGATAAAATATTTTCAAATGCTATATCTGAAGGTATATTAATATTCCAACTAGAAATCCTAAAAATTAACAACAATAAAGGCAAACAATACAACTTAGAGATAGGTAAAAGACTAACATAAATAATGAATCTCCACAGATAACCAATCTTAGTTGTCTGTTGGATGGAAACTCTTGTTTCTCTGGTTCTGGTGAGTGTTACCTATTTCTTCTTTGTAGTTAATCTCTTTGAGTATTTTCTCTAGCTCTGGTTTTGAAGACATAAATTCCTTCAGTTTCTGTTTGTCATGGAAGCTTCTTATTTCTCCATCTAATTTGATAGAAAGTTTTGCTGGATAGGAAATTTTTGGCTGGAAGTTGTTTTCTTTCAAAATTGGGAATATGTTACTCCAAGCCCTTCTGGCTCTCATAACTTGGTTTGGGAAGTCTGGAGTGATTCTAATTGGTTTGCCTCTGAATGTCACTTGGCCCTTTGTTTTTGTTGCCTTTTGTTTAAGATTCTCTGCTTGGCTTCCACATTGGTCATTTTGACAATTATATGGCGTGGGGATCCTCTTCTCCGATCCTGTCTAAAGGGAGTTCTATAAGTTTCCTGGATCTGTGTATCAACCTCTTGCTCTATATTTGGAAAATTTTCTGCTATTACTTCCTTGAAGAGATTGTTGATCCCTTTGGTATCACTTTCTTTTCCCTCCTCTATTCCAATTATTCTTAGGTTAGCTCTCTTAAGATGGGCCCATATTTCTTCAATGTCAGATTCCTGCTGTTGGATATTTTTTTCTAGATTAGAAACTATGCAATCATTTTTGGATTGCTCATCTTCTAAGAGCGAGATTCTGTTCTCCATGTGGTCTAATCGGTTGTTTGTGCTTTGAATTGAGGCCTTTACTTCATTAGTTGCATCCTTTATCTCTTTTTGGC
The DNA here is from genome assembly GCF_963383645.1 of Muscardinus avellanarius. Classification (NCBI taxonomy): domain Eukaryota; kingdom Metazoa; phylum Chordata; class Mammalia; order Rodentia; family Gliridae; genus Muscardinus; species Muscardinus avellanarius. Next base: position 19,648,003 of record NC_137793.1, on the reverse strand, counting down.
TCTCTGAGTTCTTTTCGAAGCACCTCTATTATTTCTACAGTTATTTTCCTGATTTGATCTTCTAGAAATCTCTGATTTTCTGTTTTATCAGGTTCTGATGTTGTGGGGTTGTGCACATTCATTACTCCAGTGTTATTCCTCTTTCCCATGATTTCGGAGGTTTGTGCCTTCTCTGGGTTCTTCCCTTGGGTCACTATGGCTTCACTTAAGGTGCTCTGGATCTTGAGTCTGTATTATCTCAGACCCCACTACTCCTTTACTGGGTTGTATCACAGAGTCTCCGACCCAGGGAGTCGATAGAGGCTGCTTTAAACTATGGGGGGTGCCAGGTTGCACGTTCTCCTATGGTGTGATATCTCTGCCACCACCACTCCCTCACTGGGTCAAGTCCCAGGAGGCCCAATACTGCGATTTCTCCTCTGTGGCCCGCAATTTGACTCACTGTTCTTGAGTACGCAGATGTAGCTGTACTGGACTCGGTGAATTCACTGCTGCTGCTGCCGCCGGTGGCAATATGGCGCCTCTGCCACACCCTCGGCCATGAGGCTGGCGTATTTTTTCTTCTCTGGTTTTGATTTCCACTCTGAATCCCTGCAGCGTGTGCTGAGCTCAGCCACTGGGAGCTTTAAATGCTGTCTGCGCTGAAAGATCCCGCCTGGCTGTTCCGCAGCGGCTCACCTGGCTTGCTGTAGCCGTCCGTTGAGTTCGCCGCTGCCGCCGGCAGTATGGCGCTGCTGCCGCGTCCTCGGGCTCGTGTGTCTCCTCTGTGGCCCTGAGCTCTGTTCTCAGTCCGCTTTCTCTCTGGAGCCTGGTGGTTTTTTTTTTTTTTTTTTTTCTGGTGATGGTGTTTTCTGGCTATGAAAGGCGCTCTTTTTGTGGTAATGGAGATTGGTTGTTAGCGGGACTCTTAAGCCCCGCTTTTCTCGGTCGCCATCTTCCTGGAAGTCCACAATTTTCTTATATATAAAATAGCAGTTTGGGAATGGAGGAGGTGGTGGCATGGTGGCATTGACTCTGATGAGCTCCTGGGATTCGATTGTTAAAACATGTCTTTATATTTCCTCATTGGAAATCACATGGGTAGTGTGAGGTTGGCCATGATGAAACTATGTATATTTTGGAAATCAAAACTCCCAGCCTCATTCATGATCCCGGGTCCCAGATGCTCCAGCATCAACTGGATATTTTATCAGAATGAAGCACATTTAACCTTTTACTTTCATGCTACATATGTATGGCTTACAGTTTGATAGTAGAACCAGGTAATTAAAAGGGTGGGTTGGAAGCTGATTGAATAGCTTTACCGGTTATTATGTTTTGATCGCAGGCTATGGAAAGCTCAACTCAGTAGGCCTTCATAATAAAGGGACAGTTATTGGGTATCTAGACTGGACAGTATGGAAAGAGGACAAGTGTGTGGGATAGTATACTTCAAAAGCTCAGAACTCTGCTCTCTTTTGAGATTCTTTAAACTCTATTGTTGTTTGAGGTCTACTTTATCCTTGGGCCAGCTTCTCTCCTAGCAGCTAACACTGCCTGCAGCAGTGCCCCCTTTGACATCCCCACACAGCACAGAATCATACTCTGATTCATGTGATGTGGTCTTAGAGTTGTTCTAATAATCCCCAGCGACTTTTTAGTGGGCCCAGTTTAGGCCACATGACCATGAGATTAGAAGGATGGTACCAAGTCCCATGCTTAGCCTAAACCTCAGGCTACACTCCTGGATCCTTAAGCACAAAGTGAGCCCTTCTGACAGGAAAATGAGGAGACACAAACATATCAGGTGCAGCTAAGAGGTGACCCACAAGTGTTTCCAACTAGGTGAGAACAGTCCTTTTGCTTGACATCCTTGAGCTCATCTCAGGAGTCAGACTGAGGAGCTGCTGGAGTAATAAAACAGCTAGGGACTTAATTTTGCCCTTTCCACTTCAGAAAAATATTTTCCTGATGGCAAAAAAAAAGTCTAGTGTCAAAATAGTCAAAGGAACAGAAAGCTTTCACTAACTACACGCCCAACCTCTACATCCCTCCCTACTGAATGGGGAGTAAAAACATGGCATTGCTAATGTGTTCAGTTACCTGCAGCCTTAGATGCCCAGAAATGAACAAGGAAATGTCTTCAATTTCAAGGCTCTGCATTTCAGTATCACTTTGTCATATTTGGCAGCCTGTTTGTAAATCGAGGAGATTGGTCCCGAGCTTCCCAATTCAATGATGGAATAACATTTTCTTGGAAACTCCAACCATGTCATCTATCTCTGTCAGAAAATCGTCCGTGCACAATAAAGTGAAGTGTCACTACATGTCACTAATGAGAAATTTCCTTGTCCCCCCAACACTTCCAGCCAGGATACAATAAAAGCGGCAGCAGTGGCTCTGACCAACAAGTCTAAAAGCCTCAGTGAAATTCAAAACAGCAAAACTGTCAATCATTTGGCAGTGAGAAAAAAAAAAGTGTTCTTATCTTTTAGGTTTTCTTGAAATAATGTATCCAGTTCTTTTTTTCCCCCTGCCTATAATTGATCTTAAATCTCATCACATTGACTAAGCAGGGCCCTAAGTATAAATTTTACACTTTCCAAACCCTCAGATGCACTTAAGTTTTACATAATGGACATTATGTTCACAGGGGACACATTTCTCTCTGGACAGCTTTAAAAAAAATCTAAAAGAAATCTAATTAAAATAAGAGCAAACACAGTAATGGCCTAGTGATTTTTATATAGCCTGTTTCTGGCCGTGCTCCTAGGTGTTGTAATGATCATTTGAAGGAAAACTGAATACAAAAATACTCTACCTATTTGGAATTCAACCACCTCATGGTTCTAGGGACTCGGAGCTATGTCCAAGCACAGAATAAGTTTTAAAAGCAACTTCTTAGGACTCAAAATAGAAATCATAAAATGAATGTTACAAAAAAGGCACCAGTTCTTTACTCCCCAGAGGAATAAAGCCCTTATTCATATATTATTTAATCTTGATTTGCCCACAATATTATCATATATGACTGTCTGATTTCTGAAGCCTGAGCAGATTAGAAGTAGGCAATTGGTAAAGGCTGGAGGAAATGCTGCTGCTAGATCTGCTATAATAGAAGTGAAAAGTGACAATCATTTATGCGTTTAACAAATATTTAATGAGCACCTACTATTTCCCAGGCATTGTGACAAGGTAACAGCATGAGAGCAACAAATGAGAAAAAAAAATCTATTAAAAAAAGATATAAAAACTCATCAAACGCAGTAGTCTGGGACCGTTTAGGAGGCAAGCAAATAGCCCTAAATATCTCAAAAATGCTTTTAGAAACTGATGCTGTAGCAACCTCCCAGAGTCCATGAAAAGAGATTCAATTATGCCAAATACACTCCAGAAAGGAAGAAAAACCAGTGTATTTTCAAATGACAAAGTAGGTTAAATAGAAAACAATTGTTTTTGTTATGAAGAGAGCAAAAATGCCAACAGGACCCCCTTCTTTTTAAAGAGCCATTAGAAAGTTCAGAGTAAGATAAAGACCAAAGAATGACCCGGCTCAGGTCCCCAAAAGCTGGATAAATGCTCATGCACTGGACAAAAGTTGTTCTCAGAGCAGACTAGGAAATCTCCCTCAGCAGGTGCTGCAAATTTCAGCTCCATGCAATGCACAAAACTCCTTTCTGTAGCAGAAGCAAACATCTTCCATCTCACTCAAAACTATTGGCACAACTAAAAATTGGAACTCCTTTCCCTGCAAACATTTTAGTATGGAGGTTTTATGTGCTATTTTAATGGTAAAAGTGAAATATTATTTGTGTCTTCCAAGGGTAAAAAAACCAGTGGCATATGAACCTTATGCACAGAAAGGGTGTGTATCTTTCAGAAGAATGTTCATATCCGTCAGAAATCAGAGTGGAACTAGGTGGCTACCCAGGTCATATTTTAGCAGTGCATTGAGTGCCCTATAGCTGGGCGAAGTTCACCATGAGGAGCACTGTGCTCTAACAGTTAGTTATTGGTGCAGTTAGTATTCTGCAGTTCATGTTGCGTTATTCCACTAGAAGAGAGGACATATGTAAAACTCAGTTTGGTACGTTCCTCTGAGGAAAGGATGAGTTAACATATCTGAGTTCCAATCACTCATTTTCAGTTCTAATTATAAAAAGTAGTTGTCTTTTGTTCACAAACAACTGGATTAATGAAATCAGTACTTGTAGTATTACTCATGAGAAGTCCACGGAACAAATTCAAAACATCTCCAACGAGAACAAAGAAAACTGAAATAGGTTAAAACACTGGTGGTCTGATTTCAGGATGATGGGGGAGGCGTGGAAGAGAGGGAGACAAAAGCTGTGTCACTTATAAAATAAAGGTGTTGGATGACACCAAGAACAGGTGTTTACAGCAGAACTCTGAAATGTGGGGCTTTTGTGTGTGTGGTTTACGAAGTCAGTTACTCAGCCAAGAGTCTGCAAAGGGAAAATGAGCTTAGAGATCTGGTGCATTGCTCAGATCTTTGTCTTCAAGGCTCCAGTTAGAACTATCCCAACATCCAGAGTTGACCTCAATTCTGCAAATTGCATAAGTGACCAAAAATTCCCTTCCCTAACACTATTTGGAAACCACAAGATATTTTCATAAATAGGTTTCTGTAGCATGCTCCAAAGAGAACACTCAGACTGCAAGAAGAGAATTACCAGCAGTTCTCGTTGGGGGTGATTTCAGAGGATGGATTTTAAGGTGGTTTCATGAAATAGGGGTATATGCAATGGAGCTAAAGATGAACACCCATAAAAATTGAGTAAGTCTAATTGAGTAATGTGTGCATGTATGCCTCTACCATCTTGTATACCATTAAGATGTATGGTTATCATGAACCAATAAAAATTTTTAAATTTATTCAATATTATTCTAAGTGGAGTGCAATGATTCTTACTACCAAGAGCAGAGAGGTAAATATCTTTTAATCTCAAGAGCCTTCTCTGAGACAAAGGGAAACTATTTTCAGAAGAAAAAAATTAAATTTCTTTAAATATTTCAATAAATACCCACAGCATGGCGGGGGAGGAGCCCTGTGACCATCTACAGTCAGCTAGAAAATAATCTTTGGAGAAAATGGAGTGTTGGCTCATGCCTGGAATCCTAGTATTTGGAAGGCTGAGATAGGAGGATCCCAGGTTTGTGGCCAGCCTTAGCAACTTAGCAAGACTCTTAGTAACTTGTGAGATCTTGTTTCAAAAGTTAAAAAAATAAGGTTGTAGGTGTAGTTCAGAGGTATAATGCCACTAGATTAAATCTCTGGTAAAACACACACACACACACACACACACACACACACACACACACAGAGAGAGAGAGAGAGAGAGAGAGAGAGAGAGAGAGAGAGAGAATGACCTTTAATGAGGATATATATCCTGAGTGTAATTTCTTATAAACAGCTTAATTTAAATTTCATTCCCTAACAAAGCCCCCAAAGAAAATCCAACATATTTCAAAACAGGACAGAATGAAATACTCGTAAACCTTCCCTCAGGTCTCAGACAGTCATTATTACCTTATCAGGACCATTTTCCAAACCATGAGAGGAAATTGATTGTTTAAACAATATTATTTAACAATCTCCCATTAATTGATACTTCCCAGTCCCTGAGTTCGCCCAATTACATTAGCCTTTAAACAGCTGGCACACTTCCATAATTTTTAATAAAAATGGCCATTTTGCAAGGTTTAACTTGCTAAATAAGAGTATTAATTTCAACAAAGCAATTAGCACATTTACATAATTTGATATTGTTATTTTAATAGAACGCAAGAGCTTTAAAAAGCAGTTACTAATACAGAAAGAAGAGTGGTCTATTCACATGCAAAAACTAAACTTTAGCTCCCCAATAAAAACTTCACAATAATTGCTCTTATGTTTTAGAAATAAATGAAATTACAGCATTAAGGGCTTAGAGGTTGGCATTTAATACTCCCCAATATTAACATCTGGACAAAGCACTAACTTGGGAGAAGGGAAAGAGGGGATTACTTCGAGGGACATTATACACAGCTACTTTCCCATTTGTGGGAAATAGTGCCTAAGTCCCCAATGCTATCATTGCTATGGAACGGTTGGGTAGATGTGGAGTACTGCTAAGGATGTTCAATTGGAGCATGAGAGAAAGAGAAAGGAGAGGAAATGACACAAAATTGGGAGAACCCTTGAAACATGCTGTCATACTTGGAAGTCTCTAGAAATGACAAGTGTTTGCCTTCTTGATGAGCACGTCTACCTCTGAATCCAACGTGCATCTCCTCCTGACAACTGGTTGGCAGTGATGGGGGCAGATTTTCCTTGGCTGCAGATACTTATCTTCCGTGCCAGAGCCTGGACATTTCCGGACACTCCCAAAGTTCTCACCTCCATCGTCTCTAGGAGCCAATGTGAAGTTTGCCTTTGTCAAGAACGGCGATGCCAACCAGTCGGCTCCCATCCTCCAAGGCTGCAGATGGCAAAGAGAATGTAGCACACCCTCCCGCGGCCTCTCTACCTAAGGTTAGGAAGGTTTGTCTCCTACTGCACAGGCAGGACTGAGAATCTTTAGCAAAGTAAAGGTAGGGAAGCGGTAGTCTGAACTTATCTTTCCTATTTTGAGATATACCTTGCCAGAAAAAAGAGATAAAGGACAGAGTGGGGTAGAAGTAAAGAATTTTGAGAACATGCAAAGAGCCGCTGGCACGACATCTCCTAAAGCCCCCAAAGGAGGCTGCCTGCCCAGCTCTTTTCAAGTAATCCAAGCTTGAAACTGGCACCTGCCAGACTAGGGCCAGAATGTTGACAGAGCCTGTAAGTCAAACGCAAACAAGCTATGTGACATGCCACAGATCTCACAGCAAATTTTCAATAAGAAAGAAGGACCATAAAAATAATAGTAATTTCTGAACCGAAGAGACAAAGGAAAAGGGATAGTCAAAAACTTTGGTAGCACAGTACAAGGAAAAGAGTTTGTCTTGAAGTTGGAGTGACCTACGCTTGATTTCTTGCCAGCTATGTGGCCTTAAATCAGCATCTCCATCTTTCTGGGCCTCAGTGGCATCTGCGTCATGGCGCTACACTACCTTTTCCTCAAAGTTGTGAAGATTTACAGAGAAAAGCACACGTAAAGAATCCAGCACCATTCTTAGTATAGAGCGCACACACAGAATCTGAGATGAATCTAAATTTAAACCTTGGCCAGTGGTGCTGAGAAGCAGATCAGTGTGAAGGCAAAGGCACATGCATCTATATTACAAGAGGTATGAGCTCCTTTACTTCTTTACCCGGGCTGAGAAATCTCAGATGTAGGAAAGAGTCTGTGATTTAGGTGGGGCTCAGCGGATGCCTTAGGGACAAGAGATACAAAAGGCAATGTCAGGAAATTAGTGGATTCCTTACTGATTCTGCAAACTATATTTTGGGTAGACTTGTAGGCTTTGTGTTATTTTGGAGCCTTAAAAATGTAAAATAAACAACTCTTATATTTGCACTGTTGGGATTTCTTCAAATAAAACATATTTATTAACCTATCATGAAGACGTAGTCTTTCAATTAATTATCAACAACAGGAATTTGAAGCAATCAATTCTGCAGGATAACATTGAAACCTGGGAGAGTTCAGAGCTGTTGCTGGTGTTTAGGATCATTACAGAAATTCGGGGAGAGAACAGCACAGTTTAGGCACAAGCTTTTCGAGTTTGATGCTCCCATTAAGAAAGAATAAGCAGCCAGGTGTAATCCAAAAATTGGTAGAAATATTTTTTCCCTATTGTGAAGATCTCAGCAATCTAGTAGGAACCTGTTTCTAAAAACAGCAGAAAAATAAAAAATAAAAAGGGCAAGGGGTGTAACTCAGAGGTAGAGTGACCTGGGGTTAAATACCCAATAACACACACACACACAGAAAAAAACAAAAACCAGAGTCAGAGAGAAAGAAAGAAAAATAAAGAGAGGAAAGTGAGAAAAAGAGAGAAAGAGGAAGAGAGAGAAAAGAAGGAGGAGGAAGAAGAGGAGGAGGAGGTAGAGGTGGAGGAGGAGGAGGAGGAGGAGGAGGAGGAGGAGGAGGAGGAGAAGAAGAAGAAGAAGAAGAAGAAGAAGAAGAAGAAGAAGAAGAAGGAGGAGGAGGAGGAGGAGGAGGAGGAGAAGAAGAAGGAGGAGGAGGAGGAGGAGGAGGAGGAGGAGGAGAGGAGGAGGAGGAGGAGGAAAAAGGAGGAGGAGGAGGAGAAGAAGAAAAGGAGGAGGAGGAAGAAGAGAAGAAGAAGAAGAAGAAGAAGAAGAAGAAGAAGAAGAAGAAGAAAAGGAAGAAGAGGAGGAGGAGGAGATTTCTTTGCTTTTTAAATACATACTAGTATAATCAAACTGGATTTTTTCATTGCAAATCATGCAGCTAGACATCAAATAAAGAGAGGAGCTTATCTATTACATTTTCAGAGACATTTGACTCAAGCCACCTTCTAAATTCATCGTACACTTATTGAGCACCGACTGTATGCCATGTAGTGTGATCCGTATGGAGGATTTAAGAGGAACTTTGTTGGATGCCTGTCACCATCAACAGACAATCCAGCTGGATGGCTAGACAGGCAGGAACAACACTGGGATGTCATACTTCTGAGATTTCATTCATAGTCAAAGTAATCCACATATAGACGAGAGGGATTTTTATCAGGAAATTGATAAGTATTCATTATCTAGCATTGACAAGCCTCTGGGAGAATTCTAGAGGCTGCTGGGCTTGTGAGAGGGGAGGCAACTGGATGTGGAGATGTGGCTGTCGTGGGGTGCAGTCCTTGGGAGATGACTCAAGATGAAGTGCTGTGGACAGAGGATGTGGAAAGCAACTGGGACCTGTGAGAGAGTCAAGAAATAAATGCAGTAAAGTAAATAAGGAGTAAAACTGGAGAACCACTCAGATAACTGGGGCATCGGAAGCGAAAGACAGAATTCACGTATGGAGCAAAATGCTTGCTATGAATTCAAGAAGGCCCAGTGGAAATCGTTGCAGAAATACCACAGGAGGTGGAGGAGTGATAGGCAGGAGTGTGCATGAGAAGGAAGATATGTGAACATACATCAGAGGTGTTTACCTTGTAAAATCCACAGAATCTGGTGACCCATTAATAGGCACTAAGCATGGAACATGTTCTACAGGGCTGAGAGCATTTAGTATCTAGTGGAAGAATGAATATGACACACTGATAAAAAAAAAAAAAACAGGCTCATTACTTCAAGGTTTCCAAAGAAAACTGGCAGATTCCCTTTGCATCCACATTGGCTTTAAAGTGTGTGTGTGTGTGTGTGTGTGTGTGTGTACATATGCATATATTGTTCTTGTTAAAAGCTATTTTTCATAGAGATACCCAGACCAAAGCATCACTTTTAAAATAGGAAGACTCATTTTGTACCATATCACAGGAACTAAAATCACATTAATCTGGTAGAAAACACCAAACCACATTTAGGATTAAAAAAAATTACTGAATGTTCGTAAGAATCAATTTTCTGTGCCTTTAATTAAAACTGATTGGTGATAAATGTAAATTATCACGAACACAACCAACTATGTGAACATACATTTGATCATGCCCTTTATTCTAGTAGAGAATAAATATAGTTCTTCTAATTAGAAAGCTGAAGTTTGAAGGAGAGAAAGTTTAAATTTATTGGGCAATTACAAGGTGCCAGGAAAGGCAGGCAGAACATTCCTCCCAGAGTCTTTGTACATGGCCAGTGTCACATGGTCCAGTCTCTGCTTGTAGCTCTGAGCTCATTTAGTTCTTAGTACTGTCACCACATTGACCACAAGAGTCTTACTTCAACTTCCTGAACCACCGATCTACTGGGATCTCAGGGTCCTGGAACTCACTGGTCCTCTTGTATGGAGCAGTGTTCCCTAGGATTTGTGTACAAATGGGTCCTTCACAGCATTTGGTTCTCAGCACAAAGAAACAAAGTCTTTTCTGACAGGTTCACCCTATGTGGTCTCTTCCCCTGATTTTACTCTTGCCCTCTCGACTCCATCACCCTGACTTTATAGTTTTGATGATACCCATCAGTCACTGAAAAGATTTAACAGAATCAATTATTTCCTTCCTACTTTTCCATCATACCCAATAGATCGAAAGCAAGGCATCTTATTTGTCTTATAGGTCTTTCTTTCCCTCAGATATAGATAATGCCTAGGCCATAGCAGGTGCTTAGTAAAATAAGTAGTAGATGAATAATTGGTAACAAGGTGCAGAATGTGGAGAGTGCTGAAGATGGAGTCATCAGAAAGAACTCCCTGAGCCAGAGTGCTTGCTTTTGTTCATTCCGTTATTTAACAGGTAGTTACAAAGTACCTACTAAGTGTTCATTCTAGGACCAGAAAGTTCAGCACCAAATCAAATAGACAAAAGTCACAAAGCAGCATTTTTAAAAAACCTTGTCCTATGTCTGAGGAAGTTCATAGTTCAAGTAAAGAAAAAGTTCAAAGTTCAAGTAAAGAAACTTGCTCAAAATAGCAGAGCAAGTAACATGGAAGAGCTAATAATTTTTGCCCTCATCTTTTCCAAAGCCATTTGCTAAACTAATACTAGAGAGGAAGACAAGACACACTAAAACGTAACAGGTGTGCTACATAACAACTTGGTTCCCTGTACTAATATCTACTGGTATCGTAATGATGTAAAATGTAAAGAAATTATACACAAAGCAAAAATGGACCAAAGCAAAGGACCTAGTTCTTTGTTTAACTACAATGATCACACAATTAAATTATAGAGCATCCAAGAAGCTTGCTGCTGGTCAAAAACATTGGCCAACTGTGCAGGGTCAGAAGGTCTGTACAGTTCATATGTTTACACTTCAGTGCCTGTGAGTGCAGAAGTTGCAGCCTACCTGGACACCACCTAATATTTCCATGTCCCTGCCTAGTGATGTATGTCTGCAGTTTTGGTAAATGAGGGCTTGTTTTCTTTAGGACTCGCGCATTCATCAAATATTTCTTAAGCTCCATTTACGTGGCAGCGCTACCCTAAGTGCTGGGGACACAGCAATGAAGCAGTTAGTCATGGTCCTTGCCCCTAGAAGGCAGCTTTCTAGTAAGAGACACAGAGACGCATCAAATGCGCAGGATGAGTGCTCTGAAGGAAATAAAGAAGATGAGGAGCTGCAGAGTGCTGAGCTCAATGGGGTTGTCAGAAAGGGCTCCATGAGCATAGACGCCTGCTTCTGTTCATTCATTTGACACACTTTTACTGAGTACCTACTAAGTGTTTGTTCTAGGACTTGAACGTTCAGCAATGAATGGAACAGACACAAATCTATAACCTAAGGAGGTATGCATTCTAATGAAGGAGACAGATGTACCTGTGTGGTACAGTATCTTAGCGTGCTGTAAGTGCTAAGAAGGTAAAAATTAATAGGGACGAAGGACCAGGTGTATGCCGAGTACTCAGTCAGTCATAACACCTACAGAGAGGTGATATTTGAGAAAGACCTGCAGAAATCAATAGGAAATAAATAAAGAAATGCCTTAATTAGGGTCATCAAGAGAGGGTTCCATAAACAAGTTATGCTTGGTCTTGTTCATCCATTCAGCAGGTATTTATTGAGCACCCATGAAGTGCATGTTCTAGAGCCAGGAAGTGCAGAGGGAGGATGGAAGGAAGGAAGGAAGGAAGAAAGGAAGGAAGGAAGGAAGGAAGGAAGGAAGGAAGGAAGGAAGGAAGAGAGGGAGAGAGGCCATTTGTGGGCATCTGGTGAGGAATGTTACGACCAGACAGAAAAGACAGAGGCCTCAACGTGAGAGAATGCCTAGCAAATCTGTGGGATGGAGAGAGGCCACGGAAGCTAACCAGAAGAGGTGAGAGGGCTAACGGAGCCATTTGTGGAGGGCTTTTCAGATCAAGGATTCTGGCTTGTATCCCCAGTGAGAAGAGCGGCCATTGGAAGACAGTGGGATGCAATGGCTGTAGCAGCGCCCTCTAGTGGTCAGGGAGGCAGGGGCAAGCGGAAAAAGGGGTTCTTAGAGCCAAGACCTAGGGGTTGAGGGGTTTAGTTCTGTTTTGGAAACAGGAAGAAGCCCCGAATGAACACGAGAAAGTGAACAAGGGACAGAATGTCAAAGTGAAGACTTGGGATTCAAATCAAACAGGGCGTCTGGATTTTATTCTGACTATAAATAAGGCCATAGGTACAGGATTTTTTTTTTTTTTTTTTTTAAAGTTGTGTGCCTTGAGTCAAGGACAGTATACCAAGGCTTTTCTTTGTTGCCTTAGCCAACAGTAGGGTGTGAAAGTGTGTTTTTAAGCAATGATTAAAAATGCCTTAATTTTTAAATAGCATGCCAATAGAGTTATAATTACTGAACACACAACCTCATGTGTATTTAATGACAGATGCAGTGATTACAGTGTTAAAGTCCTTCAGGGATAAAGAAATCTAATACCATCATTCCAGCTCCAAAGAGGGTTGTTGTAGCTGGCTGCCTCATCATGCTTGCTACCAATATTCTGCCTCATTTCTCCATGACAACTCATACTGAAAAAACGATGTTTTCTCAAATTTAGGAGAAGGAGATCTAAGACCCCAGTAGGAATGTATTTAAGAATTTAGTTAAAAAGTCGAGTGATTTTAAACCCTTCTGGACACACACCCTATACTCCTTTTTAACCCAAAAAGGGGCAGAAATTTGTTGCTAAAGAAAACGAATATAAGAATAATAAATGTCATTATATATCTCTCTCTTTTTGGAAAGTAAGCAATTCCTCATCCTGACCACACAGTACGCTAGCCATCAGAGAGTCTCATTTGATACACCCAAACACAGTCCATCTCCAATGGGTGAATAGGTGGGGTTCACATGATTCCTTTTACCAGCTAGTCAGGCAGTGAGCTGTAGCCACATGCTTGCTGACACCAGCAGTTGTCTGCTAATCACCAGTGCCTGCAGGAAGCCAGAAGTCACCGAGCTTCCCTGTGTGAGGCACCTGGTCTACAGGTAGGACCCATGGGGTTCCCTAGCTGGCAGTTTAGACAGGATATGTCACACCAACTTCTACTGCTCACCTGGTTCCTAGGACAGGGTTTTCTTAGCATCTTTTGGGGTTTTGCTTCTACAGCATGAGTGGAGAAAGAAATCAAGCTGAGAATTCCATGTTTAGGTTAATTCAATTTCAAAGCTGAAAAAGGAACAGCTAATGGCTTTAAGAAATACTGTGAAATGCATATATATTTTTAATTTGGTAGAATAACCTGGAACTTCTCTCAAATCATGGTAGGCAGAATAATGAACTCCCAAAGATATCCGTGTCTTAATCCTTGAAAGTTGTTAATACGTCACTTTCCAAGGCCAACAGAGATGTTTCTTTCAGATGTGATCAAAGTGAAAGCTTTGCAGATAGAAAGAACAGCTTTGGTGGTTCAGGTGGGCTCCATCTAACCCAGGTATTTATCTAAGTGGAAGAACTTCCCTGGCTTTGTGCAGAAGAGGACAATCACCACTGATCAAAGGGATGTCGGTTTGTTGGCTTTAAAGAAGGAGGAAGGGACCATGAGCCAAGGAATTCAGGCAGCCACTAGAAGTCAGACAAGGCATGGAAACAATCTCCCCTAGAGCCCTAGAAGGGATCAGCATCCTGCAATGCCATGGTTTCAGCTCAGTGAAATTCCAGACTTCCTACCTACAGAACTGGAAGATAATAAATGTGTGCTGTTTTGAGCAACTGTTTGGTAATCTGTTAGGATGGCAATAGTAAAATTAATACAGAAGGTTCTTAGTTGCTTTTGATAGAGAATTCAACCACTCACAAAATTCTCATCATTCTTTTCTAGTGATGCCATAGGTTTTTAAAAACCAGCTAAATAGTGACAGCTGATTATATTAACTGACTTCTCTCCATATGGAAACACAAATTAGGTATAACATGAAATTAAAACATGATCGAAGGACAAAGTTCTTGGGGCAGTTAAATCCCTTAATGTTACATAGTAAGTAGAAATAAAAGAGAGTTGAGATGTACATTTTCTCTTAAGAAATCAAATAATGGGGCAACCAGAAGGCAAGGATTTATTAAGCTTAATATGCATGCCTATTTTCTAATAAACCACCATTTGCAATAGATTACTGCAGGTCTCACTCCAGCACAGTATCCTCCCTACCTCTTCTTCTGCATAAAGCTCATTTTGGATCCTCTTTGAGTAATGCACATTACATTCAAGTAAATAAGGGAACTGGGAGCTGCAGTGTAATATGTAAACAATAGTAAATCATTGCCTTTCTTCCTCTGGGCTTCTACTTTCACTCAAAAGCTCCAATGTCAGCCCAACACCTCTACTTAAATTATGGCCTCCCATTGAGCCAGGAGTATGCATTATTCTCCCTCTTGAACGCATCTTCTAAGAAGATGCCCTGGAATAAATAAATGCAATATTTCAGAGAAAAAAAATGCAAGTGAACAGAATCCTTTCACAAACACAGCAATTAGAAGTGAACTACTCACTTATAAATGGGGGTGGGGAGAAGCACTTAAGTATCCACAATAAATCCAGCTCAACAAACATACTGACTGCCTTCCAGGGGGAAGGCTGCATTTACATCCTGGCAACACGGAGGAGGCATTAGACCCTTGTCATTCTTACTGCTAGAGTTGGTACAAAGGACGTAGGAACTAGACCATTCTTTGGTTCCATTAGTACCAGAAATATCCAGATAATATATATCTCTGTCTACATGCAATCTTCTGCTATTTTGCATGTTAAAAATATGCACGGCTATGTTTTATGTTTCTTATTCTTTGTGTAGTACTGAAGGTGGAACCCGGGGATACTCTGCCTCAGAGTTATACTCCTAACCCTTTTTATTTTGAAACATGGTCTCCCTAAGTTACAATGAACTGTCCTCAAACCTGTGATTCTCCTGTCTCAGCCTCCCAAGTACTGAATTAAAGATGTGCCTCACCATGCCTGGATTGGTTTTAATAAAGTTCAACTAATTCTACTATAGGTAATTAATAATATCCTATCCCAAAGTAATTCATATGAAATAGTAGATTATTGGTTCTCATCTTATATTTGGTGGAACATTTATAATGTACAGTTATTTCTCAGAAATTGGTTCTGAAATTGCTTCGTTTTTAACTTAAACACTTAAAATATTTTGTTAAAAATAAACTTAATTTTTTTTGGACACAGAGTTTCTCAAATTTATTAAGAATTTGAATCTCCTTTTCTGGAGAACCTTTTTCTTCTACAAAAATATACTGTCTCAGTATCCATAGGGGTTTGGTCCCCAAAGCCCTTGTTGATAGATGTCTACCTTCTTGCAGGACATTAAGTCCTGCATATAAAATAAAATAATATATGTATATAATCTATGCACATACTCCCATATATTTGAAATCATTCCTAAATTACTTATAATGCCTAATAAAATGAAAATGCTACTATTAATAGTTGTTATCTTACACTGTTTAGGAAATACTAAGGAGACAAAAAGGCTATATATGTTCAATACAGATGCAATTCTTTAAGAAATATTTTTTGACACTTGGTGGATTGACTCCGGGACATGGAACCCATACATGTAGAGCCAGTAAAGAGGGCCATCTGTATGTTGTTATTCTCAGCATGTCAGTGGAATGCAATTTGGAAAGGGCTATTGTGGAGCAAGTTTTTTTTTTCCCCTTGGGGGGAAGAAGCTACTGGGTATTACACCCAGTGGCATTCTACCTCCAAGCTACACCCCAGCCCTTTTTATTTTGAAACAGGCTCTCACCAGGTTGCTGAGAATTTCACTAAGTTGCTGAGACTGGCCTCAAGCCTGTGATCCTCCTGTCTCAGCCTTCCAAGTACTGGGATAACAGGCATGTGCCACCACCACTCCTTGCTGAGCAGTTTTCTTGACCTGGGTACTTTTGACACATTGAGGTAGTGATTCCTTATTTTGGAAGTAGGGAAAGAAGAATCATCTTATATATTTCTGGGTGTTTAGCTGGATCCCTGCATTGTATCCACGAGATGCCAGCAATACCCTTCCACTCACAGACAATAAAAATGTCTCCTAAAATGGCCAAAGTTCTTTGGGGGGTGCAAAACCATCACTGGTTGAGAACCAACCACTGCTCTAGAAGACTTGCTCAGGTGCTAGGAAGGCTGTCGTGTGTGTGTGTGTGTGTGTGTGTGTGTGTGTGTGTGTGTGTTAATAGCAAATATTCTGGTTATTTTCATTTTGCTTCCCTTTTACCATTAGTATGATGCCTAAATACCAGCCACGGCTTAGGCTATTTGTTGTCATTCTGCATTCATTCTCGTCTCATCAAACATTCATTTCACCTTTCACCTCCTCAGAAACTCATTCTCCCCCTGTGGAAACCCAATTCCAGCTGTTCAAGGCATCCTGCTAGTTTCCAGGATCCTCTGAACTCAAACCCTTAGGACTTTTTCTCACATCCTGTTGTCCTAAACTTTCAGTTCCTGTCCCCAAAGAGCTGTCTTTCCCCTTTCATCCATTGTGATATGTCACTGGAACCAGAGGTGCCGACCCAAGAAAAGAACTCTGTCCGGTGGGGACTTGGTGAGAGCATAGTCCAATCCATTTGAAAAAGTGTTTCCATTCCCAAATTTACCTTGGAAGGTGATACAAGATTTATTAGGAATGAACTCTCCCATCTGACAATATCTTTCTTTTTTATTTTATCTGCATTTCCAACCTGCCCTTGACTCTTCGTTTTCTTTTAGAATACTTTTTGTCCTTCTTTTATTTAACATATAGTAGAAAATAATGTTTCAATATCTAAAGAAGCATTACTAACCTCTAAATGTTTCGCAACATCAGGTGTAGTGGCAGAGAGGAAAGAAAGGCGGGAAATACTCAGCAGTACTTCTTTGGGGTATATGTGTTTCTGCTTTGGGCAGTGGGATTTGCACATTTTATCTCTAATTCATACACAAAAAAAGCTAAAAAAATGGGTATTAGCATCACCATTGTGCAGATAAAGAAACTGAGGCTCAGAAACATTAAATGTGATGCTGTAGGCCATACAACTTGTAAATTTTTAAGGAAAGAAGGAAGTAACACAACACAACACAAAACAAACAAAAAACAGCCAGATATGATGGCACATGCTTATAATTTCAGGACATGGGAGGCTGAGACAGGAAGATCCGAGTTCGCAGTCAGCCTCAACTACTTAGTGAGGCCTTCTGCAACTTAGTGAGACCCTGTTTCATAATAAAAAATATAGATAATAGGGCTGGGGTTTAACTTGGAGGTAGATTGCTCCTGAGTTTCATCCCCAATACTGCAAAATGCCAAAAAAAAATCCCCCAAAAAAAACAAAAAGAAAAAGAAACAAACAAAAATACCCAACCAACCAACCAAACAACAACAACAACAAATGAACTACTGACTGGATTTTCTTAAGAGTTCTGTTTTGTTATGCTTGGAAGTTGGTTTATCCTTAGTTTGTATGAAGCCTGATCTAGACCATGTCCTCAAAAATCATGAACTTTCCATCATACAATGAGTAATAATTTATATATCAAGTCTCATTTGACCTGTCTGTGAACACATGGTTGACTTTGGCCCCTTTTACTTGCAGAGAACTAGATGGAACTCCAACGTGTGATCCTACCACTAGTTCACCCTGCATTTTCCATCCCTGAGATTCTTCACAGTGATTTAACATGCATCTTGTCTGGCAAAGGCAGAGAAGACAGGGAGGGAGGAGTACCAGGCTTTACAGATTCAGAGCGAGCCACAGAGGAGCTGTGTCTTGCCCGTCACTAGTCCTTCTGTGAGTGGCCTAAGAATTGGACATGGTTCATCAGGCAATAGTCATTGTTTCCTCCAGCTCACCCTCCAGCTTCTTCAGAGCAGGGCTGGTTTTGTAGCCACAGCCTGGAGAATGGAGTCAATTGTGAGGACATCTAGAAACACACAGTGGAGCAAACTGAATGGCAGCTGCTCTGCACTTGACTCTGCAAGAGGAGCTGGACTCGTTGGACTTTCCCCAGTTCTGATGGAGGAAGTCAATGTGTCCCTGTGGTTTTGGAAAATAACCACAATAGCACATCTGAAAATTGGACATCTAGTTTATATGTGAACATTATATGTATATTCAAACTAGATAGTCTGACTTCTAGAACAGCTTGGTCCTTAAACAATCACCTGTTGAAAATCAAAACATCTTTGGTAATTAGTGGTGCTAAAGTGTTAGAAGAGAAGAAGTCAGGGTATTCAGCAAATGAGGAATAACTAACTTCCAATTCCAATCTGAAGTACACCATGGTGTTGTAGATAAAGTTATGTTTTGTCTAAAATCTCTTTTGGGGTATTACCTGTGAGCAAATCGATACAGTTTCTGCCCCCAAAGAAATTAGAGTCTTTAATTATCTTCATTCCCATTTGCAGATTCAGAAACTGAGGCCCAGCTTGCTGAACCAAGGACCTGTCAGTCATGCAGCTTCGATTATAACCAATAGTTGATTCTGAAGGTCATGGTAATTTTCTTTGCTATAAGTCTATCAACCAGAAAGGAAAAATACTGCTTCCTTGAAAAGCAGGGGAAAACCTTTAAACACTAATAAAACCTCAAAAGGTAGGAATGGTGTAAAAACTATAGCATTCTAGAAAAATTAATAAGCGTTCAAGGAGGCAGAGAGTTCAGAGTATGAAATGTGAGCCAATAAAATCAGTCAAATACAACTCTTGGGTTATTTGAGGGTAGCTGAGAATATGCTCAGCCAATTTCTAAGTCATCTGACTGAAAATTTAATATGGGGAGAGGGGATGTCAGTTTATTGCAGAGAATAAAGTCCTCAAAATATTAAGTTGAAGGTCAAGTTAAAGGAAGCAGGTTACTGTGGTATTGCTATTGCTAGAAAATATACAAAAGCTGAATAAATATGACCTTATGTAAATTTTACTCACTTGGAAATAAAGGTAACAAAACAAGACTTAGAATTGACTTTTTTTTCTCTAGATTTCTGTATTACAGACTTAATAATGGCTTGCCTCAGAAAGGAGACTTCACATGTTTCCCAGACACTACTGCTTAGTATCCGTTTGGATGCCTAAGAATTATATAAAGTAAAGCCCTATATTTTATTTTTTTCCAGTTTCACTGGCAGTTGGTCAACTCATTTTGTTTATTAAAAACATAAATAAAATACAATGGATTTTTTTTTTAAAGAAGGAACCACTTCTCTGGCTTCTCAACCGTGGCTCATTCTGTATTCCGTAAGCCTCCTTACCCAAAGGCCACAATCTGGAAGTTATGTAAATATTAACGATAAAAGCCAATGAGTGAAACCGCTGTTAATTCCAACTGACATTAACCCATTGCTGATGAAAACTGGAATCTTGGTATAAACTCACAGATGAAAGGTGCAGGAGCGACACACACATTTCACAGACATGACAGGACAAGGGGAACCGGGTGGTATTGGAGGAGATGAAAGTCAGAGCCGACAGGGCAGCAGATTGCTGGAGAAGGCATGCATGCTAAAGAGACACCTCAGGATCTTCCAAATACAGCTTCACCGTCATCCCCAACCCCCAGGTGGCTTGTATTCAAGCCTTCATGACAGGAGCCACTGTTTCCACTACAAAGGACCTTCCCACTTCCCTGCACTCCTGGGCTCATGTTGGATGAATAGGGCCATGTTCCTGCATGGCCTTGCAGGGCCTCAGCCCCTGAACACACTGTCAACTGTCTCTGGATTTGTGTAGTGGCTGGAAGGATTATACCTTCACTCCGAGCTCTACCTCTGAGTTCTTGCAACAAGTAAAAGAATGTCTAGTCGCTGGACTTCCACTTCCCCTCTTCTGAACAGTCCCATTTGAAACATGTTCAGTTGCTTTTATAAAAAATGTAGGAAATTGGAGCTTTAAAAATATGTACATAGAGGAAATTATCAATCCCAATCTCAATATCATGTACAGGGAAGGGGAGGGATTGGGGAGGGATCTAGGAGGAAACTCACCAGGTGGGTATATATGTATATTCCTATCATTCTGAGCAGCATTATGATGTATAATTATAATGCACCAGTAAAAGTATATTAAAACAGATCACATAAAAATGAAAACATTTTAACATACCTGAATCCCCAAATGGTGGCAGACCTTTTATGGGTCACAAACAAATTCGAGAAAGCATCAGGAAAGCACTTTGTATGAGAATCTACAGATGGACATTTTTCACCAACCACTGTTTTGTTTTGTTTTGTTTTCCCTTGGCTACTGTGAATTTTTTCCTCTTATTTGACTCCAAAAAAATCCCAATCCCTTTGTTTACCCTGGATACCTGGATTCTATATGGATAGATATATGAAACCTAATGAGAAATTAAATTGACTTGTTCTTATCACTAGCAAATACCTTCTCAATACATGTTCATTAATCTTGGTAGAATAAAAATTCTCAACTATAAAATCAAAGCAGCCTATGGGTCAAAACAACTACAAGTGATATTTCAATTCCATTTCATTGCTTGAAACCCTGTGATAGCTCATTTTGGGTCATCATGGCCTCTCCTGCTTGTCCTTTATCTGGGCTCTACAGAATGTATGCTGTCACCAGCTGTAAACTTCCTGAAAAAAATCCCTAAAGAAACAGGTACATTTGGTATGGTGGCATACAATTGTAATGCCAGTACTTAGGAGGCTGAGATAGAAGGATTTCAGGTTCTTGGCTAGCCTCAGCAATTTAGTGAGTGCCTGTTTCAAAATAAAATGGGGCTGAGGGTGTAGTTAGGCTGTGCAATACCCTTGAGTTCAATCCCCAGTACCAAAAATAATGAAAAAGAAACAGGCAGACACTTCCTTTTATAGATATTTCCTCCTCTAGTTAGACCTGTTCTCCCAGCTAACCAATTTTGTCTAATTCAACTTCCTTTGCTACAACATGGTTTAAACTGCATTTCCTTTGGTTTGTCATGCCAAGCCAGGCTCACTCCTGGTATTCTTTTCCTGGTCTTCCTAGTCACTTGTTCATCTGTTTGTACTCCAAATCTGCTGTGATGTGAATTTCCCTGTGTTTCTAAGACTATGAGAAGTTTGAGGTCAGGGGCTATGTCCTGCTCTTCTCAGCATCTTTAAAGTTTTACACTAAAACCAGTAAAAAAATAGGTACACTAAGTCCCATTAAAAACCAAGACAGACTATTCCATTCAAAAAACCAGAGGAACAGGGATAGAATGATTTTTAGCTCACGCATACATCAATATGTCTAGTCTGAGAAAATATTCAAAAGCCACTTGCTCATGTGTGATAGTTGATCTATTTTCAGCCCCCAGTAATCTTTGGACAAATGCTACAGTGTAGGACAACAGAGAGAGTGACAGTACCATGAATTTTAAAGGTGGTCTAGGTTGGTATGGTAGGCAAAAGAAAATTTCCAGAGACTCTCATAGGATTTGAGTTGGTAGAAGTCTTCTATGTCTTTTTTTTTCTTTCATTGGTGCACTGTAATCATATATCTTGATGGTCAGTGTGATAGACGCATACATACACACAGTGCTTGGTGAACTCTTCCCCATTCCCAGCCCAGTCCCTCTCCCTCTCCGCCTTCCCGCGCTGGGCAGTGGTCATCATTGCTAAGTTTGTGTATCCACATCACACTCATGGAGGTTTTTTCCTTCCCCCTCTCACCTCCCTCAATTAATTCCCTTCTTTACTCCACTAAGGTTTTTCCTCCTTTGTCTTGAGTCTCTCCTGTGTCCCAATTTCTCCCTAGCTTCCACATATGAGGGAAAACATTTGACCTATCACTTTTTGTGGCTGACTAATCTCATTTTGCATAATACATTCCAGTTCCATCCATTTCCCTAAAAATTACATAGTTTTTTTTTTCTTATTTTTAGCTGTGAAGAATTCTATTGTGTTTATATCCCCTAATTTTGCAATCCATTCATCTGTTGGTGGACATCTTGGCTGGTTCCATAGTTTGGCAATTATGAATTGTGGCAATTAGGAATAAGTGTAGATATGCATTACTATGGCAGTCTGGTTTCAATTTCTTTGGGTAGATACCTAGGAGTGGTATAGTTAGATCATATAGTAGGTCTTTTAATAAATCCTCTTAAGTTTGTATCCTCTTTCTGATTTCATTAGAAAAGCCTACTCCTTTTATGGTCACACATCACGTAAGTCTGAGAAATGCACCACTAGGAGATGTCCTCAGTGTGCAGATTTTACAGCGTGCATTAACACAAAACCAGATGGCTGAGGCCAGCCACTTGATGCGGCCTCTCCAGGCAACCAAGAGATGCAGTGAACACCACGCAAAATCTATGAGGCCACTGTTGGGTGATGAGGTGTATAGTTTTGCAGTAAATTCTTTAATGTGGGGAAGGAGTAAACTCTAAATGTTGTTCAAAATTGTAGTATAGTAAGTACATAAAGCAGCAAAATAGTCACTTCTCATTATTATCAAGTATTAAGTGCTATACATAATTGTGTGTGCTACACTTTTATACAACTAGCAGAGCAGTAGCTTTGTTTACACCAGCCTCAGCAGACAGTCGAGTACTGTGTTGCAACTGGGTACAACGTCACAATCTCTACAACACCACTTTGTGAGAAGACATTTTTAAGCTTTATTATAATCCTAAGGAATTAAACAAAACAAAACTAAACTAAACTAAAAGATGCTTAAGCATAGCTTGGTGACAGAGCATGTGCTTAGAATGTGCAAGGCTGTGGGTTTAATTTCCAGCATCAAAACAAAACAAAATCAAAATAATAACCATATGGGACGACCGCTGTCTATGAGGCCCGAACATTATTATGTGGTGCAGGACTGTGCTTGCCTATTTCTCAGAGCCTACCACAACCGTGATTCGTATGTCTGTGCTCTGATAAGTCAGGGAATCCTGATCCCAGAGCCTGGGAAGCCCAAGCAGGCACAGCACAAGAAGTAGGAGTCAGAAAATTTGGGCAATTCAACTAAGAGGCAGGGTCCCCTCCTCTTGCACCTGCCTCAAATCTTGCCCACGGATATTCGGCAGAGAGCAGACGGAGCAATCCTTTCTCAATGTTCAAAACAAAACAGAACAGAGCAAAGCTAAAAAAGACCCAGGATAAGTGGTAGGTGTGCTTCTCAATGCAAGCCACTGCTTGCCTCAGCAGAGGAAGCAACTTCAAAAATCTCCTTCCTCAGATGAATGCAAAGAAAATCACAGCACTGGTGAAGTGCTAGGACATGAAAATCAAGGTCCTTTCACAAGGAAGTAATAGAGAAAATGTGTTAGAATCCCCATGGAAATCCCTACATGTGATCACACCCTGGTTATACGGAAGGAGGCTTTGTGGACGTTCTATCTCGTGTTCCTTGCTTATTACAACACAGACAGCCCGAGTCAGGAGGCGAGGCCATGGTGACCCTCACTTCCTTAGGGTTAAGCTTCGATGATTTGATGTTTTCTCTACTCCAGCAGGTTATGAAAACCTCCATATCTTGCTCACAGGACTGTTCATTGATCTTGTAGAAAGATAAATCCAGGCCTTGTCAGTAGAGATAGGATATTCATAACAGTGATGAACTATCTGATAACCTCCAGGAGCCCCAATATTGGGAATGTTAGGGGGAAAATAGAAAATAAGAACATGGGAACAAATGAAAAAGTTTAGGTAAAAAATAAGAGGAAGACTAAGATCTATGTGTGCATGTGTGAGGGTGTACAGGTATACACAGATAGTCATGTCCATGGGGGTGTGTAAGCCTGCATTCATGTGTGTGTGCATGTATGTGCATACAGGCGTGTGTGCACGTGTGTCTGTATGTGCATGTGGGGTGTGTAGTGTATGCAAACCCGAGTCTGCATGTGCATTTATGTGTGTGCGTCTGTTGTTAATCAAGATCCATCAGTACTCATGCTCATACTAATAACATGATTTACCAGGAAAGATGGTACAAGCCAAATTAAATAAAAAGCTGACACTAGAGGGCTTTCGGCCAGATTTGGCACCAAAGCCCCAGAGAACACTATAGGACAGGAGCTAAAAAGCCACTTCCTGACTTCTGGGCTATTGATTTGGCACCTTGCACCCGTGTTATATTTTAGAAGGGAAAATAGAATCTCCATAAGGTAGAAAACATGGGCCAGGGCTCAGGAAACCTAGCACATTCTAATAATTATAGATCAGAAGCTGGCATGCTTGCTGAAAAATACAAACACTGTGGTATTCTTTCTAAAATGTCATCGAAATATACAAATGTGTGTGTATATGTGTGTGCGGGCGTGTGCATGCACATATATATATATATATATATATATATGTATGTATATATATATATATATGTATGTATATATATATATATATGTATGTATAGAGAAACACAGACTGTGAGCCTCTCTGGCAGGGAAAGGCTTCCATGCAGAGTCTTTCAGGCTTCATATATACTGTCGGATGTTTCCAGCAAAAAGACACCAAAATCCAGATCTAGAATGATCTTATCATTTAATAAGGAAAACACGCTCAGGCTAACACATATGGGTGTTTGCTGAAAGAATATTCTGTCATTTTAGAGCACGCAAATTGTTTTCTTCACTAAACTCCTACTGGAGTAGAACAATGAAGAATGGATTGTAATTTGCTGGTGTCTCGATTCATGTTTTATTCCACATTCAGAAAAAGCCTCCTTAGTTACGGGCTTTTGTTTCCTTCTGGTGTTTCCACCTTTGCTGAAACTCTGCTTATATTCCTGAATAAGGCCGCTGAACAAAGCATCACACAACCACTTGCCAAACTCAGAGAGCATCAGCTGCCAGGGGCTTGGGGAATGTCCTCCCTATATACAAAAATATAGCAGAAGGTGAAAGAGAAGAGATTATAGCATGGATAGGAATTGAGGAATGACCAAGGCACATACAGGATAAAGAGACAGAATTCTAGGAGAAAAATTTACCCTGTTGTCTTAATTACAAAATTCAACTTGATTTCTTTACATTTTCCTAGTTACATTTCTGTCATTGGAATTAAATTTGCACTTGTACATTTAGTTTTCCCCCAGATCCTCAATCTTATAACTGATGACATCTTAAAACGTGTTCACGTGATACACAGCAAAAGACCTAGACGTGTGAGAGATTAATGACTTTGGCTTTTATTTACTTGTTAAAATTATTTAGAGAGATATCAAAAAATAAAATGAAATCAGATAAATGAGGGGAGAGACTGGTAGAATAGGAGAAGGGGATTTGAGGAAGGACACGAGGAAGTAAAAAGTAAGACATGATGAAGAAAGCAGTTAAAATAATGCTATTTCACATATGAAGTCACCAATACTTATTCTAATATTATTATGTACAGAGAGGAGAAAGGAGCAGAGTGGAATCCGGCGGGAGACACACCAAGTGCTGTGTGCATGTATGTTTCTATTACTCTGAACCTCATTATGATGTATGATTACAATGCACCAATAAATATATATTAAAATAAAACAACTTTATTTTTAATTAAAAAAACCTCACCAGCTATACCTTAGAAATGGCAGCCTAGCATCATTCGGGCGTGATTTAGATTCTAGTCTATTGGAGTTTAACCTACTTCATCCTGTCTTGGGGTAAGGAATAGAAGAGTTTAGCCTTTCTCCTAGTTTACTTTAGGATGATGAATGCTCTGCTAACAAAGACAAAACCATTTTTATGGATATGAGGATTAAAAATTAACTTTGACTGAATTTGCACCATGAATAAAATTTAAACTGTGCGTTGAAAAATAATCTGCATGTCAGCAACAAGATCAAGGCTCTGTTGGTGGCAAAAAGAGAAAAAAAAAACTCCTTTTCAAAAAATAAAAGACTGGATCTGCGCATGGTAGCGCTTGATTGTAATCCCAGTATTTGGGAGGCTGGGACAGGAGGATCATGGTTCTCAGACAGCCTACTTAGGCCCTTTGCAACTCAATGAGACCCTGTTTCAAAATAAAGAATAAAAAAAAATAGGGCTGGGAATGTAGCTTGGAGGAAGAATGCTCCTGGGTTCTATCCCCAATATCACAAAAAATAAAAATAAAATAAGACTGAAAAGAGAAGAATGAGTAATTATAGAGAGAAATAGGGAGCAAGAGTAGGCAGCCAGGTTGAGAGACCTCAAGTTGTGTGACTAGACAGTCACCCTGCATGGAGCAGGGGGATGGCTGGGGTCTGAGGAGATGAATACAGACTGACACAGGAGAAGAGGCTAATGGGAGAAGAAGAGAAAAGAAGAGAAAGTTGAGTGAAGCCATGATGGCCCATCTGATGTTTGCAGATAGCTTTGCGTGGCTGCCTGAGACTTGGCACAGAGTGAAGAGCTGGTTCCATGCAAGGGATATGATTGGCAATGTGGGTATGGTGAAAGGTCAGGGGACAAAGAGACAGAGGCCAGGCTGAAGCAGACAGCTGACAATAACTGGCTGAACATTCCAAGTCAAAAGAGATGGAGAGATGAACGTGGAAGAACCGACATTCTAGAAAGCAATGTTGCTCAAATAACTGTTTATTCTAGATGACTAGAATGCATGTTGAAGACTCTTTCTTAGTGTGTATAAAACCTAGTCCTTCTGCATTTATGATTTCAGACCCTGGGTTGAACCCAGGATACCACTGCCATGTTTTCTTCCCTCTTTTCCTGACGCTGCTGATCACTTATTCTGGCTAATTTTATCTCCTAGATAGAAATAACCTCATACCATCGTTATCACTGGTGTATTAATTTTAAGTTCAAGAGAAGTGAGATTCTAATTTGTTTCTCTCACTTTTTCCTTTTGCATTTATCCACATTTTTTTATGTTTCTTCGCCATCTACTCTTACTGTGAGTAGATCTTTTGGGGGTTTAACTGATTTTGAATGATTCCCCATTACTCACGAGTTTGAAATGGATCCCACCATCATCATTTTTATTACATAACTTTGTTCTCATTTTGAGAATTTATTAGAACAGGTGTGGGTCCTTGAATAAATTGTAACAAAAGGAGACAATCTCTGCTCTGCCTGTCTCTTTCTATCTCTGCCTTGCTCTCTCATTCTTGTTTTCGCTTTCTCTCATCTCACCCCCACACCCCCATTTGGTAATGGAGATTAAACCCAGGAACATCCTACCTCTCAGCTATACCTCCAGTTCTATTTTATTTTAATTTTTGAAACAGGGCCTCACTAAATTGTTGAGGATCTCAGTAAGTTGCTGAGGCTGGCCTCAAACCTATGATCTCAGCCTCCCAAGAACTGGGATAAAAGGCCTGTACCACCACACCCAGCGGCTTACTCTCCTATTCTGAATTACTCCTAATGGCAGAGCCAATTTATTAACAGAGGAGATGAGAAACTTTGGGATGTCAACAGCCATGTTCTTCCATGTAGACTATAGATCAAGAAAAGGGGCTCTGCCAAGAGAGGAAACTGGGGGAGGTGTGCAGAAGCAAAGCAGTCCTGAGGCAAAGAGACAGAGAACATGTTCTAAATGTCCATTTTCCATTTGCTCGAGCTGTCCTGTAGCAAGAACAAGCACCAATTAGATTAACTGTGTGGACAGCTCCCATCTCTTCTGGCTTTTACTTGAGTTTTACTGTTCTAAGTGTTGTGGACATTGGAGTTAAGTATATATTTATACTCTACAATGAATACCCAGCTGTCAGGGAAGAGACAACACGTTTAGCATCCAAAATGGCCTGGATGCACTGAAGGGATTACATGAAATGAAATTCAAATAAGATAGATACAGAAAAATTACACTTAGGAAAGGAAAAATAAATTCTATAAAAACTAAATAGAAAAGTGCTGGGGAGAAAATTAGAGCAGAAAATCAAATAACCTGGGGATAAGAGAAGACCACACAGTGAACTTAAGTTGGGAAAGACAGGACTACAAAGCAGGAGAGACCAGCTCAGTCAAGGGTGCTTGTGAATGAGGTGGTTGGTGGTGGTGAAGGAGAAATGTCCCCTTTCTGCTCACCCCAAGATGTCCTCTAGAGTTCTGGCATAGTTTAGGGGGCTACAATGTTATTGCCAAGTAGGACTGTGCTAGATTGACAGTTTAAGGCATAAAACCTGATTTATAAAGAGGGGAAGGAAGTAGCATACTTGCTTATTTAATAAAGGAGAAAGGATGCTTTGGGGACGCTCTGTAGCAGACATAAAGACATAGGATTTGTACAAAAGAGGAAACCATGGTTTTGTTTTCTTGCATTTACAATCTATGCTTCTACTGTGCTTTATGTTTTATTAGTTTATTTACTTTTCAGAGACCCAGAGAGATTTATTTGGGAAAGCAGATATGTACTCAAGGGAGAAGGCAGGCTATCTCAAGCAGAGATGCCTCTTGGAGGTAAAGCAAGAAAAACACATTCAAGGGAGAAGGTGGGTCTCCTTCAGAGGAAGGGCAGCCTGTGCTTTATGTCTTATGAACGCTTTGACATAGCCAGCTGTAGTCAATGAAGGCCAACCACCCCCAATTTAACAGCAGTGCACAGATAAAGGCTATTTCCTGTCGACTGGTAGGACGATGGGTTTGGGAGGCAAATGGGGGCTAGGCAGGGACGACATCTCTGTAGAGGACAGGTGGGGACTCCAGCTTCTTCATGTGGTGCCCTATCCTCCACCCAAGTCCTCTCCATTCCTCTGCCGGGGCAGGGAGAAGCTAAAGGAGGAATCACAGGTAGAAAGATGTGTTTTCCATGTGTCGAAGTAACGAATGCCATTTCTACATGTAATTCTATTGGCTAGAATTGAGGAATGTGTCTGCAGCTAACATCAGGAGAGGCTGAACCTGCAGCCTGGCTTCCATGTCTCCCCAGAAGAAAAGAGGGAATGATCCAGTGATGGTACCTGCCACCCACACTTGGCAGTTTTACCCTCATAGAGACTCAAGATTAAAGGTGCAGATACTATTTTGATAATATGGCACATACATACATGTCTATGCAATGCTATCTCTCCATCACTTTCTTTCCAAGCTCAGGAAGCACTCTTCAATTGTGTTCCCACACAACTGAATGTGTTATGATCTCCCCCTGATAACATGATATCATATTCTTCTTTAATCAACATCTTAAGCAGTCACTACCAATGGACAGTAACCAAAATCTGAGATAAGATCTATTTGCCTACCCAACTCTAGACTGTATGTCAACATCGACAAATTGAAGACAACAAGGATGCCCTGACCACCTTCACTGAGTGGACAAACAGCTGGGCCAGGAAACTCTGAACATCATCTTATTTCTTTTCACTCTTGCAGATTGTAGCTGATATTCTGCCCTCTGACATGACTCTGGGCACCATTTCTCTAGGGGATAGGGAGATTTCACTATCTGAGCTCCTTAAAGACTCTTCTTAAACCGGTGGCAGGGAAGAGTCCATTGAAGAGACTGAAGGTCTCTTATGCTCACAGATATCTTGGTCTGTCTCAAAAACTGACACCAAAGCCTCCTGGAATTCAGAACCAGATGTCTTAGGATGCTAGGCAGCCTTTGGTACTGGGTTCTAGGATTTCTAGAAGTTTCTCATGCACTAAAATCCATGTTATTATAATTTGCACACATTAAAACCACTTTACTGAGGGATGACTGACATACAGAGAGCTGTACATATTTCATGTGTACAATTTGATGAGTTAAGAGATGAGTATACACCCATGAATCTATCACTACAGTCAACACCATAAACATATTGTCAATGATTTCTTGGATACGGCACCAAAAGCACAAGTAAATTTATCACAAGCAAAAAATGTAAAAATAGACAAGTCAGATTATATATATCAAACTAAAAAGCTTCTGTTCAGAAAAGAAAACAATCAACAAAATGAAAAGGAAACTTATTCAATGATAGAAAATATTTATATAACACATAACTGATAAAGGGTTAACTTTTCAAATATACAGGAAATACCTACAACTCAATGACAATGAAACTCTTATTGTCCTGCTTTAAAATGAACAAAGCCACCAAATAGACATTTCTCCAAAGAAGATATACAAATGTAAACAGATATATGAAAAGGTATTCAATATCACTGGTCATTAGGGAAATGTAAATAGAAATCATGAGATATTATAGAGGGTAGAATGGCCATTATCAAAAAACATGCAAAATGTAAGTTTTAGGAAGAAGATAATGAAAAGGGCACCTTTGTACATGGTTGGAGTGTAAATTGGAACATAAATTGATGCAGCCATTATGGAAAGTCATAATCATAATTATAAGAAAAATCAAAATCACAATTAAAATGCTCTTTGAAAAATTGAAAACTCTAATAAAATCTGGTAGTCCCGCCTCTGGGAATTTATCCAAAGGAATAAAGATATAGTATATTTTGAGATATGTTCATTGCAGCATTATTGACAGTTACCATAGTGGCAACCTAAATGTCCTTCATGGATAGATGCTAAAAGAAATTTGATACAAACATAAAATGAAATAATATTCGGCTACGAAAAAGAAGGGAATCCTGCCAGTTGAGATAACATGGATGAACCTGTCTCCAACCACTTATGCTAAGTGAAACAAGCCAGGAATAATGGGACAAATATTATACAATCCTACTTATGTGATTCTACTTATATATTACATATAAAACACTCAAATCTAGAGAAGCAGAGAATAGAATGTAGAGAGAAAAACAGAAGAGTATTGGTCAAAAGGTACCATGAGTGTTGGGAAACTTGGCGTATTTTTGATAACACCTCTATGCATTATAAGTCTAAGTTACTGCATAGGAGGCACTGAGAGAGCTGAAGAGGCTGGATTCACTCTGGTTCAGGGCTACGATCATTTGTACTTCTCCTCCCTGGTGATCCCAATAAATAACAAAGCTTTCCTGTCCATTCTCTTTTTGCCTTTGTATTCAGAAATGAGTCACAGAGGTTGATGAATGAGAAGAAGGAAGTCAACAGGAGCATCAAGGTAATCAGAAGCAAAGAACATATTCTCAAGGTCCCTTGAGAATAATCAAAGTGATAAAATAAAATACACTCAGATTTGTATCAGTTACTCTAGATTTGGGATGGTAACAGTTGCAAGAAGTGGAAGTCTTAATAATTGTTCTGTCTCATTAAAATGTTGTTAATCCAGTAGTTAGTTTTGCATCCAAATTAAATTATCATCTACTTTGAGCTCAAGAGTGCTAGTCCTAGACAACAGGATGGCTATACTCCTATGTGCTAAGAGGGTTAGTATGGGGTTAAAGTACTTTTCCCTTTTGATGTTTGCCATGGAAAAAAGTCGAAGGCTTCTGTTACTCTTCACATTCCAGTGCACAGAAAGCCCAGAGGTCATCACCGCGCAGCAAGGACTTCTGCAGGTGTCTCTGCAAACACAAAGCAACACATGGCTTCTTGACAGTGACTTTCACTGACTTCAAATTCCACTGTAAATAACACACACCACAGAACTGAGTCAAAATAAGGAATCGATGCACTCCACCTCCATCTACCTTCCTTAACAACTCCAAGTCCCAACTCAGGCCTTCTTCCCACTCCCAAGGTGCTACTCTACGGCACTCTAGAGAACAGTCTAGAAGAAACCTAATTTCTTTCAACATCAAGAATCATAGCCCAGAGATAATCTACAAAAATTTAAAGCACTAAAAATCAAAGAAGCTGATACTTTCAACTCCAACAACACGGCATCAGCAGCAGCAAAAAGCAAACCAGTTAACCTGAACGAGGTTACTATGATTCAAAGTCCTTCTGTGCAGCTCATATTCAAAGCCTCCCTGTCCTTGATTTTTTTGGGCTGCACTGCCCTCTTCCTTCTTTTCTCTGATGCTTCATACTCAATCACATACCATGTATTATCAGCACTTAACTCTCCTGTCTGAATGCATTTTATCTTCCTAATTGTCAATGATGCGTGAGGGCAGAAGCATTATTTTATCAGAAGCATTTGCTTTTTCCTCCATGGATTGACTATCTTCACCTCCAGTACTAATTTTTCTATTATGATCTTTGTACTCAATAGATTAGTAGGGATGGCTCCTGCTGGCTATGATGTGATTTGTAATGTTCTGGCTCTTGGAAAGACAAAATTGTTCCCATTCAGATGAAAGTGTAGGCTAAGAATGCAGGCAGAGAAAGTATCTGGAGCGACAAATGAAAATCACCTCTACCTGTTCAAGGACCCAGATAGCAGAAGCAACAGATAAGGTGGTCCCTGTGAAGCAGGTGGAGAAGGCCCATTCTTCCTTCCAGTGTCCCCTAGAACTCCACACCATGGAGATGGGCAACTGAATTGAATAGACACTTCACAAAATAAAATATACAAATGACCAATAAATAATTGAAAAAATGTTCAACATTATTATCAGTCAGGGAGATGCAAATCAAAACTACAATACACTGAGATTCCATCTAACACTAATTATAATGGCAATCATTAAGAAGTAAAAAAAAAAAAACAATAAATCTTCGTGAGGATGTGGGGAAATTGGAACTCTTCTCCACTGTTGGGTGGATTGCAAATTAGTCCAACAGCTATAGAGATCAGTGTGGAGATTTCTTATAAAATTGGGAATGGATCCACCATATGATCCAGCTATAAAACTTCGGTATTTTTTCAAAGGGGCCAAAATCAGAGAACTACAATAATATATGCATACTCATGTTCATAGCAGCACAATTCATAATAGCCAAATTATGGAGCCAACCTAGGTGTCTATCAACAGAATAATGTATTGAAAAATTATGAGATATCTACACCATGGAATTCTACTCAGCAATCCAGTGGTTCTGAACATTTCAAGTAAGGTTTTCCATGTAAACAGGCTTGCTCCATGGCCAAGTTTACATGATGGTGTGAGGGTCCCCTGAGAATAACTTTGTACCCACAAGGGATGCTTCCTCTTTCTTCCTTCTTTCACCTCTTCTTCAGGCTAAGAGAAGGGACTAGAAAGAGGAAATACAACAGCCATAAAACCCAAAGCACAGATTTCTGGTGGAGAACTTCTAATATGTGCCTCTGTTTACTTTTTCACATTAACATAGGAGAAAATGATTGTCCCCGTCATGGATGCAGACCTAAGTCATTGGCATCTCATTTTGCAAGGACAACATCAACAAGACTGGAAACTTCTTGAGGACTAGGACTAATTCAGTATATTACTTGTCAAATTCTATCATTTACTTCTGGAAACAAATAAATAAACAAAAAAACCCATACCACTTTTTCTTTAAAACATATAAAGGCAGCATAAAACATTTTCTAAGAATTATAAAGTCAGGCAAGATGTGGTGGCACATGCCTTTAATTACATTATTTGGGAGGATGAAATAGGAGAATAAATAGGTTTGAGACTAACCTCAGTGACTTAATGAGACCTTTTATCAAGCTAAAAATTAAAATAAAGCCGGGGGTTAGGTATGATAGTGCATACCTGTAATCCCAGTACTTGTAAGACTAAGACAGGAGAATCGCAAGTTCAAGGTCAGCCTCAGCAGCAGGTAGTGAAACTTATCAACCTAGTGGTATCTTGTTTTGAATAAAAATATAAAAGAGCTGTGGGTATAGCTTAAAGGTAGAATACCTCTGGGTGCAATCTCCAGTATTACACACACACACACACACACACACACACACACACACACACACACACACAGAGACACACATGACTGGAGGTGTATCTTAAAGGTAGAATGCCTCTGGATTCAATCCCCAGTAGCAAATTATGTATGTACATGTGTATGTATATGTATATGTATAGAGAGAGAGCAAGAGAGAGATAGCCATGTATGGTTGCCCTCCATGCCTGTAACCCCAGTACTTGGGAGGCTAAGACAGGAGGATCACAGACTCAAGGCCAGCTTCAGCAATTTAGTTCCACCCTGTTTCAAAAAAATATGAAAAGTCAGCCGGGCGTGGTGGCACACGCTTGTAATCCCCACGCTTGGGAGGCAGAAACAGGAGAATCGTGCAGGTTAAAAGCCAGCCGTGCTGGCTTAAGAGAACCTGTTTCCAAATAAAAATATAAAAATAGGTTTGGGAGTGTAGTCTGGAAGTAGAAGGGTTTCCAGGAACCCCAGTACAACACACACACAACACACACACACACACACACACACACGTGTGTGTGTGTGTGATATATATATATATATATATATATATATATATATATATATATATATATATATGACAAGTAATAGGGCTGGGGGTATAGCTTGGAGGAAGACTGCACCTGGGTTTAATTCCCGGTAGCAATGTGTGGGGTGATCAAAGTCACCCTATGCTGACTCTTTACTGAACAATGAGATCACATCCAACTCACTATTGGCTCACATGTGGTTTTAAGGACACATAGCAGGTAGCATATGTGCTATTTAGCATACATTACACATGTCTTTGAACTGGATGCTTCTGGACAAACTGTAGCAGCAGCAATTGCAGCATCTGGAGTAACACTCTAAGAAGGCTAGAAGGTCTATCAGGTGTGAGCCTGCGTGCCTGTGTTTATGCTTTAGCAAAAGAGAAAACTCAAGATCTGACAAAAATAGAGCGAGAGGGAGAGAGAAGGAGACAGAGCCTGCAAACAAAGACTTGGGAAGAGCATAAAAGCAGGAGATCTCAGAGTAACATTTGCTATTTAAAGGAGTTACACTTTCCACACAAAAGCCCTGCCTTCATTTCAATAAAGTCAAATTCAATGAAGGACATGGTCCCAAAGAGAGAAACAAGAATCAAAGAGAAGCCACCAGTGTACAAATGATAGGTTGGTAGAAATGGACTTAGATAATAAAGAGATGTAAGGAAGGAGAAGAGACATTTTCCCAAAGGAAGACATGATATTAAGACCCAAGCTAAACCAGGTGTGGTGGCACACGTCTATAATCCCAGTACTTGGGAGGCTAAAATAGGAGGATTGCAGGTTAGTGGCCAACCTCAGCAACTTAGCAAGCCTTTCCATAACTTAGTGAATTACTATTTCAAAACTTAAAAAAATAATATAATAAAATAGCGCTGGGGATCTAGCTTGGAGGTAGACTGCCCTTGATTCAATTCCCATTACCACAAAAAACAAAACAAAAAAACCCCAATAAATGAAAACCAAAAGCCAAGCTCTTCTGTCCTTCATCACCTTGTATCTTGGATGTGGTCACCAGTACGTGGAAGGTGAGGTGTTAATTCACTTGTATGACCAAATGAACAGATAGGCAGAATAAATTGGCTTTGTCCATCGAAGAGTTAAATGAGCACATAATCAGTTACTACATGCGAATTTAACTTCTCTTTGGTATTTCAGTGCGATTCTTCTTCTGCATAAAAATATATCAATAATCATTCCTGAGAGCTTTTCAAAGACAGGGAGAACACCTTCTAGTCTTGTGTAACTGTCTCAATCTTCAAAATGGTGTGAAAATTCCCTGAATTGCATAAGCCTAATGGGGTAATTAAAGCAGGATGTACTTCCAGTTGCCAAAACAAACATTATCTAGAAGGGACTGATAGAAAGTGACATTTCAAGAAACATATTTACTTTTGGTACGGTTCAAATTTGCCACAACATGCACATAAGTAATAGTAAAATAAGGTCATCTGAAAAATTACCGACTATCATTACAATAGCAAAATATTTATACAGTGATGCAGGCAGCTCCTTCCCTGGAGCAGAGAACAATGCAACACAACAATAACAATACTAGCTATAATTAGAGTCTCACTAAGAATCGAGAACTCTGCCGAACACTGTATGTATGTATAGATTTAGTGAGCCTTTGGAATGATCCGTAAGATTCATAATGCTCATTCCTGTTTCCAAACTTCATATACAATAAGGAGGGGCAAAGCCAATAACCTCTGAGTGTCAGGGAGTGTACACAGTTTCTTTCTTCTTGCTGGAACGTCAGAAGAGACGTAGTATGAGACTGCCTAACCCCCGATCTCTGCACATTTCATGCTGAGTAATTTGAAACCAATATAAAAATTATCATGATAGTAATAATGCCTATGCTCTATGGCTCTACCTTCGAAGCCAGTTCAGAGTATTGGCAACTTCATACAGGCTTAGCCAAATTTAAAAAAAGGTGCCACGACTGTAAGCATGACTGCAATTTATGCAAAATCCCCACATCCTGTGAGAGTGGGGGTTTGAAGATGTAATTTTCAGGAAAAACAAACAAACAAACACTATAAGGACAAAACAAAAAATGAGTTTTGCATAGTTCTGCCACATTTCTTGTGTATATTCCTCTAGCAGCTGTTGTTTAGAAAGCGCCACTGGTCACGCTGATAAAGTGTGCCAGGTGCATCATATTAACAGAAATATTTTTACCGGAATAATTCCTGCTGTTCTTTTGAAACTGAAATGAATTCACATAAGTTTCCCAAAAACTAGTTATTTTTTTTTTAATTTCTTTTAAGGTAAAGACAACTGTGTGTACTCAGACTGAAACAAGTATTCTTTCTGAATAGCGATTTTATTTTACCAGTGTGTGGTAGACTAAGAGGGAGGATAACGGTACTGAATATAGAATCAATGCACATTCAGAGGGAATCTCCTTATTTTGTCTCCAAAACATGCTCCCTCGATATGGACTGAATTCTGATATCCACAACCCACCGCTAACAGTACCAAATCATTAATGACTATTCTTGAGCTTCCTGTAAACCCTGATTTCACATAACCCAGGCGAGCTTGGAGGTACAGACTCACTCAGCCTACTTCTTGGCCCTGGGAATGGCAGCTACAGGAGCCTCTGTAGTGAACCACAAAGGCTCTACAGACACATGATATGAGTTACCTCTCAGCACAACATCTTCTCAGCTACTTGAAGTTTGAACTATCCAACAAATCTCAATGCTATCCCCAAGTGGGTATACTAGCAACCCCCTCATATGTAGGACTACTTCACTTTCCTAAATGCAAAGCCACCATGCTTGTTATAATTTATAGGGAGGGTGCCTTGGGGAGTTATGTAGTACACCACCTGAACTGCTGGCCCTGCGCAAGGGTTGTTGGGGATTCAATTGATTCTGTTTCTGAGACGCCTGACCTAGCCCCTAGCATATAGTAAGTCCCCAGAGAGCTCTAACTCCTTATTACTGTTATCCTAATGTACATCATATATGGCTTCTATTTTTACATTCCAATTTTAGAAAGACTTTTTTAAAAAGTGCTTTATTCTGTATTTCATCTGAGTTTTTCTATCAAGGGAGCAATGGGATTTTGTAAATTTTCCAAGTTAAGTGCTCTTTAGTTCTGTTCTATCTTCTCAGAGTAACAAAGTGTCTTTACAAATTTCATTCTGTTTCCATGATATGCCATGTCTGTGAAGAGGCCTGGAAAATTCAAGATGTCCTCAAAGCTGCTATGTGAAATTTTCTCCTAAACCCCAATATATTACTGCGTTTACAGAAGCACATTCAGAGGCAGCCCGAGTCAAACCCCAGCTCTCTCTATTTCTAGCTGTGTGATTTTTTTCCCCCCAAGTTAGTTAATCTTTTAAGCCTCGAGTTTTCTCATTTGTATATTTGGGATAATAATAATTTCGGCCACATAGCATTGTTGGGGCCAGTGGTGGAGGGGCCAGTGAGGGAAGATACTGAATAGTAAAACCTGCAGTCAAAGCCGGGCTCCGTTGATGCTAAACAAATCACCGCTGCGTTATTACTAGCTGCTGGTCTTCATCTCCGGGCCGCTGGCAGAGGAACGTTAGATTCCGAAGCTGCTTAAGCTGCAAGCCATGTGCAGGAATGTTGCCCCATGAACTCAGCGGGGTTCAGAATTCTTCGAAAGATAATCAGCAGGGCATTGTTCTAGTTCTATCTTTGCTAACGCGCAGACCTGCTCAGCATACTTATTCTGTACAGCCTCGCTGTGTACTCTGTAAAGGAAGGCGGTTCGACTCAGGCATGTGTAAAGAGATATCTTCCAGGACACACATTCTCTGATGTAAACATACGGTAAACTAAGCAGAATCTTTGGGTTTCCCTTTTATTTTTAGCTGATTCCTTTGTTTCAGATCATAAACCTGTGACACTTCCCTCAATACTCAGAACATACTTTGATTAATCACAGTATCCCCCCGCCCACCGTATCAGCAGGGGATAAGTTCAAAGACCCCCAGTGGATAGGGGTCTGAAACCACAGATAGTACCGAGTCTATATACCAACACTATGATACCGGGGCAGCAGATCTGATAAGGAGATAGCTACTCAGTAACTGATCGGTGGGTAGATTATACAGGGTGGATACTGTGGACAAGAGATGACTCATATTCTGAGGGGAAATAAAGAGGGGTGGCAGAAGATTCCATCATGTTACTGAAAATGGCACACGTTTCAAAAAATATGAATTGTTTACTATTGGATTTTTCCATTTAATATTTTTGCACTGAAGTTGACTATGTTTAAACTGAAGTTGCAGAAAGAAAATCTGCAGACAAGGGGCAGGAGCTATTGTGTTTTTTGTTAAGCTTAGAGAAGACCTCAGTATTATACTTAGCACAGCATTCCAACATCTGAGCCACTACAATCTCTCTGAGCTTTGATTTTCTCCTGAAAATCTTTCTGTTCTGATCAGAGCAACAAAAAGGGGTTATCTGACTTATGTTCTGCTTTCTTCAGACTTTTGTAACTAGCTAAATATGGAATTGATTTCAGTTATAGGGGGTTAACACTTTTAAAAGGTGTTTTATTAATTCCTTTAAAATGTTTCTGGAAGATGCCAGGTATAGTGGTACAAGCCAGCAATCCCAGCACCTCAGGAGGCTGAGGCAGGAGGATCACAAGTTCAAGGCCAGCCTGGATAATTTAATGAGATCCTGTCTCAAAATGAAAGGGCTGATGATATAGCTTGGTGGCAGAGCATGTACCTAGCATCTGCTCAGTCTTCATTAACACAACAAACAAATAAATAAGTGAATACATAAATAAAAATTTTTGCAAACCCTTCTCTGTACTTCCTACTAGGTTTGGATATAGCCGAGTTAACAGGAAACTACAGTGAAGCATGGAGGGGGCCCTGTCATGGAGAGGATGAGGGGCCGGTGGAGTTGGGGAGGAAAGATATTCAAATGGTCTTGGGAACTGGAGCTATTTATAGAGGTGATGGATAGGGACATTCTAGAACAGAAAACAGTGAAGCCACAGAAGGGGAGAGAGAGTTTCCTTACCCTGTTTGAGGAATAACAAAGCCTAGTGTGTTGTAGACCAGGCATGCGGGAAAACAGGAGGCACAATGGAAAATGAATGTGAAGCTGGGCATGGTGGCGCACACTTGTAATCCCAGCATTTGGGAGGCTGAGACAGGAGGCCCTTTGCAACTCAGTGAGACCCTGTTTCAAAATAAACAATAAGAAATAGGGCTATGGTGTAGCTTAGATGTAGAATGCCCCTGAGTTCCATCCCCAGTAATAATTAAAAAAATGAATGTGAGAGAAAAAAGAAGGTGATCAAGAGTCATGACCATGCAGAAAGCAATGAAAGTGCTCTGACCCAACAGGCAAATTCCAAGCCCAAACACCCAGGGGCACACCAGGAAAAGAAATGAGAAGAGGTCCTTTTACATAGCTCAAGTTATCACACAAATAGGCTGCCTGTTAAGGTTAACCAGACCTGGATAGAAGATCAGTTCATACAAGAAAAAGGGAGAGAAGGAAGAATTTCTCTCTATGGCATTTGGAGACAGGCTTAATTTCTTGTAGACAAGAAAAGCACCTACCAGAACGCTTCTTTGAACCCTAAATAAAATAAAAAAACAGTCATTCCGTGGGATAATTTGCTGTCCTATTATACTGAAAGTTTTAAAGGTTTACTTTCCTGTGTTAAACTACCCAGCAATATAGTACTAGGTACAAAGGGTGATTAAAAAAGTATGAAATTGATTTTTTCTTTATTCAAACTGTATGTATCACAGTTTGAATACACACTATGGTGAGCCCGAAACTGGGAGAAGTGCTTGAAACAGAGAAGTGAGCAAACTCATACACCTTCAAGGAGCTTACAGCATAGAAAGTGACTTGGTGCTAATAAGTGTCATGCAAATACGATTGTAATTTAAGAGAAACCCTCGAGGGAAGAGTGGGGTGTGGCATCAATGATTAAACTCAGAGGGACCATTTCTAACCTGGGTACCAATGGGGGGGCTTCTCTGTGGAGGCAAAATTTACTCCTTTGTTTCAGATGTTTAACCCATGACCTTGCCCTTGATATCCAAGTACACTTTGCTGGTGCCTCAAATGACACTAACCCCCTTCCCTTACACACAGGGGATAAGTGCAAACACCTCCAGTGGCTAGAGGTCTGAAATACAGATAGTGCTGAATCTATACAGCAGCACTGTGATATCATGACAGCCGACCTGATA
Source organism: Muscardinus avellanarius (assembly GCF_963383645.1). Lineage (NCBI taxonomy): Eukaryota > Metazoa > Chordata > Mammalia > Rodentia > Gliridae > Muscardinus > Muscardinus avellanarius. Next base: position 19,607,745 of record NC_137793.1, on the reverse strand, counting down.
ACAGAGATAGCAGCTAAGTAACTAATGGGCAGGGTGGTATAACTGTGTAGTTACTGTGGACAACAGATGATTAATATGCTGGAGGAATGGGGTAGGGTAGCAGAAGTTTTCATCATGCTACTCAGAATGGTAAACCATTCAAAACTGAGGAAATATTTCAAGCAGATACTCTCCAGACAAAGAGTGACTGTGCCTTCCAGGGGATACCTGGAAATGCCTGGGGACATTCTTGTTTGTGAAAACTGGAATGGTTATGGTACTGTTGGCACCTTAGTGAGCAGAGACCAGAGATACTGCTAAATATCCCACGCTACAAACATCCACCTGCATCACCACAATGGTCTGTTCTCAGTATCACTAGGATCAAAGTTGACGGACCCCATTTAGAGGGAGCGGTAGCCTTGTCTCAGGCACCAAGACAGGCAAGCACCAGGCAAGTGTGTAAATGCAAGTAAGAGGGCAGAATGGAGGAGGGAAAAATGGCAGGACTGTGGACCAAGAACAGTGATGCGCTTCTAGGTCTTTAAGCAGGGCACGGTTGGTTTAGTTTTTAAGATCTTATAGGATTCTAGGTGAGGATGAGAAAGAAGAAGTGAGGGGTAAGGGATGGGCACATCAAAGCACCAAGATGAACTTCTGGGAGACCACTGAGGAGGCTTCCCTGGCAAGCTCCCCAAGACAACACGGTGCTGAATATAACAGTACTCCCTTATTGATAGGGAGATGTTCCAAGACTGTGAGTGGATGCTTGAAACCTCAATAATACTACATATGTTATATTTTCACCCATATATAATTCATACCTAGGATGAAGTTTAATTTATAAATTAGGCACAGCAAAAGAGTATAATAACTAATAATAAAACAAAACAATTATAACTATATGCTTTCTCTTTCTCACAGAAAGGAAGAACTTTATGGCTTTACTTTGGCATATCCCAGTTGCTACTTTGATACGCTTGTACTTAGGTATAATAATGATTACTAGAACATGGGGGTGGCAGTACTGTGATAGTCAACAAACTAAGTGATATTCCAGGCAGTTATTAAGAAACTGCCGGGTGGGCAGGGTATACAGAGTGGAAACACTGGGCAAAGAGAGGACTCATGCTCCAGGAAGGATAGGACTGGACAGTAGGGTTTCATCATATACTCAGAATCACATGATTTAAAAGGTATGTATTTTTTATTGCTGAAAATATCCATGTATTATTTTTGGACTAAAGTTGACTATGATGGAAAGCAGAAACGTGGAGATCTTTGCACTAATGTAAGCATCTGTAAAATGAAGCAACTGGTCATATTAGCTTAGAAAACAGGGTCCTCTCTTGAAAAAAAAACACCTCCTAAACATTTCACTACTGGTTTTTCCATTTCTGTTGAGTTGTTTTAATGTTTATGGTATATTTTCATGTAAAAATAAGGAGGGTGACCATTTTGGATAATGGTAATTAAGTTGGCTTTTGAAAGCACTGAAAGGTGAGATAAAGCATCAGGAGGAGAGGGGCAGAAGGCAGTTGCTCGAGACCTGCTGGTAGTGAAAGGAAGGGCTGGCATCACTCTGTATACAGACAGGGTCACCTTACGTTCTCACAAGGTTTTATTTCTTTTCTTTTTTTTTTTTTTGTACTAGAGATTAAACTAGCATCCCAGTCCTTTTTACTTTTTACTTTATTTTTTGAAACAGAATCTCACTAAGTTGTTGAAGTTCTGACTACATTGCTGAGGCTGGCTTTAAAATTTCAATCCTTCTGTCTCAGCCTCCCAAGTCCTAGGATTGTAGGATTGTACCACTACCTGGATTTACTTAGGTTTTTACACTTTGGCTGGGTCTGATATAAAATAATAACTACTAATAAAACAGAGCAATAATAAATACTTTCTCCTCACATAAAGGAAGAAATTGATGCCATATCCCAGTTGCTACTTGGAACCTCTTGCACTTAGAACCCTTAAATAAGTAGAGTAAGGATAACTAAAACACATGCATGGCAATACTGTGATAGTCAACAGTCTAATTGATATTCAAGGCAGCTACTAAGAGACTAACAGGTGGATGGCAGATTTGTATGCTTCATTTTGGGGCTTTTAAAAAAAAATCAGGAGTGTGATGAAACCAGATGATCTGTTTTTTTTTTTTTAGGATCATAGGAATTTCTCCCAAGAGGAAAACAGATAATCATACTTAGACAGCAACTTTCCAAGTATGAGCTCTTCAGATGCCTATTTTATAATAATTTTTGGCATATCTATGTATCATTAGACTCTTTTTTCAACTAATGTTTTTCTGTAGATCAACCTACGTTTTGTTTTAAACTTCTATTTCAAACAGAAAACATACTTAACTATAAGTAGAAAGTAATTCTTAAAATTCAAGGAATCCAACATGATAGAATTAATGGCTAGCTAAATAGTCTTGTCTGATATGCATTCAAATCTGAAACATCTCTACTCTGTTCAAAAGTAAACATTTCAAGTTTGAGAAAGACATTGCAACCAAGTGCCAGATCAAGGCTTCTTCCATGGCAGGAGTCAGCAAACTGGTCTAAGGCTTGCTCATGTACAAACAGGTGCTAAGATGATAAAATTTTAAATGGCTGAAAAAACATCACAAGGAGAGAAGTTTTGCAATGTATAAAAATTATATAAAATTCAAACTCCAGCATCCATAATAAAAAAGGTTTGTGGGAATCGTGACCATCACTTTTGGATTTTCTAAAGTGTTGGTTTGGTTACAACATGGCTGAATTGAGTAGTAGCAATGGAGACCTCACAGCCTGCAAAAGTTCATATTTTTTTTGGTCCTTTATTTAAAAAAAAAGGCTATGGATTCTAGCATTATTTAATGCCAGCTCAGATGGCATACCTAAAATCATCTTGAGTAGTACCCCTGGTATATGTAGCTCTCATACTGTTATAATTTCTGCTCTGTGATTGAACATAGGTAGCTAAAGATGGAGTTTTAGATCCCATAGAAAAGCAATAAAGCTGGGTGTGGTAGTGCACATCCCTGGGTTGAATTCCAGTACCCAAAAGTAAAAGGAAAGAAGAGGAAATGGAAGGGATGGAAGAAAGGAGAGGGAGAGAGAGAGAGGGAGAGAGAAGAAGAAGAAGGAGGAAGAGGAAGAGGAGGAGGAGGAGGAGAAGGAGGAGGAGGAGGAGGAGGAGGAGGAGGAGGAGCGACAGCAGCAGCAAGAGAAGGAGGGGGAGGAGGAGAAGAGCCAGGAATGGTGGTGCACGGTTGTAATCCCAGCATTTGGGAGGCTGAGACAGGAGGATCATGGTTCTCAGACAGCCTCAGCTACTTAGTGAGGCTAGCCCTTTGCAACTCATTGAGACCCTGCTTCAAAATAAAGAATAAAAAAATGGGCAGCGGGTGTAGCTAGAAGGTCAAATGCCTTTGGGTTCCATCCCCAGACCTGAAAAAAAAAAAAAAAAAAACAGAAGAAGGTGAAGGAGGAGGAGGAAGAAGGGAAGGAGGAGAAGAGGAAGGGAGGGAGGGAGAAAAATAAATAAGTAAAGAGAACAATAAAGCTCTAGAGAAATCTTTAGCCTTTTGGGAAATAGTACTATAAGGCACCAGCCAAGATGAATACTGTATGTGAACATAGAATATTGCCCCAAGTCTCTTCTGTGTAATCTAATAAAGAAGTCAAGAGAATTAAGTCCAGTGGCTGTTTATGTTTTCTTGTGCCACCCAAGTATAAAAGAATAGGCTAGTTATGTACTTGTGACGATATATCTTTTCTTTTCTGCGTGTAAACATTAAAATCCCTTCTGATGAACAATATGATTACACGGTCCAGTTTCAGTGTGCGTCTATAGTTAGTTTCACTTAATGCATTTACCGCGACTAATGAGGACTTTTCATGCACACCCAGAGATTAAGAGTGGGGGGAACCCAGTCCTCAAAAGTCTGAGAAAGAAAAGATGATTAGCAGGCTCAGTCTGCACCAACAAGACTTCACCCACTAAGCTCATTTAAAACACAACATAGTAAAGAAGCCACGTGAAGAAATGACAGAGTGAATAGGCTCATCATGAAGGCATCTCCCATGAAAACAAGGCTGTGTTAATTGTTATGTAAAAGCAGTCAGGAGCATAATTTGCAACCAATTTGTCAAAGGCAGGCACAGAAAATAAGCTGAATCACCTCCAGTTCTGGGGAAAGGGAAGGGATATTTTTTCTCCTCCAGTCATCGTTCCGGATGCTGGCTGTGTGTGGGAATCGTCCTGGGAATTTTTTTTTTATTAGCGTTATTTTAATTGTACATCTTTATAGGGTACAGTGTGATAACCATAGACACGGATGCAATGTATGGAAGGTGAGCATTTCCACTCCTTAAACAACCTGCTTAAAAATTATTATTAATGTGTATTAATTGGATATGCTTTGGGGGTCCAAAGAAGAATGCTATCCTGTCAACTGCAGCAAAATGGATAAAATGGAAAGATAACACATAAAAGGAAATAAGATACAGAAGGATGAATACCATATTCTCTCTTATATGTGGAAGCTAAAACAAGGTAGATCTAGTAGAAGAGTGATTTCTAGAAATTAGGCAGAGTGAAGATGGGAGATGAGAGGAAAGGAGGGTGAATAAAAGAAAACCTTTTTTGGTACTGGGGATTGAACCCAGGGGCATTCTACCTCTGAGCTACACCCCCAGCCCTTTTTTATTTTATTTTATTTTTTAAATTTTGAAACAGGGTCTTGCTAAGTTGCTGAGGGTTGTGCTAAGTTATTGAAGCTGGTCTCAGCTTCCCAAGTACTGGGATAACAGCATGCACCACTATGTTTAGCATGGGGAGATTTTAAAAGTCTGATTCTCAGCCCACACCCAGACCAATTCAGCCAGGATCATAGTTTTGTAAAGATCCCCAGGTGTTTCTAGCATGCACCCTCAGGGGGAGGTAGCACTCTCTCACCGTCTAACGCGTGGGCATCCTAACACATGCTCTGGCCCCACAGGATGTTACATGGGCTACCTTGGAACGAGAAATTGAGTAGAATGAGCACATGAAATGCAAAGGAGGACTCTAGACAGAGGTCGGTTTTGAAGGCTGATGACTTTTGTACTTGTCTGTTAACACTAAAATCTCAACTCACGGTTTCTGGTGACTTTCTAAAAATCTTAAATAAATAGAATTGTAAAACAGTCCATCGAATCCATCAATCTGTTCCATTTCCAAGATTTAACTTATTTTTTTTAATTTATAGGAGTGATTTTCTGGATTCCTGGAGTTTCATCCTTAGGCCACGTCTTTGGGGAAATACTCCTAACAGGTAAGGAATATTCCCATTAGTAAGCAGTCTTCTCATATGGCTATGTTAGCACTCTCCAGCATCATGAATATGCTAATCAGTCTCCTTTGAGATATACATCAACTTTGGCAGTAAGACCTGTCAGCATAATGCCTTTACTTCTGGACATGGATTCATCTGAGCTATGATATTTTCCCACTATTTACCCTGGGTCTCTTCACTCTTACTTGTGCTTAATAATTCTTTCATTAATCAACTTTCTTTCTTTTTTGGGGGCTAGAAATCTTTCCAAAGGTTGGTGGAAGTAGGAGGAAGAAGCACCAACTGTTGGCACATGCCAGTTACAGGGTCTTCTCATACCAACTCCGCTGCCTATCTACTGAGTCTGTTCCTTAGGAGATGAATTTTGAGCAGCAGCCAAAATTGAATCAAGCCCAACTTTTTTTTTTTCCCTTTGAAAACCCAATCCAACTTTCAAGAAAATTATATAGCTCTATAAAAAATCATTAAAATCTTAACTGTTGATATAGAGCAAGTGTCAAATAAAATTTGGAGGAGGGATTTTTCAAAAAACATGCTCATGTTCTGTTATTCTTAATTTCTCATGATCAGCTCAAATACCTTCACCTGGTCCTTATTTTGACCAAAAGAGACAAGATTTCTTAGACTCTGGGGACTTGGTAAGTCAATTTTTGGTCAGTGGAATGGTATGAATAACTCTTCCCAGAGGCTACAGTATTCGCATTTATTGAGTACCACATATACAAAATGCCAGGCACATTATACTGAAAGCTCATTTCAAGCCCATGAGTTAGATAATATCACCCCTAATTACAGATGAAACATTGGAGGCCCACAGAGGCTATGAGAAATGCCCCATGTCACACTCTAATCAGTGGGCAGCCTGTGATGCAGACCCAGGGCTGCCTGACTCCAAATCTCAGGCTCTCAATTCCTACTCCATACTGCCAACTTGAACTGCACCAGCCAACCAGGCGGCCCTTTGGGGGACCAATAGAAAAAGTCGCAATGGCCTCATTCCCAGCACGGGCACATATGCAACGCTGTTGTCCATCTGCCACAATGCTACAGTGTATTGATGCCATCCTACAAGAAAGCCCAAAGGCCATTGGGCAACCTCTCAGTGGTTCACCACTTTATTTGTTAATCTAATCGATCCATCTCTTTCTTGGGGAAGGAGTTCCTGAACAGACAGCTGGTTTCCCTACCTGAGTGCATTCAAGGTATTAATAAATACAATTGATCTATGTGCCAGAAGCACATAGACAAACTAAATAAACCATTGAGCTGTATATTTTTTAAATCAGGGATGTACATTCAATAGATAGCCTGCAACATAGGAAATGTTTCGGCAGTGATGACAATGAAATTTTGTCTCCAGCAATATTCCCCTGGGGAGCAATTTCTACATATCAGTCCAGGTCCTGACTGGGTCCACATCACCTGAGATGTTAATTAAAAATACAGATTCCCTAAGCTTCACCCAAGACAAACTGAATCAGACTATCCAGGGTGATGATCCAGAAACTGTGTTGCCAACAAAACCCCAGGTAATAGCAGAGCACAGACAGAATTAGGAACTTATTCACTAAGTTAGAGTAAATGGGGACAAGGGCCTTGTGCCAGTTCATTTGACTTTCAATGTTTGTTGACCTCCTCTATACCCAGTGAGCAGGACACCTATGATCTATCACATACACTTTACAATCTAGTGAGTGGAGACCATCAATAAGCAAGTAGACATATGCCTAAAGAATTTCAGGCAGTGGCAATTCCACAGTGGTACTGAGAACTGGAGGATAGAAAGGGTTACCAAACAGTTACCCAGGGAGGCAGACAGTTTGTATCGAGAAAGAGGATAAAGATGAAGTACCCTTTACTCTCAAGTGGTGCTAAAGAATATAGCTGAGACTATAATCACATAGTTTGAAACTTCAGGCCCATAGTAGTTAAGCCAAAATGTACATGTTATATATTTCACACCTACCGCAAAGGTAATGTCTCAAGGACTAGTTTGACACTGGAGCTGAGATGCCCTCAGCCTCTCATTCTCTGACCTCTCTTCCCCTGCATCATGCTCTCCTGGTGGTCTCCCTGGCGAATTCCCACATTTAGACCACCAGAAGTCACTGCATCTGCTCCCTGAGGTTGAGGTTTGAGACAAGTTCTTCTTGACTGCATTGAAATGCCCCCTCTTAAGCACGTCAGGAGAGCAGTAAGAGGCTACCTTTTGGTGGTGGTTGCTGGAAGGCAGTAGCAGGATGGAAAGCCAGTAAATAGGACTGGATTGATGGCTCTATCTTCATTCGATTGCTATTCAATTTAAACTGATCTTACTTGGGTAAACTGCCCACTGGTAGAAGATGCACATGTCTTGCCGAAGACTCACCATACCCATCTGCCTCTATTTCCTTCCCTTGCACCTTCCAAGAAGCACAGAAAGGAGTTGTTCATATTTGTTCTAAGTTTGTCTCCTCTTATGAGCCAAGGTACATGTCAGAAGAATGATGGCCCTTTCTCAAGGAGAAAAGAGCCCAGAGGAGGGCAAACGTGGAGGAGAATGTAAGCTGCAGGTGCCTGAAGGTATTACAAATCATGTTTTGTTCAGTGTTTGTCAAAGTACAAGACACTGGTCACCCACAAAATGATAATAGGTGACAAAGTGTTAAATAGTTTTGGGGCTCCAGAGCATTCTCTTTAGGGATACTTTGTTTCCAGTTTGCCATCAAAGTTTCTGAGTAAATGAAAAGTTTGTTGCTGGCATTAATTTAACACCTTATGTTTCTTTCATTGTGTGTGTGTGTGTGTGTGTGTGTGTGTGTGTGTGTGTGTGTACGCGCGCGCGCATGCATATGTGGGTACCTCTCTTTTCTCTGTGCTGTCAGAAGGCTGTTTCTAGGACAACTTGCAGATTACAAAGCACCAGGATGCTCAGCTCCCTTATATAAAATGATGTAGTATCTGCATATTACCTATACATGCCCTACTATTTACTTTATATCATCTCTAGATGACTTATAATACTTAATACAATTGCCATAATATCAAGGCAAAAAGTCTGTACATGTTCAATACAGATAGAATAGTTTTTCAAGTATTTTTCATCTGAGGTTGGTATTAGCTACCGATACAGAGAGCTACCTACTATATTTGTAAAATTTTACCCGTTACTTTATAATGGTATTCCATTAAACATTTATAGAATGTTTTCATTTTACTTGCATTTAATTTCAAAGTAGAAATTGCCTTAAATAAGATACAAGCAAATAATTTGTAGGTGGCCTTACAGATATGCTAAGAATTCATGATGCTAGAAAATTAAAAATGGTGGAAGTTTGGTAAATGCTATCTAACTCAATCTTTTTTCTTTACAGATTAAAAAACAGAGGACCAGAGAACTGATGTGATCAGCTTGCAGGCATATAACTATGCACTAGCAAAGGTGGCCTTAGCATGCCATTGTCTCTGTCCCAAGCCCTTTTCACAACATAAGATATCTGCACAGATAGTAGAAGTCCTCACATAGGTAAAGCAAGTAAGAAACTCGTTGACTCTTCTGTATATAAGTCCAGAAGAAATAAAGAAAAAAAATCCTGTTTAAATCCCTGACTGGTCCTTTTTAATACTGAATCAAAGAAACATCATCATAAAAATTTCTCTTATGCCTCTACCATCTTGTATCCCATTAAGATGTATGACTGCAATGTACCAGTAAAAAAAAAAAAAAAAAAAAAGCCAAAATACCTCTCTGGACCTCACTTTTCACTACTATAAAAACTCAAATAAGTTAATCACCATGAATATAAACAATCCTTACCTCAATGGCTGCAAGATTTAAGTATATTGTCCTGCCATGTGGAAAGTAATCTTATAATACAGTGTTCATTTTTTCCCCCCTTCTTTCCTTCAAAATATGTTTCGGGCTTTCAACTACTGGAAAATGCATCCTCTCCTAAATTCTACCTTTTCTATTCCTATTCGAATAGGAAGCAAAGCCTAGGTTCATGGACTGAGAATCACAACAAATCTAAGGACTACTTCCCACCGAAAGCAGAATTGGCGGCAGCAGCAGTGCCCCGAGAGCATTTAAAGAGCCGGTGAAGAGGTAGAAACTGTGTTAAGCGCTCTTCCTTTCCTGAGCTAATAGAATTTAATAAAAACAGGCCCTACCTCCCCAACTATGGTAATCCTCTACTGTGTGTGGCTGCAGCTGCTGGGCACCAATGAAGACATCAGGAGAGGCCACTTAAAATATTATACAGCTGAGCATTGCTTAATTACAGGACAGGACCTTTGAAAGACGTCATTAGGCGACTCTGTCATTGTGTGAACATCACAGAGTCCTTACTCATATCTTGGTGGTACAGGGTGATCACTCCACGTGGCCTCATAAGTTAATTAAGAGATGCAGTCAGCAATAGGTGCAGCGGACTGCTGCTGACGCAGCATACTGCTTTACAGTAAATTTTTGTTTGTAAGTAGAAGGAATACACTCCAAACTACCAATAGAAACCATATGCCCAGGTGTGGTGCTGCACACCTGTGATCTCAGTACTTAGGAGGCTGAAACTGGAGGATTGCAGGTTTATAGCCATGCCTCAGCAACTGAACAAGACCCTCAGTAACTTAATGAGACAGTTTTGAATAAAACAGGGCTAGAGAGTGTAGGGGCTAGATAGAATGTCCCTAGTACCAAAATAAAACAAATACATATTGTATCAAAAATACATAAAGCAGCAACATAGACTTTTTTTTAATCATTATTAAGTATCATGTACCATGCATAAGTGCATGTGTTACACTTTTATCTGGGTTCCAATGCAGCAGGCTTGTTCACACTGGTGACAGAACAAATGTGTGTGTAACACCTTGTGTGAGGACTATATGACATCACTGCACCATAGGACTGATCCAGATTCATTATAATCTCATGGGGCCACCGTCATATATACGGTCTTCTACTGACCCAAGTGAGGCTTGCATCACATGACTGAATTTTCTTCTTTAAAAAGACACAGAGATACATATGGGCAGCGACCATCTCTCTTCTGTCACTGCCTGTGTGTGTGCTCATGGGAACACTGACAGTGATGCCCTCACATCTCTTGTCGGGGGAGTAGAGTTGGCAGAAGGTCACACCTGCTGGCCCCTTTGGATTCGCCACTGTTTGCACTGAAGCTGGGCTTCCCAGGGGCTGCTCCTCACCAGCCAATGAGCATGGTGGAGAAATGAACCATGCTCACTTCTGTGAAATGTGGAAGAGCATCGATGGGAAACTCTGGCTCCAGGAATTCCCAGGGTCCCAGCTGACACTTCCTCAGCCCAGGCAGCAGCCGGGAGACTTTTTCCCACCCCCTCCCTTTCCACTGCCCCTTTGCTGGCATCAGGCTTATGCTGACAGCTTAATGTTCTCTCACCTCCTCTTGTCCTCAGCTTCAGCCCTCCCAGGCTTCCAGGTGTGTCCCCCAAGAAATCGTCCACATATCTAATTCTGCCCTGGTACCCGCTTCTCAGAGGACCTCAGATAACACAATATTATTCCCAAAGTTCAACTACTGCCACACAGATAATTCTACCCAATGTTTAAAATGAGTAGCTAGCCAGGACTTGGATGTGCCCCATTGGTTATAATGGAAAGGGAAAAAAATGTTCTGTCAGCATTTTGTGTAAACTTATGACCACATTTAATCACCCAGAGTCTACCTTCACTGACTACCAGATGTGCCATTAACCATTTCTGAAAAAAGTGAAATAAAATCACCCAGCATGAGAATGCTGTAGAATAAGTCAATACTAACAGATGGTGTTTATTTTGTCGCTGCTTGTGTTAAAAAATTACCACCTAGTCCCATCAAATCCATTTCTTTAAGGTGGAAGCTTTATGTAAAAACTGCTACAGAAAATGCAATATTTTATCAGCTGTCATTGAGTTCCTTAAAATATGAGCACTTGCTTTCATGGTTTTCAGTTTTCTAGGACATGGTGCAATACACAGGAGATGGGTTTGTATAAATCTGACACGATGGAGTATTTTGCCAGCAGCTCTGTCTTGCAACATGCAATCTGTTTTGTTTTTCAAACAAAGTTGGTACATGAGCTAGTTGGGGTGGTAGTGTTTGGAGGAGGAAGACAGAAATCCCTCAATTAAAGAGCCTCTGCAATGTGGCACTGTCTGCATGCCCAACCAGGAGGGATCATTTAAGAACACTACAGTAGGCCCTATTAGTTGGAATTACATAAGAATCAGGGAAAATGATGACAGAGAAGTATAAATTAAAACGTTATGTAACTATATATATGTATATATGTGTAAGGACTATATATACATACATAATTATATGATTAATTTAGGTACAGAAAATGAAAAAAGAACAAAGAAAATGGTAAATCACGATGCCATCTCTGTTTCAAAACACACACAGTGGGAGCGGTGCAACTGAATGGAAGAAGACGCTAATCTAGAACCACACTGCTCTAGAACCAGTTAGAGCGTCACCGTTCACCTGCACAATCTTTATAGCTTTGCCAAAGTCACTTGGTTGATCAGAGCGTCAGTTTCTTTCTGAATCACAGTATAATAATCCCGGGATTCATAGAGGATGGAATATAATTACCTTTCAAAATGTGTGGTGCAGAGTAAGTGCTATGTAAATGTTACTATTATTATTGATTTAAATTTTTATGATATATTATTGTAGACAAGACCGTTGGAAGCATTTTTTTCCTCACAGTGTTCCTGGTGATTCTTGCTAAGTAGCAAGATTGCGAGCAATTTTCAAGTTTTTTCCTTGCTTTATTTGTTTATTCTAATGTTTCCTCACACATACAAACATGTACCATTTAAAAAGAAGGGAAGGGAGAAAGAAGGAAAGAAGAGGGGGGGAAATCTCATTTGTGTTTATACTTTCTATTTCTGCTACTATAGATAGTATGTAATTGGCTGGATAAAGTAGCTTTTTTAAGTTTTAAGCTCAAAGTATCTTGATTGTTTTGAATTTAATAAAAAATCTTAACTACAATGTTTGCGAACTCTTCATCTCGGCGCTGGCAGAGAGAAAGTGAGCAAAATTGCTTATCAATCAAAGTGAGGATGGAAGGAAGCGAAAACATTACAACCACAGAGATATAGTTGGTCCCTGATATATAAGCTGAGGAGTAAACATTTTCCATTTTCCAGGTACTTCTTTTCCTTTGGAAAATAATTTGATCCATAACCCTTCTGTGTATGTGCAATTTTAAAAAAAGCTACTCACAAGTATTCCTAATAAATACGTAGACCATGTATGTATGCATGCTCTAACTAATCAAGGAAGTCAAAGGACCTGGGTGCCATTTTGATTTAAACATCATGGACTTGAAGAAAACAAGCAAAGTGGCACCCCCCAGTGCAGTCTTCGTTCATTTTCTGAGGTTATCAGAAAATGCAACACGGAAAGTCAGTAACAAAATACCAGATGATCGAATTAAAGCAGAGATGTTTCTTCCCCCAAGTTTTCGATCCCCCCGTTTTAATGACATACACTTAGCAATATGTGTTAATGATTTTGACAATAGATTTTTCTGTTTAAGTAGCAGGAGTCTGGTGATGAGGCTGAAATCATTCTGGACAATGATGATTTCTCTCCTCTTGATTTCAACGTGTCATTGGCAAATGAAAAGTGCAGCTCATGAGCAGAGAGGACCCCCTCCTTTTTTGAGGCGCTCTACTCTTGAATCTCTTGTTACCAGCTGCCATGATGCCTCCAGGCATTGCAGCAATGCTAAAGTAGTATACTTGTCTTTTTTTAAAAAAATCACAAATAGTTAGATTGACCATCAAGAAAATTCCAGAACATTTCTTTGAACATCATTTCATTCTATGAGACTGACCCTTGTGATATGGAAGGAGGTTTCCATAGAAACTCATCAGGCCTCACTTATGCTGAGACCTACCTGCTTTTTTACTTTGTAAACATGTTTCCATTTTTAAAGCCCTTGCTGAATCAAAGCCACTGCTGTGCAGACACTACCTAGAGAAAAGAGGTCATCCACATAAACAACCTTCAGGGCTGTGAATAGATGCTTGGGAGAAAACGAATCTTAACAAACATACTAGAGTTCCGTTAAACACCTAAGTCATAAAGAAAAGCATCATTATCTACCTGAGAGAGCAGACTTTTCCATTTCCATCTTTAATCTAAAACATTAGGGATAGGGAAAGTCAAAGCCTCCACCTAAAATGATCTTTTTGGTCATTAAGCATGAACCTGCATTGCGTATGCATTGAAAAAGAAGTGGTCTATTTCTGTCGTATGCATATAGTAGCGGTATCCTTATGAGGCTATCATTTGTCACCAAATGTCAATAGATCTTGGCTAATACTAATAAACAATCAATAAGACTTGATTCCAAGACTTGGGATTCCAAGTCTAATAATGTGTCAGGCGCTATTTGAAGTATGTTAATTCATTATCTTATTTAATTATTTTATCATCTTAGGAGAACCTTGCTTTTAGTATTGAAGATAAAAGATGGCAAGTGGTAGCGGGGTGTGGTGATGCATCGCCTGTAATCTCAGTACTTTGGAGACTCAGACAGGTTTGAGACCAGCCTCAACAATTTAACAAGACCCTGATTCAAAAGAAAAAATAAAATAAAATAGGGCTGGAGTGTAACTCAGATAGAGCATGCCTGGGTTAAATCTCCAGTACCAAACAAACAAACAAACAAACAAATGCAAAACAAAACAGAACAAAATAAAACAAAACAAAAAGAAAAAAGATAGCAAGTGATTTGATTAGGTAATACCAGTAATGGGGGCCTTGCTAGATTTGAACTCACATCTTCTAGAGCTACTAACTTAAAAGTGTCATAACCATGACTCTTCATAGTCTCCTCCTATCTTGCTGCTGCATCTTCTCCACCCTTTTGTCATTTTTGAAAAGAAAATGTGTCCTTTAGTCAACATATGTATAGGTTATTTTTTTAAATTACCTAGCACAAACTACTGTGTATTATTATAAGTATATTATCTTGTATAATATTATAGGAATATACTATAACAATACTATTGCTAATAGTATTACTATAGCAATATTATACCCATTGATATAGTTTGAATTCATATGTCACTGTAAAATTTGCATGTTGGAACTTTTTTTCTTCCTAGGAGAGGACATAAAAAGTGTGGTTTTTAGCCAAATCTGGTGGAACACGCTTGTGATCCCAGTACTTGAGAATCTGAGACAGGAGGATTGCAGGCTTGAGACCAGTCTCAGCCATTTACTGAGACACTCAGCAATGTAGAGAGATTCTTTTTCAAAATAAAAATTAAAACAAAAACTAAAAAGGGTGAAAGTGTAGGTCAGAGGTAAATATGCCTGGGTTCAACCTTTAGTCAGTTTCATACACACACACACACATACACACACACACACACACACACAGTGTGGCTGTTGGAAGGTGATTGGCCATGAATCTCTTCCATCACAAATGGAATGAGTTCCAATATAAAAAAGGCTTGAGTAAGCTCCGAAGCTCCTTTTTGACATGAGAATGTAATATTTGTCCCCCTGGAAGACACATTAGCAGAAGAAGCCAGCCCTCAGCAGACACAAAATCTGCCAGCACCTTAATCTTTGACTTCCCAAACTCCCAAACTCAGAATAATCAGTTTCTACTCTTTATGAATGACTGAGTACGGGGCATTTTGTAATAGTATCACAAGCATACTCTGACACCTACCTTTCATACACTTCTCAACCTCATTTTTCTTTGGATGATCTTTAGAATAGGCCATTATAAAGATTTGCCCCCAAAAAGGCTTTTATGTTTTGACAATACTTTAGCAAGCTCTGGTAAGAGGTAGAAGCTCCCAGTGCGAGGTAGGAGTGAAGATTTTCTAAAAAAAGAATTACTGGTACAGCAATGAGCCAGCAGGACCAACCACTGGGATGCTGAAAATATATTTCTTCCCAACAGAGTTTGAAAGATGACCTCAGGAATTCCCTAGAAAAGTCTACAATTAATTAGAGAGGAAAAGAGGAAGAAGAAGGAGGATGGAGGGGGGATGAGAGGATATTGCTGGCTTTATTGGTTAACAGACTCGAAATGGCAGAGTTTCATGTGTTTGGGGCAAGAGAGCAGGAGGGCTGAGTTTCCTTTGGCATGATAGGTTGGTAAGGAGCAGATACAGGGCAATGTGGAAATAAAAGGAAGAACTTTCACAGATGGTTTCGTTTTCTTCCTTAAACTCTACATTGGAGTCATTTTTCAAAAAGTATCATTTATATTCAATGGTACAAACATCCCACAATTCTCTTCTCAAGTTGGCTTCTGCAACTGCAGAGACTGACAGTACCGAGAAGGAAGGCTTCATTACTGATGACTAACGGCACTACAAAAAATCCTCAGAGTCCATTCCAGAAACATGACTCTACCCGGAGATCCACCAAGAGAATGTTCATACTGATTGACAGATAGTGTTACATTTGGGCTCCGATTTGGCCTTTCCAATAATAATCCATTTGTCTTTGGGCTTTGGCTCTACACACTGTATCTTTTCTAGTACAATGATATTAATAGAACTGGAATATCTATTAGCAGTACATTCATGACTTAACAGAACTCATCGGAAGATGATGCACTATAGTAGATGCTCAACAAAGATGGATTTTCTTCTTAGAACAGTAATAATGACTACTCTGATTCTTAATGGGAAAATGACGTCCTGTAAGGGAAGAAATAATTTAATGTGTATAAAATAGCATACAGCACACTGTACTCTTACCACACAATACTGTAACTAATTTTTTCTTTGCTTCCCCATCTAGCAAATGTAGAACTTTGGACAAGAGTTTGGGGTTGAGGATTTTTTTCTTACTTATTACCTGAGCTCTATGTTAAGGGCAGAATATTTTTCTAATTTGTGGCATAACTCATTCTCTCCACATATTGACTCATTTACCCATGGAAAACATGCCAGTGTGTGCCCTGGATCTTGATGAGGTAAATAGGCAGTGGTGCTGAGGCACAGGGAGCAAACTGGGCTTCTACAATACAAACACCTCCTGCTCTTTCTCCATACAAGACAAAGGCGACCCCTGTGCCCACCCACATGAGAACCAAGAGCCAGGCAGCGTCATTTGGAAAGAGCATCAACCAAGTGGGACAGGTGGCCAAGGCTGAGACCATCTGTCTCATGCAGAAGCATCCAGTGGGTGTTAAAAGACCTCATCAGAGATGCCTGGGTGTGCACTTTATGTTTTTTCCACATCAAAATAAATCTGAATGTTAGTCAGGACCCTTTTACTGAATTGTGACAGTTGAAGAGGAACTGGCACTGATCATCCGTTCGCCAGCTGTGGGAGTAGATCCTCTGGTCTGTCCCACTGCCATACCCATATGGAGTATGCCATTTGTCCTTTCTGAGAGCTTGGGGAACCACAGGCAAGCAGGACTGTCAGCCAGCCACCTAAGAAGCATGTCTTTTATCCAAGGACTACATGCATTTTTAATTGAAAAATACTTCCAATTACATTAGAATGATCATAAATAAGAGTACAGTGTGTTAAAGAGGGAAGCTGGCAGGCCATTCATAGATGGATTGTTATTAAAATTAGCATTATTATGATTCCATCAATTATTTCTATACTTTGGAATATTTTGTTTTCTTCTAAACCTCTTTAAATGTTTTTGAGAGTTCCATTATAATGTCAGGTGCCCCTTTCATGGGAACATAAATTTCATGTCTGACAAATATGGGTTTCCCTATCTCAGGAAACCATGCTATTTGGGGCATGGAGAAAGTGACAATGTTGTTTCAAATGCTGCCTATGTTTAGGCTTTCACACATACCCAATTATCAGCAGCTTTGGGGATTCTAATACATTCAACCAGATATTTTATAAAAAAGAACAACAACAAACTCTAGTTTTAAATGACAACTATAATGGGCATAACTCTACTTCATATAAGCAGGATTATTCTTGAGAGGTTATAGTAATATTTGCACTACCAGAAAGTAGGATGACATTTATGAAGTCATCTTTGTTTTGAGCAGCTATAACAGAGTAATATAAAAATGGCAGCTAGACCAGTTCATTTCAATTGACTTTACTATTTCTGATGTCCAACAAATAAGGGAGACATGGTTCTACCTATCAGAAAGCTCTCAGAAGAGACAAGCAATGAATAGTTAACCAAATAGACGCATATAATTAACACAAATTATAATAACTGCTACTGTTATTATCCACTGGTGTAGGATACCATGGTAACAAACATATCCAACACATCAAAAAGGTGCCATGTGTCTTTTCTTTTTTATTGTACTGGAGATTGAACACAGAGGTGTTCTACTTGTGATCTATGCCTATACTTTTAGAGCCCTTTAAAATTTTATATTTTATTTTATTTTATTTTTGCAGTACTAGAGATGGAACCCAGGGGCATTCTACCTCCGAGCTACACTCCCAGTCCTATTTTTTTATTCTTTATTTTGAAACAGGGTCTCACTGAGTTGCAAATGGCCTCAATAAGTAGCCGAGGCTGTCTGCAAACTGCGAACCATGATTTGTCTCAAAAATTTTATTTTGAACAAAGTTCTGCTAAGTTTCTGAGGTTCTTGCTAATTTCCTGAAGCTGGCATTGAACCCATGATCCTTTCTTTCTTCCTCCCAAGTGCTGGAATGATGGGAGTACACCACTGAGCTTGTCTGATGCCCTGTGTTTTAATGGCAGTAGGACCTTCAGATGTACAGTCAGTGCATCATGTAATGTTTTGGACAATGTTTATTGGATGGACCAGAGAATATGTTGATCCCATAAGATTATAATGGAGCTGAAAAACCCCTATCACTCAGTGATATTGTAGCCATCATAATATTATAGTTCAATGCACTATTCATGTATTTGTGGTGAT
The DNA here is from genome assembly GCF_963383645.1 of Muscardinus avellanarius. Taxonomy (NCBI): domain Eukaryota; kingdom Metazoa; phylum Chordata; class Mammalia; order Rodentia; family Gliridae; genus Muscardinus; species Muscardinus avellanarius. The sequence continues at coordinate 19,589,557 of NC_137793.1, read as the reverse complement.
GTTGGTATATGCTGCCAGTCTAAAAACAGGACAGCACATATAATATATACAACATGTAATACTTTATTATAATCAATATGTTATTGTTTTACACATTTGCTATACTATAATTTTATCATTATTTGGAGTGTTTGCCTTGTGCTTATAAAGACAAAAGTTTGCTTTAAGATGGAATGCCTCATAGTCTTCTGTTTATTGGGTCTCTTGGTTGAATAAGAGGCTACAGTGAACAAGTGACCTAGACTATGCGGGTGTGCATAAGTACACTTTTTGATGTTCATACGATAACAAAATTGCCTAATGTATATTTGTCTTAACTTATCTTTATTGTTAAGCAACACATGATTATATATTTTAAAAACATCTCTGAATTGGTCATTGGGAAACATTTACTAAGAAAAAGAAATTATAATTTTCTTTGCTTTCCACTATTTATTTGTCTCCCAAATAATCAAGTAACAACACTAAAGCAGGAGTGAAATTATTATCTGTAATGTAAGTTAGGATTGCATTAATTAAGTACCTAATATCATAAGTCTGGCTGTTAATGTAGGATTCTAAGCTTGCCTTATGGCTCTGCACATTTTCTAACTGAAGGAACAGGCATGTCTCTTTCATCTCAGCCACCAAGCTCTGAAGCTAGCATTTCCAGTCCAGACAGAGGCCTCCTAGTGCCAGAGAAGTGCATAGATGCCAATGATATTTGTGTTAGGTTTTGTGATGATTAGTAGAGACCTACATATATACATACGAATAGCTAACAGTCAATACACATAAAAATACCAGTATTATGAAGGAAGAGCAATACCCAGCTCAGAGAAATGAGTATGCCAGAATCCAACGAGGAAGAGAGATAGAGAGAGAGAGAGAGAGGGAGAGGGGGCCGGGAGGGAGGGGCAGGCCATATTCATGTAATTTTTTCTCAATATATTTCTTTGTTATAGCTATTATTAGTTATTGTTGTTAAGCTTTTACTGTACTTAACTTATAAATTAAACTCTCATCACAGGTATACACAGGGAGAAACAAAATGTTTATGATTTGGGGGCCATTCATGGTTCAGACATTAACTGGGGGACTTGGACAGCATCCTCCCACAAGTAAGGGGAGTGGTTGTACTTGTACTTCTGCACTATTATTCTGGTCTGGGATACCATCTTCTCCCATCATGTTTATAGCATCTGTGCTTTTTAAACTAGATTCTACCTGTCCTCTGTTTTCCATACAGCAGGCCACTAAACTTTCTAAACTATATCTCCTCATATCACTTCTGCTTAAGGTATTTCTCTGTTCTTAATCACTCTCACTATAACTTAAAGAACTTTCCCACATCTCACCATTTTAAATTCCTACACTTCATTTCTTCCCCGTGACATTTTGTTTTTGGACCACTACTCCATTTACCCAACTCTTTACGATGCCTCTGCCTAAAAATACTTTTCCCAACTTTCTCTCAGAAAGTTTTTTTTTTAACATATTCTAAATTAGGGCACCCTATATATGTTCTCAAAAGGCCCTATTTACACTTGTTTTCTAAGTCTGTAAGAAATAAAAAGACAGGGATCCTTTCCCTCCTTTTTTTTCCTTCTTCCTTCCTTCCTTCCTTCCTTCCTTCCTTCCTTCCTTCCTTCTTTCCTTCCTTCTTTCTTTCTTTCTTTCTTCCTTCCTTCCTTTCTCACCATCCCCAATGTCTACTACTATATCCATTATAAAACAGACTCACCACTGATTGGGAGACTGGGATGATTAATTACATATTCGGCTGCTGAGCCTGTGGGAGCCCTGGGAAGGCAAGTCCATCATAGCCCGGAGGATACTTTCTCCAAAGTCTGTGCCTTGAATGATGAGGAAAAGAATAAGGCAAAGGGGAGACAGACTGAAGACAGTTAACCAGGTGGTTATAAAAAGCACAATCCCTTAAAAATAAAAACTGTCTTAGTTAATAGAAAGAGCTGCCATCAGGCCGAAGCATAGGCCATAAGCACTCTTCATCCTTCGAAAAGCTCCTCGCTCGTCCCAGGTGACCACCAAAAAGAGGCTCAGCTTTGCTTTACATGCGGGTAGACACAGAGATTTCACTTTAAATTCTTTATCCATATAATCAAATGCTTTCTGCAGAATACTGATCCAGATTAAAAATCTACACAGGTTATAATGTCAGAGAGTATCAATTTCTAACAACACATTTCAAGAAAACAGCCCAAGAAATTAGTTTCTAAGGTTTCTTATTAAATTACCCTTTCTAAAGTAAAAATTTGCATTCAGAACCAATAAAAAACTGATTTGTAGTTGAATTATGAATACAGCGTATTGAAATTAGTCATGACCATATACCCCCTTTAAACAAGTTTAATTACTACTAATTTAAGCTGAATAAAAAAATAACATAGACATTATCAAAAGAAGTACCTCAAAGTACATGGTGACAATATATGAATTCATATGGATTCCTGAGATAAGTAAATGCTTTTATTCTAACAGCCAAAGCTTTGAAATCTAATGAATTATCTTATTTTTATCACTTGAATTTTACTATAGGAATGTGAAAAAAATAAAAATCTTACAGCAATCCAGTTTAACATAATATTAATATTATTATTTCCCCTGGGTAGATCTTAAAAACAGTATAAATAGATGATAACAGGGCAAATAACATTTGAAAGTTAGAAGTCAGAAAGTCCTGTGGCCGCTGATATAAAATTATAGGTACTTCATCAAAACCCAGCCAGCCACGGCCACCTCATAACTCATGCTTAGAGCTCCATAATGTGATTAGGTTTTCAAGAGGGCACGCTTGTGTTTGGGTTTTCTTTTAATCACTTTATGTTCAGCTTGACTTCCAACTGACTGCTGATTGACTCCAGTCATCATGGCGAGAATAAAGAGATCGTCAACTTTGCCCGAGAAAAGTTATTAAATTTTAGTTTTCCTAAAGGAAAACATTCTCTGCAAGAGTAATTGAAAAAAAAATAAAATCTTTATTGACATTCTTTGAGGGAAAATACAATATTTAACATTTAGGCTGAAGCTAGATAGGTAAAGGAAATACAGATTTGAAGCAATTATACAAAATCAGCCAAGAAAATTGGCTATGAGAGAGAGAGAGAGAGAGAGAGAGAGAGAGAGAGAGAGAGAGAGAGAGAGAGAGAGAGAATGAATGAGAATCTTGTCTGTGGCTGTTCTGGCCTGATTGGCAGCTAGGGTTTCTCCTTTATTTTTCCTCATGCCCTCTCACTCCCTGGGCATTCATGGAATACCTCAACATGTGGTTCATCTTTGCCTTCAAATGAAAAGCAGTCTCCTGGGTGGTTGGGATTGGAACCACAGATTAATAAACAAATTCCTGGACTTCAAGATGCTGAGTGTCGTACTAGAAGCACAGTGCTGGGAGAATATGAAGGGAAGAAAAGGAAAGCTGGCATACGGAATCTGCTTATTTGCCATCTTTGGCAATCTCTGGCCCTATACCATTGCCATCAGAATAAAACAGGCCTGACACTAGGGATACAGGAATCCTTTTCTGTGGTTTATTTTGAGAGGTGGAAGGGAATCTCTTATATGTGATTAAAATAAGGGATTTATCTCTGGATTTTTACAATATTTACTTATTTCGAATTATACATACACCATATATGGAATTTAGAAAATACAAAACAATTAAAATGGTAGGTCATAAAATAGTCTAAGTAGACCTACCATTTTAAGTTTTGCAATATGCCATGAATATTATTCTATACCTTTAAATTTTTTTCTATATCATGATTTAATTAATTAATTAATTAATTTTTTTGTGGTACTGGGGATGGAGCCCAGGAGCCTTCTACCTCCAGGCTACACTCCCGGACCTATTTTATATTTTACTTGGAAACAGGGTCTCACTAAGTTGCTGAGAGCCTCACTAAGTAGCTGAGGCTGGCTTCGAACCTGTGCGATCCTCCTGTCTCAGCCTCCTAAGCACTGGCATGCCAAGCATGTGCCACCATGCCTGGCTCATATCATGATTTTAAAAGGCATATATTATTGTACCAATACTTCTATTTTTTAATCTGTTGCCTATTGATGAACACTTAAATTAGTTCTGTTTTTCTATATTATAAACAAAGTAGTAACATGGAGCTGCTAAATTTAAGGAAGACTAGTAATTTGAACTATATTCAAAATTATCTTAAAACCTTAATATTATCAATAAGTAGGGTTATGGTATTTTCCTCACTCATTATGGTTTAAGTCATATTTGGGAATATATGGTCCCCCAAAACTTTTGAAGCTTCCTATAGAGTTTTATATTTAAAAAAGCAAAATTTAAAAAATGATGATGCTTCTAGGGTACTAGATAAGATTATAAAACATAAACAAAAACAGCTGATGACAGTATATAAAATACATACATAAATATCTATAGATTTGGGTAGAGAGCAATAGAGCTTTAGTTTTATTTGACTATTGACAAAACAAACAAATAAATGTTATTAGTTCCAAATCATATTGCTCAGAGGGAAAAAGAAAGAATTTTTTAAGCCATCTATTTTTGTATCAAATAATAAGAAATACTTTCTTTTATATTTTCTTTTATTTTATTTTGCAGTACTAGGGGTGGGACCCAGAGACATTCTACCACTGAGCTACAACAATAGCCCTATTTTTTTATTCTTTTTATTTTGAAACAGGGGTCTGAGTTGCAGAGGGCCTCACTAAGTAGCTGAGGCTGTCTGTGAAATGAGATCCTCTTGTCTCAGCCTCCCAAATGCTGGATTATAAGCATGTGCCGCCACGCCTGGCCCAAGAAATATTTTTTTTTACATTCCTTTATAAGGAAAATATTTATATGTGGTGTAACAAGTGATATATTTAATAAGCTAGTCAATGTGAATGCAATTATTTATTTTGTAGTGTTGTTTGGTAAAATTCTGCTCATCAATCAGTAAGAAAAATTAAAATAAACTACACTTAGGGAATCATTCTAGGTTGTTTTATTCCCTTGGGTAACAGAAACTGGTATGTTGTTAAACAAGGGTTTGGGAGTCTTAGCCTAGGTAAAAAGATAAGATATGAAGACACCGTTTTGCCCTCCACAGGATGAAAGGCAGGTGGGGGAGACTGAATGGAACAGAGGGGAAGGCCACTGACTCCTGGTGCTTTTATTGTGCAACATGTGCACATTGAACTGGGAGAATTACCTGCAGACACCAGCTGGTTCTGGGACGTCATTTTCAGATGCTTTGTTCTCACATAGTTTTAGTCTGACTTTCTCTTGATGACAAAAAGCATGAGATTCACAAGAAAGAGCCTAGCAAGGTTACAACTTTTTCAAGTTTATTTCAATATGCAAGAGAAATCGATGTTTAATTCCATGAACTATTATTCCTCCAGGAAGCCTTCCTTGACTGAGATCCCTTTACCATGATTGCTCTGCTCCTGAGCAAATACAAATGTACATATTCTACGTGTGACAGAATAGTTTCCTCCTTGCCGTATTGCTTTGTACACCTTCACAAATACATAGACCTGTCGCAATACTCTTGAGTGCCAGCCGTTAGAAATACCCATCCAGACCAGGTATATGGAGATTTTTCCTTTCCGTCTACACTGCAAATTCCTAAATAAACTATGAATAAAGTCTCATATTTTTAATTTTGAAGGCTAATTTATGGAATAAATCTTTTGTACTGGGAAAAGAAGAATAGGTAGAGAAGGGGCTTATGAGTGATAGATGTTTAATTTCAGAGAAAAAAATCTGGATTAGAAAGAAAAAGGCTGCTATATGAATCAAAGATAGTAGAGGTAGAAAAATTATATCTAATAAAAGATTAATAAAATATGCTTATTTTTAAAATGGAAATAATCCATAACATTCATATTTTGGAAAAATCAACCAAGCAGCCAATACATATGTCACATGTACAGACATAAAATGAGCTGTTGTGGTGACTCAGATTTTTACCGTGTGTGTGTGTGTGTGTGTGTGTTTTGGCACTGGAGATGGAAGCCAGGGACATTGTACCTCCAAGCTACCCCAATTCTATTTTTTTTTTTTTTGAAACAGGGTCATACTGAGTTGCGAAGGGCCTTGCTAAGTAGCTGAGGCCATCCTCCTGTCTTAGCCTCCCAAATGCTGGAATTACAAGCATGTGCCACCAAGCCTGGCTCTTACCTTGTGTTTTAAAGATATCTGGCTTTGTGAATAGACTGCAGGCTCCCTATTCCAGGCCCAGTAGGGTTTAATAAATACTCTTAAAGCTTTGAAAGTCAAACTGAACTCTGATATGTCTATATTACCTAGATGACCTAAGGAGGATAAAATTATTGGTGTAATAGGAAAAGCAAAGGTAAAGAAGGTTTCCTCAAAAATTAGTATTTGGAATCCAGGTGTGGTGGTGCACGCTTATAATCCCAGCATCCGGGAGGCTGAGACAGGAGGATCACGGTTTGTGACTAGCCTCAGGTACTTAGAGTGAGGCCCTTTGCAACTCAATTAGACCCTATTTCAAAATAAAGGATACAAAATAGGGCTGGGAGTGTAGCTCGGAGATAGAATGCCCCTGAGTTCCATCCCCAGTACCAAAAAATTTATTATTTGGATAAAACTATATTTTTCTTGTACTCTAAAAAATGTGACTTTCTGACTTAACATAACTTCTACTGTTCCTCGAATACTGAATCCTGAATGTGTGCCAGATCTTGTTTATTCCCACTGAACTAGATACTACTATTTTTCATGTTATATCAATGCAAACATACAGTCCTTGAAATAAAGTAACCAAATTCTAAGTAGCAAAGCTGGGATTCTAGCCCACCCTCCCCCTCCTTTTGAGTGCTAGACTGCCTCTCATAAAAAGCCATTAAATGGTATGGTCAATAAAATGGCCTAAGATGCTGTAAACAGGAGCTGTCTTCAAATGACCCCAGGGATTCCTTGATTAAAGAAGGGCAGTCCTGGGGACACTTGAACACAGCAAGCAGTTGAACACTCAGACCTGGCCTTCCAAGATGAAGGTCACATGCAGTGCAAAAATGCGCCATGGGTGTACACAGTTTTAGAGTCAAGGATCCCTAATGGAAAACATAGGACCACTGTCTTATCAATGTAGATGCCTTTCTCTTTCTTTATGAGACTCATATGGCAATCTACTGTCAAATCCTAGATCCTCAGGTTTATTTATATAGCAGCAAGCATGCAAAAGTCTTTGCATATTCCACCCAACAGCAGGAAACAAGATATCTTATCTTTCCAATTCAAGAGGCACAGGCCATTAATAAACCATGCCAATTTCCTTTGACTATAACCGTGTTGTTTTTTTAAAAATCTCATTATATCATATTGGCATTTGGGCTTACTTGATATTTTCAGAGAGCTTACACATTACTGGAGTGATGTGTTTCTTTATTTCCTCACCCTTCATTGCGCAAGCACTTCTGTTTGACAGAATGGGTGCTCTTAGTTGAAGATTTACCCTTGTGCACTTGGTCTTTGAGACAGTGAATAGAGAGTGAAACTTTGGAGAGATGCAAGCATGGAGCTGTCTGGGGTTTGAGCTTACCTACACAACATGTCCAGCAACATAAAACTTGCCCTGCTTCAATATGGAGACATTTAGAAAAGCTTCCCTGTTGACAGGGTGACCAGCCAGTGAGTGCATAGTCTTAATTCTGGGTTTGGAAAGATCACAGTTCTGTTAATGGATACGCCTCTGATAAAAACCCAGATACAGCCACTTCCTGTGCCTGCATCCATTATTGTTACTAACACCGCATCAGTTTCACTAAGGCTTCGCATATTTATCTCACTTGATCTGCCCCCCCAAAGGAGGTCCTATTAGTATCCCCACTTTATAAGAGAGAAAATTAAGATATTGGATGATACACATTTAAACCCCAAGATACAAGCTAAATTTGATTTCGATCTTTCTCTCTTTCTTTCTTTCTTTCTTTCTTTCTTTCTTTCTTTCTTATTCCTTTCTTTTCTTTTTTCTTCTTTTCTTTTTTTAAGTACTGGGGATTGAACCCCGGGTCATTCTATCACAAAGCTATATCCCCAGCCCATTTTATTTTGAAATAGATTCTCACTTAACTGCTCAGATTGGCCTCAAACTTGCAATGCTCCTGTCTCATCCTCCCAAATTCTTGGGAGTACAGGTAGGCACCACTGCACCAGGCTGGTCTCAGAATTTTAATGTCTTTCAAAAAAATAATAATTATTTTCCCCTCCTGCAGCTGTGCCTTTCAAATGAATGTCTTGGACGTTCAGTTTTTGCATATCTGCCTCTGCGGGAAAGGATGCGAACGTGTTTCAGGCATCAGTTACGGGTGTCTGTATTTGACTTGCATATATACTTGCACAGGAATAAGCTTTGGGGGCCACCATACCAAAGGTGAAGACCTAAAGAATAAGTGTTCCCAGACGTCCAGGTAGAACAAAGGTGATGGCATGACTGAATAATGGGTTTTTGACCCCGGGAGACCTGACCTGCATAATCCAGGAAATTCATTTGTCTCTCTTGAAAGGGCAGCTGAGTTGACTAAACTGCACAGGAGAAGGTCAGCAGGTTTCCGCACAGTGACTGGAGGCACAGAGTCAATGTCAATACCCACGCACAGCTACACGCCCTGGAGTTTATTCCTCTTTTAAAGAGAATGTAATAGAGAAATTCTAGTCAGCAATACGTTTGCTTTTTCAGGAGTCTAATGACATCATTATAGAACACTCTAACTTTGCTCTGTGGATACAATGTCATTAGTGCCCCTGGGGTTTAGCCCATGCTATCTCCGTTATTCTACACAGCCTCTCTTCATGTTGTATCATTTCCCATATGTCGGGGAAATGAGAGCTTTTATAGACGCAAAAGGGTCCGCGGTAGCCCAAGAGCACACAATATTATTTTATTCATTAGTTGTCAAGTGCCTGCGGGGTTCAAAGAGACAGGTCAGTAGAAGTGTGTATATAATATGAATTGTTCTACACTCCAAAAAATAAGGTATTTGCTGGAAGGTGTCTCTAGGGATCAGTTTTAATAGGAGCTGAAGATTCAATTGGGGTCTCTCAACTTTACCCCTTTCTGAGACCACCAACTTGAGAGTCAGTATTTGAACCGCTATGCTGTTTGGATTTTCTTTTCAGTGATTGGATATTATGTTGTAGGGCTCCTATGAGCATCCTTTCTGCCACACCGTAAGCCTGCACATCACACTCTTCGAGTGTTTATAGTGGGTGCCCAATACATCTGAGTCAAAGGAACAAATGCCAGGGGTTTGAGGGAACCACATGATACGTCCAAGGGCTTTCTTAATGGGTAACCATGACGATTAAGATCCCTCTTAACTGGTGGTGAGGAAATTTGCTCTGATATGAGGGTCAAATAAAAGCATTAATGGGAATCACCTTTGCTTCTAGGATTTAGAATAACTTCATTATTTTTAATTATTAAAACAGAATAAGCACATTGTACAAATTGAAACAGTACAAAATTAGATACTGACAATCAACTAGGATACAAAAGATATAAAATAACATCATGTAATTTAAGTTACATTATGGAGACTTATTCATGGGACTATATACAGAAATGGCCCCAAAATAAAAGATATTTACATATTGGTAATTTTGCTGTAAGAACTAATAGTCATCGCTTAGAGCTCTTGATGAGGTCCCACATTGTATCTCTTAGAATTCTGCGTGTGTATTGTGGTTACACATGTATATATGTATGTATGAATGTATGTGTAAACTGGCATTATTTCTCTTCTTAGATGGTAAGAACTAGGCAAATCATCACATATTTTTCTTCAGCTTTGCCTACCAGAGAGAATAGAACCAATTCTGTCTTACTTTTTAGTAACCTCTCTTTGCAAAGCTTTTTCTCATCATTATTTGTTGTGTGATTATTTGTTATTATTTTATTCTTGAGAGGATGGTGTGTCTAAAGTCCTCCTTTTTGAGAAAAACCCTGTGCCTGCACATATACCTGGACTCACACCTACATAGATAAACTTACATTTAGGTATCAAGTATATGAGCACCTGGCTAGATTTTTTTCAGGTCCCATACACCTATGTTAGATAACTACTGGAGTTTATGGAGAGGCCAATCCTTCTTTAGAAAGCATCCCTAAGAGGCTTAGATTTCATGCTCCCTCTCAGAGCCTGCTTGAAAGAAAGGATGAGGAAAGCTTGTCTGTGTAGTACATGATCCATCTGCCCCTCAAATATCTGAGTCTACAGCACCACAAGGCCAGGGCCTTGGATCTCATTTTATGTCAAGGGGGATAAATCTGTACTCAATTAGCTCATCATCAATTTACCTTGGATTTTTGAATAAAAGTGAATGTATATACACATACTATATGCATCACACATATGCATTAGAAATCTAATGGTACTCAGCTAGTTCTTTTATAAATGTCATTGGCTGGGCGTGGTGGAGCACCCTTGTAATCCCCGTGCTTGGGAGGCAGAGACAGGAGGATCGCGTAGGTTCGAAGCCAACCACGCTGGCTTAAGAGACTCTGTTTCCAAATAAAAATATAAAAAAATAGGTCTGGGAGTGTAGCCCAGAGGTAGAAGGGTTTCCAGGAACCCCAGTACCATAAAAAAAAATAAATTTAAAAAATATAAATGTCATTGATTTGTTAAAAAATTGGACAAGTTTTGAATGGTTTATCCCAATTAGATTTGCTAGAAATCCTATTATTTCTTAGCACATAATTTTGGATGCTGTAAGATTGTAAAAGAATGCATATATTATAATAGAACAACAACAACAACAACAACAACAACAACAAACAACAACAACATGTACCAGGTGCTATGTACATGTATGATTTCATCACACTAAAACTCAATGAGATGCATGGTTCCAGTACACCAAGTATATTAATCCATTGTTTTCAAAAAGCAATGCGAGCTCTGCTTTAACAGACATAGTGTGAGGGTTAAGTGAGATAATTATGATATTGGCACAATGTACATACAGGGAGTTCAATAAAAGATAATTATCATAGCTATTGGAATGTTTATATCATAAGCCAAGTACAAAGTTCAGCCACTATATGTAATTTTTAGGAAAATAGTTGAGGGTATTCTGCCTGTAGTATTTCTGGGTATGAACACATGTACCTATTGACTTGATTTATATGTAATATATATATATATATATATATATGTTATAAATGTTCTAAAGGACTTTGCATGATATAAGGATAAACAGATTTTTGTAAAGATATGAATATGTATTCCTATTCAGAAAAATCTCAATATAAAATATAATATTATTAATATAAGTTGAGTTTCATGGTTCTTTTTTTTTTTTTTTTTGATGTACTGGGCCAAAGACATGGGCCAAATCACATGATCATTTCAGTACATACTGGGATTGAAGGCAGGGGCATTCTACCTCCCAGTTACACCCCAGTCCTATTTTTATTCTTTTGTTTAAACAGGATCTCACTAAGTTGCAAAGGGCCTCAGCATTCCAAGTACTGGGATTACAAGTGTGCATCACCATGCCAGATTGAGTTTCGTGGTTCTTAAAACTGACTACATATAATTTAGATAACCTTAAAATTTCCCCTAATGATTTTAGTCATTGTCATTAAGGGTAATTGACAAACATCCCCTTCCTTAACCTCCCTCCCCTAGCTGCTTCTGAGGAGACCAGGAAGGAGACTTGGCATGTACAGCACTATGCATCTCTCCACACTGCCTGGACTTGGGTGGTGCTGGAGAAACATTTAAAAACATTCTCTACTAACATTCCCTTTTTGTATAATAATGGCACGAGTAACTGATATCTAACCCATTACATGACTCTATTCAGGCAATAGGAAGGAGCTCATTGGCTGGTGGGGCAGACCCCTCAAAAGCTTCTCCAACTAGTTTCAGAGCTAAAACTAAATTGTAAAATAGTCTCCAGATAAATTTCACTTTAATTCATACTAAATTTTTAAAACCAAGGTCTACCAGTCACCATGCCAGTGCTGGGCCCTGGTGCATGCATGTGGGAGACCATGACGTCTTAGGAACATCTTTCATCTGTGCCTTCTACATATTGACAGTCTTAAGACCAAAGGCTGAATCCAGAAGGAATGTCACATTATTCCACACCTATTGTCCTATCGAGAGGGGTATGGGTATGGGCAAGTGAATGAAAGATTTCACTTCAGAAACCTACCTGCTTGTCACCTGGCAAGGTTCCCCGGGGTTTCTTCACTGGGGACCATTTCTGAGCGAATGGCCTGGGGGACAGCTGGAAGAGGAAAGGTGGCCAGAAGGAGAATGATGCAGACCACTCAGGGGCTTCCTCAGAACACAGGAGAGTTGCCCAAAGGGCTGTTTAGGTTTGCACGACCTAGAAGTGACTCATATAGGAAGATCTGAAAGAAGAGACCTTCCAAGGAAGGGACAGAAAGGTGGAGGGGGAAATTAGAGGGCCTGGACCATACATTCTACATAGTCCCATGTCACAGGGAGGGATGAGGAACACCAATGCTAAGTACTGACTATATCATTTTGTCTGAATAACTGGCTTGAGTAAAAACATCCACTTGCAATTAAAATGATCAAGTCCTTGAATGAATTTTCCCTGAATCTTAAACAGGTCATAGAGCATACAAAGAAAATTGAAGAGAGATGGGGTAAAGGGGAAAGAGAGCAGAAGGGAAAGAGCAGGAGAGAGGGAGGGAGGGAGAGTATCTGACCAAAGGAATAAAATTAACTAAAAAAAAAAAAAAAAACCAAAGAGGACGGGATGTGGATACAACACCTTCATTGACATTGGTGTACACCACCCTTTACAGTGTGTATATGTTTAGTAAAATTGTACGGCTTCCTTTGTCCTCATCTCTGGCCACCTTGGGAGTTTTGATCCTTAAAATTACAAAGAGGACAGAAGAGGATCACAAAACACTTCCTCTTGGATGTGCGGCCATCCATCTTTTTGATCTGAAACATCTAAAACCAAATTCTCAAAAATAATTTTCCACTGAGCATTTATTCGGGGCTCGTTTCTCTGGTGGTTCTTAACAAAGGTTTTGTTTCTGGTGCCCAGAGGAAAGACTAATTTAAATGTAGAAAGAGACACTTAAAAAAATAATGTCATCTGTTGGCAAAATCTCAGAGGGCATCCTCTTCCATTCACACAGACAGGGAGCTCAACCTGATTGCGTTTAGGGTTATCTTTAGCAGTTAGACTCGGAATCAAAACATTCTCATGAGGACTATTGTTCTAACTAATCTACTTATTAAGCTTTTATTCAGTTTTAATAGTCTTTTATTTTTTTATAAATAAAAAAAACCTCAAAGGGGACAGCAATGGATTTTGCAATTCTTAGCTAGGAGAGAGCAGCCTTTGACCTGCAACCACTGGTTTGTCTAAGAAGGTTTCTCTTTTCAGAGCGATCTTTTAAACCATTATGCTTAATTACAGGCCTCCCTCCTCCATCTGCCACCCTGCTTTCTATTCCCAACAAAGTACAAACAGCATGAAGCTGGCTTTCCTCCGATTTGTAGCTGGCAGAGAAAAAGCTCGGCCGGTGAGATGTGAGATTGCGATTTAAAGGAAGGAGATGTAGCAAGAGATGGAACGGTGGAGGGTGGAATAATAAAAAAAATGCTATAAAATACTTGTGGGTAGAATGTACCAAACCCTGTTGAAATCAATCCTTTTTGCCATGGAATACAAATTTGTGACTTTCCTTTCTTCTTGCTTCCCCCGCCTTCACTATCTTCAGGAGAGAGAACAATTGGTCTGATGAGTTTTCTTCTATGTTGCTTTTCTCCAGCAAGAGCTAGTCACAATTTTTTTTTCCTGAAAGCTGTACTCACTCAATGAATTAAAAGAAAAATTTAAAAACCTTTTTTCTTTATTAAGGACATCCTCCTCAATCTACAAACAGTATAATAACTTTTCAATGAGAGAGGTCTCTTTTCCACATCCAAAGAAATGATCTACTATGCATCTAAACACAGATAAACCACAAACTGCTAGAGAAACATATAAAGCAACAACATACGGTATCCTTAAAAATGCTGACAACCGTAACCCTCCCCAAATAACACTAGATTTCCCAGAAATAACCCTGCTGTTATCGTTCTCAATATTCACCTGCGATCTTCTAAAGAGAGGAAGAGTAGCCTGTGATTTTGACAAATGTTAGGGCAGTAAGAAGGTAGCACCATCAAACACTAACTCCTTCCTTGGCTTCCAATCCATCCTTTCATACTTTAGGCCTTTGCTGCCAGAATTCAGTAATTCCCATATTATTCTCCCTGAAGGATTCTCTGAAATATTTTAAGAGTCATCTAAAGCAAAGAGGAGAATTAAACCTCCCTCAACACTGGCACCCTTCTGTTTCTAAGGAGCCAGGGGATACTCTAGCAGTCTCCCTTGTATGAAGGAAGCTAGAAGTCATCCTCAGGCAAATGGGAAGTGACCCAAGGGGTTAAAGCATTTAACACTGGGGGGATATTTCTAAAGTGTATTAAATGGAGAGATATTTCTAAAGTGTTCCAAAGTATATTAAATCATTAGTTAACGAAGTATTCACAGGGGACACAAGGGTTTTAAAAGAGACAACAGACACTGTTATCACAAAGGAAGTCTTTGTTGAATAAGGGGTTTGTGCTTGTACAGAAGAACTGGGTTTCTGCTTTTTTATCCAAGGGTCTTAGTGAAACTCAGGAAGGTTCACCTCAACCACCTTGACCTATTTACCTTGAGTAAATGAGACAGCCCCTGAAGAAGGGCAGAGTGGAGTCTGTCAGCTCAACCATAGGAGGCCACATAGGGAGTTGAGAAAGATTCTGCAGAGTAAAAAGACCCCACAGTATTTTCTTTGTTGAAGACTTTGTTAAGAGAATGCTGGCATCAAGGGGCCAATGAAAGACTTTCTCCTGAGACGAAAGATCAATATCTGATCTGATTTGCAAGGAAAGAAGAAACTTCACAATGAAGCACTTTGTGCTGAGTTTGTTTGGTGAGATGCCCTTCTAGTTTAAAAGGCTGCTGGTTGCATCTTGAATGCTCAGAGAGAGCAACCGAGGCAGATGGAGATTTCCTACCAATTCTCTGCAGCTCATGATCTACCCTCTTCAACACAAGGGAGCACAACTGCTAATACTCAGGCACCTGGATATCTGTATCCTCATGCCAAAGAGATGAAGGGTAACTACAGAGATCAGAGGGAATATGAAAGAGAAAGATTGTCCTTTTTTTATTGCCCATGGCACACGCTGCCCTGTGCATGCTCAAGAGCCAATACTTGTTCCTCCAACTTCTCTACTTCTTTCTTGGCAGAATCTCAGTTTTCATGCTAACAGATATTAAGAAAAGGGCCCCCTCCCTCCACAGAGAATGTCTTCAGGTCTGTGTAATGATCTGTTGATAATATCTTGCTTCACTGGTGACTGTCTAATAAAACACAAAGGCAAATAGACTGGGTAAACCTGAAAACGATTTTACTCCCTGGTGAGAGAAGAGAGATGCTCAAGGTAGGGCCCCTCTCCCATGCCTGCATTCCCTGGTTTCCATTTTATTATGAGGAAGAGGAACATGTTTGGAGATAGAGTTGCCCTATGTGGTGCCAAGGGCAAATATGGTCAATACATAGGCATAGTAAAACTATTGTCTAATCAAGAAGCCACTGACCTCCATACTTGGGCACCTTATTTTTAAGCTAGTAGTAAGTAGTTCAGTATTGGGTTATCTAGGAAACCAAGGAGAGCTCTAAGGCTGGATCTTTCCTTTGGCACATTTTCTACACTGAATATTTTTTGAATTTAGAAAAGACCCATGTATTCTTAAAAACTCATCGTATTTAACTGCCTTATAGTATTTACTGGGAGCTATAGCTTATAGGAAAACTCATCCAGTTTGCCTGGGGACTACTCAAGTTTAAGTGCCAAAAAGTTTACCACATTCCAGAAGCCCTTTCTGTTTCAAACTGATATAGAAAATAAAACATATGGAATTCATCTCCCCTAATTGAAAAATTATCCAGATAATTCAATCCTCCCCCTCTGAAATATCTGGGCATATCAAGTGCCAGTCAAATTTGGATTGAATTTAAAATAATATCTTCAGCTGTCCACTTCACCTTCCAGACTATATAGAGAGAAATGGAGATCTCAGATAATTTATGAAAAGAAACGCAATATAAGTTTGCATTAGGATTAATATAACGAAAAGCTAATGGTATATACAAAGTGTATATAAATATGCCAGATACGCTCAGTACTATACATGAGTGACCTCACTTAGCTCCCCAAATTTCCCAAAGGTATTAATATTTAATATTAATAAGTGTTATTTCAATTTATTGCATATAATTTAACAGTTTACAAGTTACTGTGAAATAGAATCAATATTATATTTAGTTCCATTTTGAGATGAAGCAACGGAAGCTTACGGAGCATAAGTGACCTGCTAGAGGTCATTCATATGCTAAATGTTTGAAGAACGATTCTTGATTTTCCCCCCTACAAATTTAAATAGGTTAGTTTGAGATCAAAAGTGTCATGAAACACAGTCTATATATGAATCAAGATGTAACATCCTAAATGCTCCTCACCATCTCTTAGAAGTGTCACCTCAGTTCCTTCTAAACTACAGATTTTTTTTTATTATTATTTGTGGTACTGGGGGTGGAACCCAGAGGCTTTCTTCCTCCGGGCTATACTCCCAGACCTATTTAATACTTTATTTGGAAACAGGGTCTCACTAAGTTGCTGAGAGCCTCACTAAGTAGCTGAGGCTGGCTTCGAACCTGTGTGGTCCTCCTGCCTCAGCCTCCCAAGCGCGGGGATTACAAGTGTGCGCCACCACGCCTGGCTTCAAACCACAGATTTGAGCACAAGTCTCTAGGGAAAATCAGAAACCTGTGCCTGGGAAGGTCCCTGCCAGCACAGGCTCCAGTTAGTGCAAGTTACTCTCAGGGATTTCCCCATTCATGGAGTCCTCGTCCCCTGCAGGAGGAAAGTCCAATTAAAGACAAATGCCACATCTTGCCTCTTTGCTGATGGAAATCACCTGCTTTACATGAATACTTTCGACTCTGGTCCAGTGGCAAATATCACACATGGTGCAATCAGAGGTTACTGAAGCGGAAGTTATCAGCTAGACCCTGTCCTATATTATCTGTTTGCAGGCAAGGAATGAGAGTGATGTTGGCGATTTTTGATCTGATTATATTTAGAAGATAATGTCAATGAAAATTGAGTGTTGTTACTTGTGTAAAGTAAATGTCGGGGCAGGCTGAGACATTTAAGGAAGAGGAGAGAAGCCATTTTCCAGGAAAAGGCATTCTATTTTATTAACATTAGAGCTATTGCATGCCACATTATCTTTAGTTTAGTTTTTTTTTTTGGTAAAAATATGAAATAGGAATTGAGAGTACCCAATAACCAACTACTATCACAGTCAATTTATAGAAGAGGAAAATCCAGAATGGAACCACAAGTGACCTTATTTACTCCATGAGTTTTTATCTCTCTTATTTAAAATGCAGAGTACTATAGCAGTCTATCCAAGATATTCCAATGGTTATTTTCTGAAAGGTTGGTGATTTATTTAGTACGCACTGGTACTCATAAAATTTTAAAGAGTTCAAAAGTATAATCATTAACTTGCTTCCTCTCATATCCTAGGTTTCCCCTTCCTTTCCAGATGTTTAAAAATATATATATATGAGATGGGATCACATGCACTTTTTTTGTGTGAAGAGGTTTGTAATCATGAGGAAGCTATTAATCTACCAATGATGATACTAACATTTCTAATGCAATACGATGAGAAGTTTCATTTGACCAGTTACTATAAGCCAAGCTTTGTGACAAGTCATTTTATATGCCTTATCTCATTCATGTGTCATAGAAATTCTAGAATAACTCTAAACTCACTGTCTTGCCCAGGAGAGGAGAAAGAGGTTCAGAAGAGCAGAAGAATTTTCTCAAGGTCACACAATTAGGTCACAGGGACACCGCGTGCCTTTGAACACAGGCTGTTGGACTTCAGAGTCCAATCTCTTTATTACTCCTCTGTATTCCTTCCACTTGCACGGCCTACTTATACAACAAGATTTATGATTTTTAAAATCATATTTTCAAAAGACTTCAGGGTTATTTAGCCCGTGTCCTGACTAGTATAAGATCAATTCCACATAAAGCAGTGCCTTCAGGTTGTACAAACCAAAAATATAATGAGAGTTCAAGAAGGCTTTAGAGGAATTCTTGGATGACAGATCTCTCCCAGTTAGGGATGCCCCCTCTGAGGACAATATTACGAAGGGCAACTATCATCATGTCATACTTGTGTCCCTTGATGCCACTATAAAAGACAGAATACTGAATAGTGTGCACTATAAGTCTTCTCCCATATGACTTTTTATGTTCTTATGATTCTTAAAATATATCTAAGTAACCTATTTCTATAATTCATCGAACCTAACCATGAGATATAACTGAATCTTGCTATTGCTTGTCCAAATGGTGCAAAAGCAAGGCCATTCTTATTTGAAGGTTTTTGGTAGCTTGTTTACTTAAAGAAGAAACAATTGGTCTCTGAGAAGATCTGGCCCCCATTTTCATTTCTGCCTCTGAGGTGCTGGGTGACCCAGAGCAAGTTAAACTGGGAGCCTTGCTCTCCTCATTAACAAAGTGAATGACTCAGAGCCAAAGTACTTTCCTGAGGGAAAGCCTGCACCAAAAAAAAAAAAAAAAAAAAAGAGTCTATAGTCAGCAAAGAGACAGACAAGAGAATTTGTTTATCTAATGCTGAATTCTAGAAGGATAAAAAAAACTATGTTCTGAAATATTCATAACCATAGGCGTGCCCTCAGGCAAAGGGGATTTAAAATTTACATTACCAGCACATTCCAGGAAATCTCAAGAAAAGAAATCAAAGTTTTCTTGAGTTGGCTGTGTTTTACAGAAACTGGTGAAAAGCAATGCAATTTTTATACTAAGATAAAAGAATGTGCCCTCAATGTAGGCCTTCCAACATATCCACAGGTAAAATCCAGATAACATGAGTACCTATTCCAAAACAGTGAATAAGAAAAACAGGTGTTCATGAGCCATACTCAGCAGAAAAGACAAAAAACACTAGAGAGGGGAACTGCAAGATTCAGATGGTTATGCAACTATATTTAAATATTTTTTAAAAAGAAGTGGAAAACATAGGCAAGGAGCAAGATACTTTTCAAAGAAAGACTAGTCAGGTTATAAAAAGAATTCCAGAAATGACATATTCTAAATAAAGATTCAAAAAGAAAACAGTCATTGAAAAAAAATCCATGTATATATGTTCAACTGCAGATAAAAATTGGAAGATATAAATATCCATAATGTGGAAGAGAGAGACAAAGGGGTGAAATTAGAGAGGAGATACACAAAGGAGCATGCATGAATATATCTTATAAAAGCCCAACTACTATAGAAGGGGATAATGACAGAATATAGAACAATAATGTGGCTTAGAACTTTTCTAAAGTGATGAAAAAACCCTAAATCTCGCATGAGGAAAAGACCATAAATCCTAAACATAATAATAAATAAAAATGCCTATATAATCACAATGAGGATAGCTCCACATCCCCCCCCCCAGACAAGGAAAAGACCTGAATACCAATCAGAAATGGAAAACTCAGATTGCCCACAAAGGAAAAAGTGTGTACCCTCAATGGATTTCCCAGCAACAACTTAAGCCAGGAAAAAAAATAAAATACTTCCAATCTTAAAACATGGAGAGAAAATAGATGTCAATTTACAATTGAATAATTGGCTAAGCTATCATTCAATGATGAATAATAAGTGTTTTTCATACAAACACAACAATGAGAGTGTGTCTTCAACAATTCCTAACTAAAGGAACTCTTGGCAAAGTGAAGCCATGCCCAGAAATTGATCGATCAAGTGATTGATCTATCATATCTCTAATGCATTTACTTATGAATCTACCTATATACACATATATTCACATATGTATAAAACTACATCAAGTTCCATATATATGTATATGTATATATATATGTGTGTGTGTGTGTGTGTGTGTGTGTGTGTGTGTGTGTGTGTGTGTCTACTTAGTTCTAAGCCATCTAGAAATTCTAATTGGCAGGCAATATAGAAAACAACTTCTAAAATAGGGCTTCTCCAACTTTAACTTACAGACAAGTCAGCCAGGATAACTTGTTAAACTATAGAACCTAATTCAGTGGGCCCCAGATTCTATATTTCTAATAAGCTCCCAGGCAATCCTGATGATGCTGGTTCAGGGAATCCACTTGGAGTAGCAAGATTCTAAAAAAAAGTTAAAAAATTATCTTGGGGCAAAGATGGAGACTCAAGAGGCAATGACAAACCAAGAATTTGTTATCGATGACTATCTCTAAATAGATATTAACTGTACTAAATGATAATAGCAAAATTTAAGTTGCTCATAGGAAACAAATAAAATGGGAGCGATGCTAAGAGTTTAGTTATTCTCAATGTGTTCATCTCCCTTAGGCGAAACATAGAGATATCTATCAAAACAAATATACCTTTGGCTATCCCAAGAGATTTACAATTGGGCTGATGGAAATTTAATACATTCTCAGAGATTCTCCAAGATCTAGGAACCACAAAATCTATTAAGCAAACCAGGAAACTCCTGAGAGTAAAAGTGGTGCTATTCATACTCTGGACAACAGACATAAACCAGGGTCATCCCAGGCACACACCAGGACAGACTGTCAGTGTCCTTCAATATTTGAGAGGCATGACCACAAGAGCAAACTGAGCCTCTTCTCTCAAACCCCCACCCCATTCCATCCTGGGAGAAAGTCCTCTTTTTCATATTATACCTCACAGTTCTATATAAATGCTCACTTGAGAAAATAAATGGGATGGACACCTATTAGTTTTGACAGTCCAGCTGAAATTCTGCCTTCCTTTGGTAACTGCATCTCAATTTTCTTTTGGAAAAAATCATACTTCCTCTAGTATATTATTTTATCATCTTGTGCTAAATACAGAAATGAAAACATTTTCCAAGCTTGGCCAGCCAAGCTATTCTACTTCACTGATTATAATGGTTTGGTAATATAGGTATATGAGTCAGAACAGCTCAACAAGAGTTAATACTGATAATAAGAAGAAAACCACTCTTCCTATTAGAATTTCTAGTTGTAAGGATTATACAAGTGTGTAGCTGATGGAAACCAGGAGGTGGAAGGCCAGAGATCCCTGCTTGCTATGGTTTGGACATAAAATATCCCCCAGAAAAGCTGAGTGTTGCTGGTACAGTATTCAGAGGTGAAAAAACTGAACTAGTGCTGTAATCAATGGATAAACCCACTGATGTATTAATAACTTGAATATACTTACAGGGCAGTATACAGGAAGATGGGACATGGCCAAAAAAGGTATGTGTCTGGAGGTGTGCCATTGGGGACTATATCTGTCCTCAATGCTTCACTCCTTCTTTGTCTCTGCTTCCTGTCATGAGCTGGGCAGCTGTCCTCTGCCACACCCTGCCACCATGATGGTTCTGCCTTGTAACCAACCAACAGTGGATTGGACCACTGAAACAATGATCCATATAAGTCTTTCCTCCTCTAAGTTGTTCTTGCCAGGTTACAGTGATGAAAAGCTTACTAATATATGGCCAAATGAGAGGGACACACACACACACACACACACATACTCTCTCTCTCTCTCTCTCTCTCTCTCTCTCTCTCTCTCTTCTCTCTCTCTCTCTCTCTCTCCCCTAGTGAGATGGTTTATACCTTGTACTTTGAGATAAAGGGAGACAATATCTCCTAAACCAATTTTTTATATAGACTTACTCATTATTATTGCTGTTGTTCTGATAGACTTGAGCCATTTTAAACTGGGTTTCCTTACCAGCAAATAAAAGGGATAATTAATAAGATGTAAGATGTATAGTTTGTGAAAACCACTTGATGAAATTAACTTGGCAGTGCCTTTCAGCTCCAGTGACATCACTCAAGTGGCACCAGCTATATAAGAATGAGAAGCAGAATTACTTTTCTCCAAGAGCTATTATTCAAATCTCGAGCTTGAAGCGGCCATGAACTTTTTAAATGCTTACTACTTCTCCTAAAAATAGATTTTCTAACCCAACTCACCTTACAATTGGAAAAACAGGCCAGGTTAGTGCAATTCTAAATTCATATTCTAAGATAGGAAGCTTATAAAATGTTGTTTATGATCTGATTTTCATAACATTTGAAGGGACTGGTTTAGATAATAGAAATTCAGCCGAGGGATAGATGCTAGAATTAATGTTTTCGAATTTATTTGCTGCTGATTCTAAAACTCATAACTATAAGCTATTTAAATGCATCATAGTTAGTATTCCAGGGAGAATTGTGACAATAAATAAGGTACATGCTCAGCTCAAGGTGCCCTAATGACATCTAGGGGAAAATATCTATTATTTTGCATTTCTTCTGAACGCTTGACTTAAGAGGCTAACAGAGTCTATATTCAATGTACTAAAATACTCCAGTTTCTAAATAGAATTTGTTATTTATATTACCAGCTAAGTTTTCTTATATTTTGAAAACAAAATAAAAATATACTCTTGAACAGATGTGTCCCAAGCATACAACAGATTCAGGCACAGAGAAGGTCTTCAAGTACTCAAATACTTGCTGAATAAATAGTGAATGAAAAAAGAGGCGCTATCTATATCTATCTATCTATCTATCTATCTATCTATCTATATACTATTTTAGCCATATATATATGTATGTATGTATTACATATATTAGGCCTCTTTTTCCATTCATCATTTATATATACATATATACACATATGTATATCCCATCTATTTGAGGATATAAAGTATATAATAAAGGCAGGAGAATGTACTTAAAGCTAGTTATTACCTAGAGTTTTCTAATAAATATTTCCAGAAATACAGGTTCTGATGCCAAATGATAGATTAAAAAAGATAAAGTTAAATATTTGGAAAAACAGCTATGTATTTTTTTTGTAGGGCTTCTCTGAGTCTTTAATATGTCAGTATGTCTTATAATATACAAGAAGGAAGATCAATGAAGAAGTTTTTGGGGTGTGTGTGTGTCTAGAGATTGAATCCAGGGACATTCTACCCCCAAGCTATTCCTCTACTAGTATTTTTAATTCATTGTCTGAAACAGGGTCTCATTAGGTTGCTGTAGTTTTTCTATGTTGTTGAGGCTTTCCTTTAACCTGTGATAATCTTTTCTCAGCCTCTCAAGTACTTGGATTATAGGTGTGTAACACTATGCCTGGCTAAAGCAGAGGGTTTTAGACATAGTTTTTTCTAATCTGACAACCAAACCTAATTTTTGTATAACACCTCTTATTAGTAGTATTTTACAAAACTCTTTTGGAGAAGTGCTCCCAGATTGTCAGTCTCAAGGAAAAAGCTTGACTAATGCTGTGTCCTTCGAGAAAGGCACTGTAAAGCATAGTAAAGTCAGAGACAACTTGGTTTTGTGTGTTCAGATATGTCATATAATTTAGTTATTATTGAATTCATTTTTATCTTGTTTCAGGCATGGTTATAGAAAGTGCGATGTATAAAATCATGGCTTAAATAAGTTCTGAGCATTGATATGCAACTTAATAACTTGGGAGGAAAAGGTGACATTTTCTCATTCTTTTGGAATTTATTATGGCAAACACATCACAGGGTAAGGGCAGATACTTTTCTTGCATAGGGAGATGAACCTAACATGCACTTACTAGGATGTACAATTGAACTCTACCAAAGGCTTTCTCCTTGCATCCCAGCAAAGTAGAGAGCTTAGAGAAGCAGAAAGAATTACCCTGTGTGGAGAACTGATCTGCATAAATTCATCAAAGGATCATGCTGCAGATGCACAGAGTATTTGAAAAAAGAACCATATCAAGTAATGCTGGAAAAAATGCCTAAAATAAAAAGGATAGCATTTCAAAACTCAAACGCAAGTCCTATATTTCGGATGTGTCAATAAAACGTGGGTAAATGTGTAAAAGAAGAGTATTGAGTATTTCATTTGCTTCTTGTACTCAACCGCATTTGGGGTTATTCCTTATTGATTTATGATTTTATTAAAGCCCTCAGGGATATGTTTTCCTGCATATTTCTAGTTGACGTTGGAATGTGTATGTGCCGTTCTATAGAGAACATGTGGAATGCTTCCTTGCAAAGCTTCCCCCTCCTTTAAAGCAATACTTATAATAGGAGTTCAATACCACAACAAATAAGCATCATTTGTTTTCCTCTTTATCTTATCTTTGTTCCACAAGAATTTAAATGCAAATGTGAAATAGAATGAACAGCAACAAATGCATCAACGGCTCCCACAATATAATCACTGCAATCTATAAAGCATAACAGGCTCTCTTGTGCTGTTTGCAGTATTTTGCTGTCTTACTGTCACAGTATTCTGTGGTTGGAAATACATTCTGTGGGTGTTATTTTGCAACCAAATCTGAATAGGAACACTCTGAGGAATCATCCCAGTGTTTATGTGAAAAGAGTGTAATGTTTGCCTGTGCATGTATGGAACAGCTTTATTCTTTATTTAACTTATTTTCACAAAACAATTAAGGGGAATGTATTTTTAGCATCAATAATTAAAACCAGGGAACTCTACGGGAGGGTGATGTGCTCAGCTTTATCTAAGCAGATCTCTCACCCCTTGCAACTAGCAATATGCTATTCCTTATAGTCTAATCCATTCCAATTTGCTGTCCAGTTCTTACGATCTGCCTCTTGCTCTTGAATGAATACAGAACATTTCCAATATTAGTCTTTCTACCCTGGGAAATTACCCCAAGAGCTATGCTAGGTCAATTGGTTGCATTTTTAGTACCTTAAAAATGGTACTAGGGGAATGGGCTGGGTTTCTAACCAGTGGTTCTCAGCTTTTGCACTGCTGTGATGTGAATATCCTCCAAAGCTCATGTGTCCAAACTGAATAGGAAATGTGAGAATATTAAGAGGTGGAGAATTTAGGAGGCAGCTGAGAGCTAAGGGTGAAGACCTTGTGAACGAGATGAGGCCTTAATAAAAAGCAGCTTCGCACAGTCTTTGGCCATTTTTGTTCTCCCACTTTCCAGGAGGTCACACCAAGAAGACTCTCATCAGGCACTAAATCTTGACACATTGATCTTGGACTTCCTATTTCCAAACCTGAAAGATGGGAATTTCTGATCTTTATTAATTACCCAGTCTTGATTATTTTATTATACTTGCCCTAATGGACTAATATAGGCATGCAAAATGTTTCAATAGAACAAAGAAGACTCTCAGTTCGGCCTCCCTCTTATGGTTTGGACACTACCACAGGAACATTGGCATTTTTTCAGACAGACATATTCATGCCTCAGATTCTTTGCACTGGATGCCATGTTTCAAACAGGGTATATTCTCTTGTGTCTTTTTTAAAGTATATATATAAGTCTGTTTTGCATTTCTATAACAAAATACCTGAGACAGGGTGACTTTAAAAAGAAAGGGTTATTTATTTCAAATTTGAAGGTACAAATATCATGGTTGAAGCTTTGGTGAAGGACCCTTGGCAGCATCACCTTGAGCAAATGTACTGTTAGGATCACATATAGGAGTGAAAGATTATATCTCCAAACAGAAAGTCAGAGGGGCTGGAGTCCCACAATACATTCTGAGGGCACACCCTCAATGACCTACAGACCACTTCGGAGGCCTCAAGTCTTAGGGTTTTTATACTGTCTCTACATTGTCAAACTGAGGACCAAGTTCCCAACACATGAATCTTGGTGGGCACACCACCTACAAACAACAGCAACACGTATTTATGGAACATTCATTGTGTGCTTAGGAACCATGCTAAGTGCTCGGTTCATAGTGCAAATTAAGAGAGAGTTGGATTTTTCTTTTCTTTAAGTTTAGGCCTTAATATCAGGGACTACAAATAACAAAATATACATGATCTCAAGAAAAAAAATCATGAAACATGTTATCATGTGAAACAAAAGATCCTCTAACATAGAACAACATGAGAGTCCTGACTTAGTTTGAGAAGTTTAATCTTTTCTTAGAAAGTAACATTTATACTAATATTTGCATATGGGAAGGCCTGATTTATGACTTTTAGTTTTATTTTTATTCAGATTTCTACAATGGGAAGCTATTAAGGAACTTTAGGTAGATGAATTATGTATTCCAACATCTGGATTTAATCTTCAATGAAAATTCTGCATTCTGTACTTTCCCATATTCTAAGTCAACCTTCAATGCTAATACAATGCTGTATTCACTTCTGAGCCTACCAAAGAACTCAGCCTGCTTTATATAACAAACATCTGAGGAAATTGAAAAAGATTATTTGCAAATGACAATAAGCCCGTTTCTTTTAAAGAGTTAATGCTCATCCCTGGAGAACCACCCATTATGAATTATATTTTGTTTCAGAAAAAGATACATTAGATAAATCAGTATATCTTAGCTCTAATTACAAAACTTGGGTGAAGACTAGCCTCCAGGGGTGGGAACTTTTGGTTCTTATTCTTCTACAGTTTTGCCTATTCCTTCTCTCTGCTGCTCTTCTTCCCCCAAAAAGAAAGAGCACTGAAGATCCACTTAATCTAGGATTTTTATCCCTGGCCAAGACTGTCAAGAGATGGTTTTTGGAATTTGAAATCCACCAAATTCTAGAATTTTTGTACCTGGCAAAACAAAAAGGAGATGACATTTTTTTTTTTAAATTCAAAGTTGCAGTAACTTGTGGTCTGAAATTTTCCACTAGCAAGCTGTTCAGGCTTCCTCTGTTTCTGCCTCTTTGACATAATATGTAAGGACTAATACAAAAGTGAAATTCAGGCCGTTTGCTAAAAATGACTAGCAATGTACAGATGAAATAGAAGTGCATTAAACAAAGTGTGTGTGTGTGTGTGTGTGTGTGTGTGTGTGTGTGTGTGTGTGTGTGCTGTTTTAAACATAGGCTACTGCACAGGTTACAAAGCCATGAAGCTACCGGTAGTTATTATCTTTAAAGATGGATCTGTAAGAAGAAGCTAGATGCAGCTATCCTGGGAGCAGCTCTGAGTTATAGCAAAGCCCTGCATCAGACAGCCTCAGGACCACATCTTTTTCTCTTTATTCATTGCCTTTACCATTCTCTTTCTGGGGAGGACTGAACCTGCCTTAGATTTTCTTTGACTTCAAGAGTAAGACCAGGGTATAATGAAAGAAAACCAGAAAATATTAAAGTGTGTATCAGCTTTAGGCTACTTAGTCCTAATAATCCCAAGCAAAAGCATCTTCTATGATCAGATCAACTTATTGGAGTTCTACATTGGAATTCCACATTGAAATTCCACATTGGTGACTATCAGAGTCAGTGACCAAATTAGTAATAAAATATCTCTAGGACTTGCTAATCTTCATTGAACACAGTTTTCCAAGGATCTTGTAGGGGGGGAAAGAAGCTTGATTTGGGTTTTCAAATCTTTCTCTTGAAGATCTTCATTTTCTACCTCCGTTGGCAAAGCCATTTCAACACAACCTAGAGTTAGATCATTTCACTTTGCTGAAATGTGGAATCAGGTACTATGATGAGTCATAGAGTTGAATCGAAATACAGAGACAAAATCATTTTTTTCTCTATCTAATTCACCTACATATGTACGGACACTTTGGAAGCCTCATCCTTTCAAAACTTGAGCAAATGTGATATGACTGATACAGCAAAGCATCGTAATGAAGTGATTTTGCTCATGTTCAACACAAACTGGCAATTGGCCCAGAATACGTGTAAAGTAGTACAGTAAAGGTTTTCAGATTCCAACTGTACCAAAGTAATGGACATCTGTTGTTTGTGTATAGTGTTGGTAGGGCATTTAATCAAGGTGTCTTACTTTCTCTTTGTCAAGGGGGACACATATGGTCACAACCAGGAAATGAACCTACTGTCCTGACGATTAGTTTTAAGTAGAAGAGTGCAAAGACAAAATTAGGCAGAATCATGTAAGCAAAAATTATTGGTGTAGAGTCATTCTGTTTGTGCCTTGAAGAGATTATATACAAATTCCTGTGGCCCAGTTCTCTGGAGCTGTCTTGCTGTTAGCCTATTTAAGTACTTTTATTTGTTTTATTATTTTTTCATTTAAAATCTGTTCATTTGTGGGATTCTGATTTTCCTCTTTAAACATTTTCTTCATTCAGAATAAGTTTTTTTTTCCGCTTACTTACAGCAATAGAACAAAGACAAAGTAGCTATTGGCGGCCCATAATTTTAAATAAAAAACCAAAATTAGATATAAAATGGAGATATAATGTTTTAGTCTATTGTTCTTATCATGCAGGCTTCGTTGCTTTAATTGTCTCTATAATATATTTATTTAACACTCTTATTAATAATAGGTGCCAGCTTGGAAACAACTTTACCACTGAGAATTCTAGTGCAAAAGTAGCACATCTGTGCTGACAAGATGGCTCAGTAGAGTGACCTAGATAATGAGTTGTATAATTCAGGCTCCACAACAGACGACACAGAACTATGAAAATATAAGTAAGTGACTAGAAATTGAGACCTCCATCCCCTATTCCATATTATTTCTGGATGTATTGCTTAGCACTGTTATTATATTGTCTCCTTGCTGGAAAACATGATTTAGAGCTTTTTAGAATCATGCCATTAAAAAAAAATTCTTAATATAATCATTGCATATAAATAGTGACTTCACAATGAAGAAGGTCAAGGTAAAAACGAAAAATGGGTGAGATGCGTAGATGAGTAAGCACAGTGCTAAATGCAATGTTAAATAATTCTCCCAGCTCACAAAAATGTGGCAGTCCCTTGGATTTGACCAAAGCTTATTGCATACTGACTACTCTGCTTGGGTCAGCACTGAGGTGATGTGAGTGGGGAAAAGGAGGGAACAACATTGAAGGAGCTTGTGCAAGTGCAGAACAGGGACCTGATAGCCAGTGCTTTCCTAAAGTCGAACCCTGGGCAGTCACATGTCTTACCATAGCATGGACTCTCCTTGCTAAGGTAATCAAGAGTTTACAATGGAATTCTTAATGCTGGGAGAGGATAAGAGCACTTCACATGAGTTCTAAATTAAGGTTGAACAGCCGAAATACCTTAACCAAGCAAGAAACAAAGTGGTTGGAGATAGGAACTTCAGTGAACTGGGAGTATTGAGACATGTTTAGTCAAAGGGCAGGTTGAAAATTCTTTACTAAAAAGCCCGAAACCTAAAATGCTCCAAGATCCTGAACTTTTTTGAGTGTAACCAGCATGATGCCACAAGTGGGAAATTCCATATCTGATCTCATGTGATGGGTCTTCAGAGGATGTGTATAAGGTAATGAGTTTCATGTTTAGTCTTGGGTGCCACTGTAAAGATAGCTCCTATGGTGCCTTCTAGCCAAATATTTGCATATATACAAATATTCTAAAGTCTGAAAACATCAGAAATCTTAAACACTTCCCATCCCAAGCATTTGGGTGAGGGATCCTTAATTTGTAGTAGTGTTTGTATTTGGTTGATTATATTTGCTTTTTTTTTTCTTTAGACAACACAACTCATACTGACTTAAAAAAAGAAAACTATCACCGGGCGTGGTGGCACACGCTTGTAATCCCCGCGCTTGGGAGGCAGAGACAGGAGGATCGTGCAGGTTCGAAGCCATCTGCGTGTGCTGGCTTAGGAGACCCTGTTTCCAAATAAAAATGTAAAAATGGGTCTGGGAGTGTAGCCCGGAGGTAGAAGGGCTTCCAGGAACCCCAGTACCACCAAAAAAAAAAAAAAAAGAAAGAAAAGAAAAAAAAAAAGAAAACTATTGACCTCTGTAATTAAAAATTTCAGGAGTGTGGCACAACTTGGTTAAAGGAGACAGGGACTCAACGATCAATTTCCTTTTTGTAGAGAGAGATCTTTCTAGGTTGACTTTATTCTCCAATAGACAAAATGGCAGTGGCAACTCCAGACTCACTATCGTCTCAGGTTCAAGTTTAAAATGAATACACAATCTTTTCTCCAGAATTTTCTTTAATAGCCTGCAGATTCATTTAAGTCACATACAATTCCAGAAACAATCCCTAGGATCACAAAAAATGTAGTTTGCTGACTGGCTGAGCCCTAGGTCATATGATTCCCTTCTGAAAGAGCCTCTGCATCCCTATACAAACTACCTGGGTTAAGGATTTAAAAGTAGTAGAGACAGGGAAAGTAGACACTTGGAGACAATAAAGAAAGATTCAATAAAAATGCCTTTAAATATGGATCCAGTATTTACTATGACACTGAGGTATTTGAGGGAAAGAGAAAAAGTATTTATACGACACTATGCAGTATTCAGAAATAGACAATTATCCCCTCTAGGTCAAGTGTTGCTGAACAATATAGTTACTTATCAGTTACTCTGCTTCTTATCTTATTCCTTTCCCCTCTATTATACCACTTAATCACGTGTTGGATCTCATCCATTATAAAAAATGTTCATTTTGGTATTATTCAATGCTACATCCTTAGGATCTGGCTCTCAATATTTGTTGAAAGCATAAAGATATGAAAGAACAGTATCATGTGTCAAAGGCAAGAAGCTAGCCTTGAAGAGTAGTGAGGGTCATATTACATATGACTTTGAAAGTCATGATAAAGAGATTAAACTTTATTATATGGCCAATAAATGTCTGGGGGCACAGACATCAACTGATCAGCGATGTACTCCAGAAAATTAATCTTGTAGTATTTTAACAAGAAGTGAAAAGAGAATGTGAAAGAAGTGGATGACCCACCGGGGGGGGGTTATTCCACTATTTCTGGGAGGACGTGGTGTGAGTGAGTGATGGCGGAGCAGTAAGAGATGACAAGAGAAGTACAAAAGAGAAGACTGAGTAGAAAAGAGTGAGAAAGTACAGGAGGGAGGGATGGAGAGGGATGGAGAGGCATGTGATTGTGAGCATGCTTGCCTGTACCAACAGGAGTGCCATGGAGAGCAGACCCAAGCCATAGCTGCTTGGTGATTTGGGGAAGGATAGGATGAATTACAATGTGACATGCCTGTTAGGAATTGAGAGAGATGTCCCGCTAGCTGCTAGGAATCTAAGTATGGACCAAACATACATTTGCAAGCTAAAGCTTTCCCCTCAAGGCAGAAGAAGAGGAAGAAGAGGCTGAAGATGTAGAAAAGGATAAAAATAACAAGATAGAAAAAGGAAGAGCCAGGCGTGGTGGCACACACTTGTAATCCCAGCTTTGGGGAGGCTGAGAAAGGAGGATTGCGGTTCACAGCCATCCTTAGGTACTTAGGCACTTCACAACTCAGTGAGACACTGTTTCAAAATAAAGAATAAAAAGTCGGGCTGGAAGTGTAGCTTGGAGGTAGAATGCCCCTGGGTTCAGAAATCCCCTTTACCGCAGAAAAAAAAAAAAAAAAAAGAAAAAAAAAAGAAAAAGAAAAATGAAGGAAGAAGTTCAAGGGCAAAAGTTACTGGTAAATATGATGAAGGGTTTGGATTTTGTTCTAAATATATAGAACAGTGAGACACTATTGGTAGTTTTATTTTTTAAAAGGTTCATGATCTGATTTATAAAGGTGATTTTGGATTCCACAGAGACAGTGGGTATATGGGTAACTGCCCGTCCTAAAGATGGATCCAGAATCTACAACTCCACACTCTGCAGACATTGAACCTGAGATAATTAAGCAGCTGGGGAAAGCAGCAATAAAGAGACCCAAATGCAAAATTTGCCTCTTTATTGTAACCACTTTATTTACTCTTGGTGGATCCAGGGTAATTTTACAAGAAGCTGGACTGATCAGCGTTTCTTTTGGTAAGGCACTATGGTAGATAAAGGCTTGGAAGCTAAGTGTGTTCAGAACAGAAAGAACTTCTTCAACATACATTGGAGCAAAGCTAATAGTGTGTCTAAGGTCACATGGACACACAGTGGTAGACACAGAGACCAGCTTGCCAGATTCCATAGGGTGGAGAGATTTGTCTCATTCTGTCATCTGGCCTCTTTGAATGTTTATAATTAATGAGACCTTACAAGTTATATGTTGTAGCTGTAAAATGGGAACTTTTATAGTAGAGATGATGGTTTGTAACTACAGCAACCTACAAGGAAACTGAAATGACAGAGAGTGGAATAGGACAGGAGTCAGACAACTATTCTTTTCCAACTTTGAGTATCTACCATTAATCAATATGTATATAGCTTTAAACTACATTCTTACAGTGCTTTCATGGCCCTGGCACATATGTGACTGTCAAACTCAAATGAAGACATTGAGTCACAAGGTAAATTGTGAGAAGTGAGAAATGGTTCTTATTTGAATTCTGCTGAAGAGCAGATGTCTTTTTTTCCTGTGTTTCAACTAGGGTTATTGATGCTGACTCTGATTTCCTATAAAATGAAGACAGCCTTTTGTCAATTCACAACGCCCATGTCCATTTCCCTCACACATATGCTATACTGTACCAATCCTAATAAGTCACATGACAAGCTACATGGAAAAATGATGACTCCAAGATTAAGTTTTAGCTTTTTGCTAAGTCTAATAATTATCTTCATCATTAGATTTCTTTTTGTACTGAAATAAAACAAAAAAACCCACTCCTTTGAATTGAAAAAAAAAAAAAGATAACTTTGTTCATACTGGCTTACCTCCGGAAATCAGAAAACCATAGAATTCATTTCCCTGTGAAGCTTTTGTGACGAGACACAGAACGTTTAGATGACGGACTTGCACGGTCCATACCTGAGCAGGTCTGTCTGGACATAGCAGTAAACATATGAGGCTCTGAGTCTTCAGGCTCACCCTTGCTTCTAAAGTTTCAAATCAACATTATTTTGTCTTCTTGCATCTTCTGATTTCACTTTCTGTGGTTGCTATTATTCCTTTGCTCCTTCCTTCCTTCCTTCCTTCCTTCCTTCCTTCCTTCCTCCCTCCCTTCCTTCCTTCCTTCCTTCCTTCCTTCCTTCCTTCCTTCCTTCCTTCTTTCCTTCCTTCTGTGATATTGGGGGCTGAATCCAAACACCACCAAGCTACACTACAGCCCTTTTACTTTTAATTTTGAAACAGAGTCTCACTAGGCTTCTGAAGCTGTCCTTGAACCTGCACTCCTCCTGTCTCAGTCTCCCAACTACTGGAATTAGAGGCAGGTGCCACAATGCCTGGCTTACTCTTTCTTTTCTAAATACCCTTCACATCGCAAAAGAAATGGCTTCATTTGGCTTGCACAACTATTGCAAATAAAATCAATGGAATCACGATGACTCACACAGCCTTAGTGAGAAATCTGCTAACAAGTTTTCAAAGGTAGATCAGCACTGAAGATCTATTACCATGGTCTCATGAAAGTTAAATATATTTCCTAGGAACCTTAGCTGAATTAGGGGCAAAGCCAGAAAAAGAATTATTACCTCTACTTTAGCCTTTAGGCCATGTTATAAGAACAGACACCCCATCAAACAACTTCATAAATGTGAAGAACCTAATTAGAAAATTAATTCCCAATTATGCATATAGAATGAAGTCTGCTAAATGAGGAAGGGACTACATCAGGGAAAGTCAAAGCAATGTGGAAATTCTTCCAGTTAGGACACTTGCTCCCTCCAGGAGAGGACAGATACCCAGACCTAGGAACACAATTTATTTTGTAGGAAAAGACTCTGTAGCTTTATTTTTCCCCCTAGCCTTGGGAACTTACATTTTTACTTCCAGAAGGCCAGGAAATCCTAAAATTATTTGAGAGGTGGGCTGTCTCCCAGGAAGGGGGTAGGATAGAAACAAAACAAAACGAAATAAAAAATATATAGCTGCATCAACCATTGTTTTCAGTATTTACGGAATCTCTGTGTATGCATGTTTTATCTATATGGCTCAAATTCGATTTGAAAAACTAAAAAATGTGCATGCACAAGAATGCATATTTTATCTCTGAAATACTGAGCCATACTCTGTTGCCTGAGATGCTCTGATATGAATCTACTACTTAGAGGAAGACAAAGGATTCATATACAAGAGGATCAAATATATTACATTTTCTTAGATACTTAATATACTGTTAGCACCCTAAAGGTACCCGATGACAGCCAGAGTAACTAGCAAGCTCCTCTCGTCTCCTCTAGAACACATCTGCATCTCTCCTGCCTGTGTTTTCCAAGGGAACAGTTACATTATACCTCCTCTTTAAATGGGTTTCACATGCAATTAAAATGAAACTACCATAATGGGCCATGACACTAGAACAAAACACAGCCTCAGAAGGTTTCCTCCTGTGTTTTTTACTGAGCACTGAAAATTATCTCTTTGTCAGCCCTGTGGCATGGTCACAATACAAGGGCCTCAGACTAGGGAAACGTGTTCATTAGGAAAATTGCATTACTAGGCAAGATGCCAGATTGTGTTGCCTTGTTTGGAAGAGAAAAGAGAGCCGAGTTCCCCAGCACCACCTGCCCATCAAACCCCTGAGCATTTTTTAGCCTTTTAGGTCAACTTGGGGGATGTTAACTTATATCAACAAAGGAGAGGGCAGGAAATTTGACTCCAACCCCATTAATTTCAAATTCTGTCTCACAGATCAAGGTTGGGTTGCAAGAGGTATTAATGGTCGTGTTAAGTAGGAGTTGCTCAGAGAGATGGGAATTTCAAATTAAGATCCAAGGGGAGAATTATCAAGTTGCATACTCTCTGTAGTGTGAAAGATGTTTAACAATCAAATCCTAAGTTAGGCTTCTCCTGCCAGTGAAGAAACAAAGTCTGCAGAAAGCGGTGGTCTGCTAAGTCAGACCATGGTACCATGGAAGGACAAGGTGTCGGAAACTGGTGCCTCTGTGGTGGAAGGGGGCGACAGACGCTGAGCCTTCTTGTTTGTCTGAGACACTCGAGAAAGTTGCCCTCAAGTTCCTCAGATCAAAGTAAAGGCCTTATAACTGCTTCCTAGACCCTCAAACCAATTCCAACTCATAATTAAGTGGTTCCCAACATCAAAAAGGTGAGGTATCCCAGGAGGAGTCAGGGAAGATCAAAGCCTGCACTGAGGGGTCCCCGTGCACCTCATCTGCCCTCCACCCTCTTTCTCAGACAGACCTCCATCCGGCTAGAGTAAGTGAGGAGTCACATTGCTAACTCGCTAGAGACTCGCATCAAACAGACTTTTCAAATAACTCACTGGAGTTCCAAGGCTCTGTTAGGAGAAAATGAGGAAGCTACAGGTACACAAACATATGGCCCAGGTTTTTCAGGATGACCTGGGTTTCTAATAATCAATCCTAATGCCCTCTTCACTGGGACAGATTCCAGAAGAAGGGCACCATGGTAAAGATAAATTGAACAATGCTTGGTAAATACTATGCCACTAGCAAATAATTCACTTTTCTCCCATTATCAACAAATAATAGAATTCCTAGTTCTGTCTTTTTCCAAACATGTTTGCATATACTTATGTGAGGGTAGACTTTTATAATATAGAAGGAAATAGCATTGCACATTGGCTTGAAATCATAGCAAATATCCACTTAATAAGAGTACCATTGAAGTGAGGTGCTGGACACAAACCTGGCAAAGCTGGCCAGTTTCGGTGGACCATGGCCTGTTCCCATCATGCATTTGCTAGGACACCTGAGGATGACATTCTAAAATGCACTTGGCGAGGCCGACTCCCGATTTCTCCCTCACACCACAGCGTGGGTTCCGTGGCTTTCCACAGAGACGCACACGTGGGGAGGGACCCTAGCAGATCCTGAGGCTTCCTTTCAGACAGAGAAAATCTGGAGCCCACAGCTTTTATAGATTTTGTGAGACAGAACTTCTAGGTGACATAAAATCACACATTGTGTCAAAGGATGGAATATAAGAGACAAATGAGAGGGAGAGGCAGGACAGGGCCCATGCTTCTCAGTTGAGAAAGATTCTGCCAGTATCGGGAACTTAAAACACCCAAAACTGAACCTACCAGCATCTGCTCCAGGTAAAAGTCCGACCTAGGGCAGCTACAGTGTAGCTGTGTGCTTCTCCTCTCCTTGTTCCTTCAAAATGTCTGTCCACGTGAAAGAATCCAGCAAGGGCTGAGTGACCTTTGCAGTCACAGCACCTTTCCTTTGCAGTATCATCTTTTCTTGTGATTCTTTATTTGGAAACAGGGTCTCACTAAGTTATGGAGGGCCTCACTAAGCAACTGAGGCTGGCTTAGAATCTGCCATCCTTCTGTCTCGGCCTGCCAAGTACTGGGGTTACAAGTATGTACCACCATACCAGCTTCTTTTCTTCTTGATTTTGTCATTTTCTTGGATTTTTAACTCCATCTGGCAGCTATCAACATCACCAACTTCCTATCTGCCTGGTACTTCCTAAGGCTACTATGCAAATTCCAGTCTCTGGGACTGCCCTGTGGTGCTACAGGGCAGGGTTGCTTATTCCAAATAATGTAGCACTATTGGTCATTTCTCCAAATCATACTTTTGATGGTATCATACCACCAACCCTGGTGAGAATTCTGGACTATTTATATAGAATAAATAGAGAAGCTGGTATGGTGGCACGTTTGTAATCCTAGTACTTGGCAGGCTGAGACAGAAGGATTGCAGGTTCTAGGCTAGCCTCAGTTAGTTAGTAAGGCCCTCTGTAACTTTTAGAGACACTGTTTCCAAATAAAGAATAAAAAATAGGGCTGGGGTTGTAGCTTGGAAGTAGAGTGTACCTGAGTTCAATTCCCAGTATCACCCTCCCACCCCCACCCCCCCACACAAAGAAAATAAATAAAAGAAATTGTCCTGTACCCTGAAATCTTATCCAGATATCCCGGGGTTTCACAGTCATTAGATCCTCTCCTTTCAACTGCAAAGAACCTTTGCCATCCTCTGGATTTTGATCCAAACTTTTGAAAAAAAAAAAAAAAAAAGGAAGGAACAACTGGCTTGAGGTGAATTATAGCCGTGTACTTTTTAGGAGATATCTGGCTTGCCATAGTTTATAAATTCCTAATCACATGACTGACAGTGGTATAGACTGTCTGCCGATTATTTTTTTGGCACTAGGGATTGAACCCAGGGATATTCTACCTCTGAACTATATCTCCAGCTCATTTTATTTTTATTTTTTTAAATATTTTTTATTGGTGCATCGTAGTTATACATCTCAATGGGATAAAAGCCTAGTGGAGACATACATGCACACATCACCCAGTTAGCCCTTACCTGATCTCATCCTATTCTCTCCCCAACCCTCCTACCCATGCTTGGCTTAGTGATTGACTTTCATATGTTTATCATGTGATTTAGAGAGTTTCCCTCTTCTCCCCTCCCATCCCCTCAGTTAGGTCTCCTTATTTGCTCCTCTATAGGATCTCCTTCTTCATCTAGAGATCTTCCTGTTACCCATTTTCATTTTGAAACAGGGTCTTGTTAATAACAATCCTTCTGCCTTAGCCTTCCAAGTACCAGGATTATAGGTATGTGCCACTGTGCCTGATTTGTCTGCCACTTTTATTATTATTTTTTTTTTTTGGTGGTACTGCGGATGGAACCCTTCTACCTCTGGGCTACACTCCCAGACCTACTTTATACTTTTTTAAATTTGGAAACAGGGTCTCTTAAGCCAGCGAGGCTGGCTTCGAACCTGTGAGATCCTCCTGTCTCCACCTCCCAAGCGTGGGGATTACAAGCGTGCACTACCACGCCCAGCATCTGCCACTTTTTAACTTTGCAGCTGGGCTATTATTTATTAGAGGTAAAGGGGGAAAGCTGAGAATTTCCTTTTTGTTTTCAGCTCTTTATCACCATATAGCACAGTTTACTCATTTATATTACCTGCTTAGATCCAATACATACTTGAGTTTGTATACTTTATAGTATTTGTATATCTGGAACAGAGAAGGCTAATCCTTAAGGAGAAATCAGCCCCAACTCCAAGTTTTAGCAACAATTGTCTCCCTTTTTAAGGTTCAGCTTGGTTTCTTTAGAACTACCTCTTGTATTTTCACATTTCTTCTTTCTTTCAGTATTTTAATGGAAATAATCATACCTCCACAGCATTTAATAACATCTTCCAGAAATAAGCCAGCTTTTTGATAATGACCCACTATACTGATACCATCAGAAAATAATACCCAAGGATAATAACACAAACCTTTGCAGGAAAGAATAGCTATGAGGTGAAACCCATTACTTGGAATGAATACAGGAAAGGACTTTTTCTTGTAATATATATATATTTTTGCTTTTGTTTTTCTTTTTACATATAGCTCCTTCAGGAATAACCTATGTGAAAAGATAAAGATATCAAAGTTTAACTTTTTGACCTTTCTTTAAACTAACTTTGATAACATACTGTGAAACTCTTTATTTATTAGATATCCACTGGAGGGCTTATGAAAGCATTCTTTAAAAGCTCTGTTGTCTATTTCCTTTTAATCCTTCATGTTTACAAAAAAAAGCAAAAAAGAAATAAATAGGAAAAAATGCCTGATTTCTAAATTATATACTCCTGACAAAAGCAAGAAAACACACAAGTGTTTCTTATGAAGAATATCAAAGAAAACTCAAAGATGGGAGTGGATTTTCTGGTTGATGTCCACACTTGGTTTTTAGGCTTCTGCTAGGATTCCCTGTGGTTACTCTGCAGTGCTCCTCCTGCTTGCTCCTGGTCCTCAGCCCCAACCCTTCCTCCAGGCTTGAACATTGCCTTCTCCTCATAGGCCGCACTTCTTGCAGTCACAAGCAAGCGATTTCCATCGATTCCTCTTTCATCCCAGTCACAGCAGTTGACTATGTTCAAGAAAGGTACAGAGGTAGAGTGACCCTCTCATCTTTTAGATGAGATAAACCATGGCAGTTTTTAGACTTGCTAAGGAAGTTGAGGACCAGGCAAGGGGGGTGGTGGGCGCTGATCTCTTGCCTGTCATTCTGAGAGACTGTTTAGCATAATTGTTAAGAATTTAAATCAGAATATTATCGTGATACATGCATATGCATATTTATGGTGGCTCAGTTCACAATAGCCAAATTATGGGACCAGCCTAGGTGTCCATCAACAGATGAGTGGGTTACAGAAATATGGGAGATACTCAGAATT
Source organism: Muscardinus avellanarius (assembly GCF_963383645.1). Lineage (NCBI taxonomy): Eukaryota > Metazoa > Chordata > Mammalia > Rodentia > Gliridae > Muscardinus > Muscardinus avellanarius. The sequence goes on along the minus strand of NC_137793.1, from coordinate 19,550,517 downwards.
GAATTCTACTCAGTCCTAAAGAATATAATTATGTCATTTTCAGGAAAATGGGTGGAACTGGAGAATATTATGCTAAGTGAAAATAGCCAGTCACAGAAAATGAAGGGAAGGTCATATGTGTCAGTCACAGAAAATGAAGGGAAGGTCATATGTGTCTTCTCATGTGTGGATGCTAGGGAGAAACTGGGATAGAAGAAGGAGTCCAGATAAGGAGGAGAAGCCCCAGTGGAGAGATAGAGTGGACGAAAGAGGGAAGGTGGGTGGTGGAAGGGGGGCCTGATGAATAAAACACTTCAATTGATACTGTACCTAAAATAAACAAGCAATGGCAGTCCCAGTATCATGTTTGGGGAAGGAGAGAGGATAGGGTGCGTTCTGGGGGGAAGTATACCAGGTGCTGTGTGCACGCGTGACAGGGACTATCATTCTGAACTTAATATGATGTGTGATTATAATGCACCGATAAAAGCACAGGAAAATAATTCCTACTGTGTTTGTATATTGAAATAATAGTTAGGATATATTGGTTTAAATAAAATGTATTATTAAAATTTTAAAAAGAACATGGGCTATTAAGATTAAAGGGAGCTAGAGTTAAGTTCTGGCTCTGAGACTTATTAGGTGAGTAATTTGGGACAAGTTATATAATCTCTCTGGGCCTCAGTTTCCTCATCTGCTGAATGGGAACAATAACAGAAGCCCTGTTTGTTTGTAGTACTGAAGATTGGCCCAGGGACATTCTACATGTGAGCGACACCTCCGGCCTGTTTTATTTAATTGTTTATATCTTAGTGGTGCTAGGGATGAAACTCAGGGGCATTCTGGCTCTGAACTACATCTCCAGCCCTGCTCTATTTTTTATTTTGAAAGAGGGTCTTGCTAGATTGCTGAGAATCTTACTACTAGCTCAGTTTATTCTTAAACTTTTGATCTTCCTGTCTCAGCCTTCCAAGTACTGGGATTACAAGTATATACCACCATGCCCAGCTAGAAGCTATATTTTAAAGCATTTATATTATTGGAATTTCACAATGTCTTCAGCACATAACTGTAATTACTATTTATTGACAACATAATTCTGTCCTTACTTTTAAGTGTTTTGTTACCGCACATTTGCTCACTGAACTTTTTACCCTCCGTAATTGCGAGCCTTGAAATCCACTTTAGGCTTAGAGAGACCTCCCCGACTCCAAGAGAATGAAGACAGCAGCTGCCCAACTTAGAAGAGAAACAGGAAAGAAGAAAAAGCCAAATGTTCCACCAGAAAAAAAAAAAAAAGAAAAAGAAAAACATGGGCTGAAACCTCTGGCTGCAAAATACATTTATCCTGCTATAGGAATTTCATGTGAAACACCCTTTAGAAGCTAGTTTAATTTGTTTCATCAATAACGCTTATATGACCCATTTTTATGTAGCATGTGTTCTGGAAGCTTTTTTCTATAATTTCTGAGTCCACGGTGGCATGCTTTCCCTGAACGTTTATGACATTCCACAACTCAACTTCCGAAAGAAGCCTATTATGAAATTAAATGGATCCAGGTGGATAATTGGAGAGGGTAACCACATTGTGTGCGGCAAAGACAATATGTAAATATTGCAGCAGTCTCTCTGACATGATATTAGAATATGAAAGAAAATGAAATCAAGAAAACTATGAGATACTGAATTAATTCACTTTCAAATATTAAAAGTAATGCATCTTCTACTTATTTTTAGATTTCTCAGTTTAAAACTATGATAATCTTTACCTCCAATAGATCACTCAGTACATATTTGTATCAAGGAACTCTCCAGATGAATGTCTGGCACTTTTTTTTTTAACCAGAGTATTGCTTTTATATTTTCACCATTCGGTGTTTGGATAGTTTGCTGTGAAGTCATTTTTTAAAGAGTGAAATGGAGAAGCCAACACTTGACATGATGTTTTCTTTACAGGATGAGCAAATGGGAAAGAGAGTACAATCAGCCAAGAGACATGCAGAGAACAAAACTCTATTCTGATTCAGAATCTATCTTGGTATTCACTTAAAATGTTTCCCTTCAGTTTTTATAATACATAAATGAATACGGTATTATATTTTCAACAGAAACTATTGGAATATTATTCTGCAGTGAAAAGGAACAAACTAGTACAACAGATTATGTTGTGGATGACCCACAAAAACTATGATGCCATCAAAAGAAGCCATACACGAGACACCACATGTTGTAAGATTCCTCTGGTAGGAAAAGTCCAGAAAATAGATTAGTCATTGTTTAGGACTTGATGTAGGCATGAATATTAACTATAAATTGACATGAAGAATTTTACTGGGGAGACAAAAAAAGTGTCCTAAAATTGATTTATGTCTATAGTGTATCCATAAATATGCAAAAACCCCCATTGAATTGTACACTTAATAGAGTAACTCTTATAATATATAACACCTCAATATATATAACCTCAATAAATAATATATAACCTCAATAAAGCCCCAAAGATGCCATAATTAATACACAGATGATTTAAAAATAAGTGTCCAGCAGACCACATGAATAAGATTTATGCTGTGACGTCATTACAAAGCTACATTTCACTTTGCAGAGACACGTGGGGGTGTGCACTACGGGAACCCGGATGGCCTAAGCTTCTCCCTGGAGTCCGTGGCCTGGCCAGGGTCACTGGTGGAAGGCTTGGCATTTCCTTGTTGAGGCTGTTTCCAGCACTCTCCTCTGCAGAAAGCATCATCCCTCATCATACCTCTTTCCCACCCACGCCAGCCATACCCCACCAGCCAACCTGGCGCAAACAGCAATGGTATCAAGGAGATTAGTCCTCGATCCCTTCTTCCAATGCAGTGAGCTCTGTCAATGCGTGTATTTCCTCCATTGAACAATGCTGTAGGTCCAATCCTCTAGCTGTTCCCTTGTGCTTTTTTTTTGTTGTTGTTGTTCTTAAATCTTTTGATTTTTATTTTTTTGGTCTTAAATCTTTTGAATTTTTGGGGGTCTTAAATCTTTTGATTTTTAAGGACTGTACTTTATGGGAACTACAATAAGCAATGGTTTTATAGCATATAGGCAATATGGCTAATATAGATCAGAGGTCACAACAGACCCAATTTAATGCACTGTGTATGTGTACGTATAAGCACATACATGTACACATTTGTGTGTAGCCAACATGAGTGGAAGGGAAAAGGTGACCTTTTTGTGTGTCTGGTTCGTCTCTGGGATAGCTGCTTGAGTCTTTCTGTCACCTGTATACAGTGTTCCAGCAGAAGAGAGTTAATTTTGCAAATCCCATCTATAGTGATACTTAAATTACTGTGCTTTGTAATCATATTACTGTTCTTCTGTTCACTCTTCTACTCATTTCAATGCCTGAAATGTTGGAAATATGGAAGTCTAGCCAAGGGGGTGGGGAGAATAGAGTTTGACAAAGACTTATTGGATGCCTTTTATCTAAGGTCAGAAGAAAGGGAAAAGATGGGGGGGGTACCGTTTCTCTTTCAGGCCTGGGGGTATGCTGGTGGGTCCATTAGATACATGGCTTTATTTCACTCTTGCGATAATTCTCTGAAGCAGCTGTTATCATCTTTTTTTAATGGTGAAGAGGCTGAAGCTGAAAGGAAGTTGACCAAGTAGCCCAGGTTCACTGTGTTCTAAGCGAACAGGCAGATTTGACTCTCATACCCATCTATTTTATGATTAAAATTGATTTTGATGCATGGAACTTTCACTGTCTTAATAAGCTTTAGTAAATCACTATAGCAGTCCCTTCAGTTCCCCTGTCATTCCAAAAGAATTGTGTGAGAGATGGAAGACCAAGAATTCCGCGACAAAATCCCAGTCGCCACTTTTTCATGAAAATCGAATTTATTTTGCTGTTGTTTTTTCTGAACCATCCTGAGAAATGCCTTCCTTCCTCATTGAACTGCCTAATTGGAAGGGGTGTCTCTGTAATTATAATGATCTCTTCCTCCAATCAGCCATGATAGGTAGGTGATAAATTACCGGTCTCCTATCTCACGGTAGATACCTATTCTTCATGGTTTACTGGGTTTCGGAGACTTCCATCACAGAAACAAGTAGGTAACACGTATAGATGTCATTCTTGCTCTTTAAATCTTGATGTTATATTGACTTTTAAGGTTTTTCAATTAACTTCGATGAACACATGCACCGACACAGCAAGGCCTTGTAATTATGACAGTTACCACCTTGTTTACCTTATGAAATCACTTACAGATACGTTCTCAAACTTGAGTGTGCATGGATATTCCCTGGAGGGCTTTGGGAAACATACCCTGTCTTATTTCCAGCAGGTCTCAAGTCATCCAGAAATTTAATCTTTGTGACAAAATATAAGAGAATATGCTGATTTGGGGACCACTCTTTGAGAACTACCTTAAAAGAAACAAGTAGGTTTAAGATCTATAAATTTATATATAGGTACATATTATATATAATATATTATATATCAGATTACATGTATACATATATGTATGCACATACTGCATATATATATGTATATACATAATATATGGTAATATAACAGGTTATGTTATATATGTATATATATAATGCGATGTTTCTATTTCTCTTTCTTTATCCTATCGGTAAGGATGCATTCTGTGATTTCTATGGATTTTCAGCCTTTGAAGCCACTTAAAAGTGGACATACCAAGATTTAATTCTTCTTTATTTTGTATTACTAAGAGACATCTGGATCTGGATTATTATCATCTCAAAATTTGTTTCTTTTTTGTTTACCAAGCAAATTTGCAGTTTTTAAATTGTTTTTTTACAACCACATGCTGAATTGGGCATGGCTAGTATATTAGTACTCGAAGTTATACTTGGAATATAGGATAACCAAAGCCCGTGCAGCCTAGGTGACTCTTCCATATGGTTAGAATGGATTGATTTTACCCTTATCTATATCCTATGTATGAATATATATCTTGACAGGCCTATCCAAACAGATAAGAATGAAGTTGGGTGTTGCTTTGCTTTAGAAGTTAGAACACATGGGGCTTAATTTTTTAGGTCTGCTCAAATAGGCTATATACGTTTGGTGAAAAATTATGGATTCAAATGGATTTCAACTGACTCATCTATAAAGTGAGAGGTAGATCCAAGAACAAAAATTATTTCCCACCCTGGCTTATTCTTGTTCGTTGAAGAAGTAGTCATTAAGAATTTGCCATGCACTGGGCAACTGTTTTATACACTGGAGACAAAGATATGAGTGAGATCTATGACATTATGTCCATAAATGTCTTTCTTAAAGCTGAGGTTCTAGGTGTGGGAGAGGAGAGTAAACAAATATACTCATTTAAAAGTGATGAGATTAGTCAGTTACAAAAAATAAGAAATCGGATGCTCTCCCTAATATGTGAAAGCTAGGGAGAAAAATGGGTCATAGGAGGAACTCTAGATGAAGAAGAAAATTCTATAGATGAGCAAACAAGGCAACCTAACTGAGGGGATGGGAGGGGGGAAGAGGGAAATTCTCTAATGGACATGATGTATTTAACAAACACGTCAATATCAATCACCAAATAAACATGAGAAAGAGGGAGGGGGACAGAATGGGGTGGTAACTGGGTAAGGGCTAATTGGGTGATGTGTGCATGTATGTCTCCACCATCTTGCATCCCATTAAGATGTATGAATACAATGCACCAATAAAAAAATAAAAGTGATGAGAGTTTGAAAAATGCACAAAATTGGGTGAGATGATAAGAGAGTGACTGGGTCAAATGCTATTTGGTGAAAGGTCAAGGTTTTCTCTGATGAACTGATATCTCAGTGGACCCTGGTGTTATAAAAGTGACCCATTAACATAAAGTGCTGGGGAGAGAATATTAATAAACTAAGGATAAAGACTCTCTGTTTTGTAAAGCACCTTGGCTTTTTTTGAGGAATAGGAAGCAGGTCAGTGTTGTGGAGACAATTGAATAACAAAGTGCTCATAGATAAGGCAAAAAGGAGAGGTTGAGCCTGATCATGCAGGGTTTTGAAAGCCTTCAGGAGAACTTGGGGGTCCCTGCAGGGAAAAGCTCAACCTGATTCAGGCCTAGGCAACTCACTGGTTCTACAGGCAGTGAATCAATGTATAAAAACAAGCGTGTGTGCACGTGCGTGCGCGCGCACACACACACTCACACACACACACACACACACACATACACACACACAGTTTCAAAAATTTTGACCTTTAAATGTTTTCCCCTACTTTATTTAGCATATGAATGAGAAAACTGAAATTAATACCCCAGCCAAAATTGTGTCTTCACCATTGATACTTTAAGAATATTACTAAGTATTATAAACATGGGCAACTCAAATAATAATTAGGGGGAAAATCATATGGAAATTGCTAACAAACTCATTAGAGTGTGCTTAATTATTGCAGTGAAGGGTTAGCAAGAGGATTGGAGCTTACCGAATAAATCTGTTTGCGCATGGATTGATATGCTTGTATCATAATTACTCACAGCTGTTGGACTTTCTAAGTTTATTAGGAACTTAATTCCAAAACTTTCATGCTGAAAAGATTTTCTAAGACAGAAGTACCAGCCCAGTGCCAGTAACGTAAGCAAGGAACATTTTAGCAGCAGCTCTTCTTGGCTATTACTTACACAGTAACTACGGATCTCCTCATTATACATAATGAAGTGGATCTGCTCATTTTTGATTTTCACACACTTTCGGAAAGAGCCAAAGCTCCTGATTGAAACTGCTTGAGGCCCGTGATGAGAAGTTGGGAGTAATATGTATTCCAATTACAAAACGATCTCGGAAAACAGGCTTGATGCCTGATGTATTCATTCGAAAGCAATTCTTGGCTAAATTGATCTTTAAATAATCTATCTATATGCTTGTTAATTTAATAGATCAACTGACATCAGGAGAAGACAGGAGTGCTTCATCCTTCACACCCTGTCTCGGGTCTGACAACTAATGCTTCTTGGTGATTCATTTATGATACTTTATAAATTAGAAGGAATGCACAGGGTCTCTGAAATACAGCCCAGGCTATGCCCGGTAGTTCTTTCTTATTCACCATCAATCACAAAATTAATACTGTGCTGGGGCTAATAATTTTGATCTCAGTCTAATTTCTGGCCTTTGAAACTAATGGCTGCTGCCCTGAGTTAGGGTGTTATTGACATAAATGGAGTTGTTATTTGTGCCTAAGTGATGGCTTTTGTTTCTAAGATCACCTTAGATAAGTTCTTACTAGATCTAAGATGATCTAGTATGGGGACAATTTAATAAAGACAACAAGAACTTGAGAACAAAACTGTTATGACGATCAATGAATTTTCCAGTGTGCATGTGTGCCAAGGCGCAGGCACACACACACACACACACACACACACACACACACACACACACACACTGTTCTGTATGTATAAACCAAATCATGGCATTTTATAACTTAGCCCTTGTATTCCTCTTGCCATGTAGTCTGTATTACATACTCTTCATTTTCTTCTTAAACTTTTGTTGGAGTACTAGTTGGATGCCCATGCCTCCCTCCATGTTGTTCTTCTCCCTGGAATGCCCTCTTTTACTTGAGTTAAAATCCTGCCTAATTTTCAAGGACCACATCGATATCTCTTTGTATGAGAAGGTCTACCTCACTCCATCCCAGGCCAAATCAATAGGCAAATAAACTCACTTTTTTTTTTTTTTTTACTACTAGTGTGTTATTTCTTGTCCACTAAAATGTTAATAGCAATGGTAACAACGATAGTGAATGCAAGCATTTCTATTCTATGTGTTCAGCTTTTAATCTAAATTACTTCCATATTATCAACTCATTTAATGTTTATGAGAAACCTAGGACTTCTATTCCCCCCCACACCATTTTACACACGAGTGACGGAGGCAGTAAGAGGTCACACAATGTGTCCTGGATTGCCCAAATGTTAGGACAGCTGAGCCAGATTTCAGACCCAGACGATGTGACTTCTGAGTCCAGTCTCTTAGCTTCCCTACTGAGCCACGAGGCCAACTTTGCAGGGTACTTGAAAGCAGTAGAAATAATCTAAAGTGCCTGCTCTACTGCCTCTAATCCAGTTCAAGAAGTGGTTATTTTATTATTACATGCAAGAAAATTGTTATAAAGTAATGAGTAATTCTAAGTGGTGATTAATATTGCATGATCTCAGCCCTGCCTTTTCAATATGCTGAATGTCAGTCTATTGCTTCAGTATGATGCTCTGTAAGAAGGCAGTAGCAACTTTTTGCATCAGTCCACAACTCACATCCAGACTGTGGTGCAGGACGATCATTCGATAAACATTAAGTAAATGAATGAATGAATAAATGAATGGCAAACTAATCCAGCAAGCGCCTAGCTGGGCTTTTCCCTCTCCTGCATGGTTCCCTGAGGAATGGTGCTAAATCCTTTAAAAATGAGCCAAATATTAAGCCACTGAAGCATGGATTAAATCAACTTTTCCCTTCCATTTCAATGAGTTATTATTTAAAATAAAACTCACAAAGCAATATTTTAAAAAGTCTACATCCTGAAGTAAAACATGGAAATTATCTGATTAATGCAGATAGCCACTCACCAATTTATATTCTTGAACTCAAGAGAATCATTTAGCTAATTGTATAGGTGATTATTATGCTTTTCACAGAAGTGTGTATCATGCATTTAGAATTTTTAAATTGCATCTCCAAAAGAATCCTCTTAAATCTAATTATGGTATACTTAGAATTTTCTATAATCAGCTAAAAGATTTATTTATTTCTTTAAAGACAAAAAGCTTTCGATATGTGCAAATCCTCTTTGTGAGAAGGTGAATTAAACATGTTAAAAATAATTAAGCAGACTTTTCTTAAGCAGACTGAAACATACATTCGAATAACTGGTCAATAAAGAAAAAATTATTTTCTTATATTTGTTTAGCAAGTATGTAAACTATGTGTGATCATTAATAATAATAATAATAATAATAATAATAATCAGTAATCTTAGAAAATGGGAATGACATTTCAGAGAATATTCTGAAATAAATTACTAAGACAGCTACTGAGGTTGGAGAGAGGCTTACATTTTTACTTAATATTGGGATAGGTGATTAATTCTGAAAGTTTTGGCTTTTTGAGTTTAATCTATTGAGAATACAGATAAGACCTTGGAGAACATCATAACATTCTCAGAAAAAGTAAGAAAGAAAGAGAGAGAGACATAGAAATAAAGGAAGAAGTAAGAAGAAAGGAAGAAAAGAAAAGAAGAGGGAAAGAGAGAGAAGAAGAGATGCAGAAGAACAAAAGAAACTAACTGTGGTGCCTTGATCCTGTCAGTGGCCTTGGGTATGTGTTAGGTTTCTGTTACTGTGACAAAATACCTGAGATAAATGACTTATAAATAGGAAAGTTTCATTTTGTCTCATGGTTTTGAGGTTTTGGTCCATGGTCAGATGCCTCATTGCTTTTATTCTTGTGGTGAAGAAGCACATCATGATTGGAGGACATGGAAGAGGAAAAACTTCATCTCATGGCAGCTGGGAGGCAGAGAGAACCAGGGAGAGGCCACAGCCCCTATATCCAGTTAAAGGAAATACCTAAAATGACCTAACTTCCTTCTAGGTGGCCCCGCCTTTCAAAATCCCAACTACCTCCCGCTAATACCACAGATGGGTACTACATCTTCAACATGCAGTTCTTTAGTCCTTGTGGGGAAATTCAAGATCCAAACTAGAGCAGAGTAGATATACAAAACAGAACATCTAGTTTTCATAACCATATGAGTGATCTGAGATTTATACGGCAATGTGTTCATCTCAGTTTAAGAAAAATACACAAAACCCTGAGGCATGTAAATTAACTTATGAATCATATACTACTGGATTGCTTAGGCTGTTGTTGCATATCCTATTAATGGTACATAACATTTTACAAAGATATCATAAAATAAGTTAAAAATAACTGGACGGCTACTTCCTGTACCATGTTTGAGAATCACTGGTCTACCAGATGGCCATGCCAATACTGAAAAGTATATGGTTTCCCACCCTGGACTTCAACATGTACTCATTACCTGCTCGTCAAATGCCGATCTGCCTATAAACTTAACCACACATTCATCAATAAAAACCAATGCCTAAATATTATAGTTATGGTCACGAAAATATCTTTTTAAGCCAAATTCTATGCTTATCACCAGAACATGATTTTTTTGGGACAAATGAATGCTTTAGGGAGGCTTTTAATATATTACAAGCTTTTTTAATAGTTCCTCCCTGGCTGAGTAAATTGGGGAGCGTAGAGGATTCAGGTGGGATTGCTTAAACTTAAGTGCATGGTAAAAGAACTTTATTTACAGAGCTACCAGTTTTCTTTACAAAGCTGGTACTTGAGAGAGAACATCAGACTATGAATCAAAAGATGTGTATCATGGAACCACAGTGCTTTCTTGACCTAACTTGCTAGATGACCTTGGACAAGTCTTGTAACTTTTCTGTATCTCTCCTAAAAGAAAATCAGTTAAATTCTTCAGACATTTATGGATCACTTTCTATATGCTTGCTTTAATAAAAATTACTTATGATAACAACTAACCAATTTTTTGCATTCAAACTAACTACCAAAAAAGAATGTGTAATTTCTAGGCATTATTTGTAAGTTTTATGCAACATTAATATTTAAATCATTGGTGAGGTTTATGCCAAATATCAGCAAACTAGTATAAGAGATATATGGATGTGCTCTCTGGTGGTATATAGGAAGGTAAGCACTGGCAAGTATACATTTTGAACCCTTATGTATCTTAGGAAGAGAAACAAAACCCATGATGTTCAAGCTTATTAGACTATCAGATTCAGTTCTTGAGCTCTTGAACCCCAAGTTCCAAACATGTAATTTATCATTCAGTACATCTTGAGGCAAATCTCTTTCCAAGCCCAAGTTTTCTAGCAACAACTTAAAGAGGAAGCACAGAAGTGCATGCCTTTACTACACCCACGGTATTCATAATACAGAAACAAACCAGGTGCTTAGGAAAGGACCAACCCTTCCTGATAACAGAAGACAATTTCTCTCTTGGAATTGAACCAATGTGAAATTGTTGTTAATAATAAAAATACCGCCCTTCACAAAGGGACTATTGTAGTTTTCCATTGATTAATTATCTCTCTTTTGTAGAATTGTATCTATAGAAGGGGATAGAACCTGGGTCATATAAGGTGATTAATTACTGTTTATAGATTGATGAAGGTGAAAAAAAGGAGACAGGAAAAGGAAAGTAGAGAAGTTGAGAAAGAAGAACATAGCTAATCTGTTCTCTTGGAGCCAAGCTAACCACATTGTGGTTGAGTTGACTGGCACCACCCATTCAACTTGGCCTTAGAAAGATCCCGTAAGCTTACACTGCAATATGGTTCAAGTCAGTATCTCTGAGGTTATGCAATAAATTTGTTGGGATTAAATTAATTATTTGCCATGTTCTTTCCAGAATTCTTTGAATGATTTGCTCGTTATCCCTGAATGTCTTCTAAGAGCATTCCTCTTCAAATTCCACTCATTTAAGGGCCAATTTAAGTCTTAAGTTTTATTGTAGACTTTTTTTTTTCTGGAAATTTTGACACCAACTATCCAGGCCTTGATTGTTTCTCTTTCTCTCAACTATTTGAACTTGTGCTGACAACTATACCTTGTTAACCTGATAGGCAAATAAGCTCTTTGAGGAGAGGAGCCATGTCTGACATATTTCTGCATCTCCAGATGACTATGAGATCCAACCAGGTTCGATGCTATCATTACCATTTATATGGCTGTAATGATCACATGCTGCTGTTTCCCAAATATTTATCTTTAATTTCTAACCTGAGCTAACTCAAAATATCCAACGTTAAATTTTATTTCTTCCTAGATTTGTTCTTTCATCAACATTCTCGATTTACACAACCCAGGAACCTTGCTAGTGTTCTCAGTTTCTCTTTCTACCAGCTCCTTATCTGTAACTTGCAACTCTGTCAACTTTATTTCAGAAAAAAAAATCAGGGTAATGAATGAAATGTTACTTCAGAACAACAAAATGTTAGTCAAGTCACAAGCCTCTCTGTTTGATGTTTGGTCTTTAAGATAGAGAACAAGGCATTTTCTTTTTGGAAGTATTTTTAAAAAAATGATGCTGAGTGAAAGTAACTAGATGATGCCCATTTTTCACTAAGTACCATGCTGTGTGTGTGTGTGTGTGTGTGTGTGTGTGTGTGTGTGTGTGTAGTGGGGCTTGAACCCAGAGGCAGTTTATGTCTAAGCTCTCAGCTCTTTTTATTTTATTTTTTATTTTGAAACAGGGTCTTGCTAAGTTGCTGAGGCTGTCCTCAAACCTGAGTTTCTCCTATCTCAGCCTCTGAAGTAATGGGATTATAGACATGTGCAACAGCTCCTGGCCTGTGCTGGATAACTTGTCTGCATACATATGCCAGTCACACTGGTGTGGTCCAGAGTTCTAACAACATAAACAAAGTAAAGGGAGCACTTTGGAATTGAATGGTAAAAAGCTTAATCACTTCAGAATTCATCATTGATTTATTTCTCTCAACTGGGTGGATTTAAATATGGCTCCAGTGGCTGCCTTACAAAATATTCATTAAAGAGCCAATTCAATATGGAGTGCTGAGTAGATTTATTGATTCTCTACTCCAGTGTCATTTTGGCATTTTATTACATGTATATGTATTCACATATTTTGTAATAGGCCAATTTATTCACAAAGAATGGGGAACAATTTTCTCCAAGAACTTTTCTTTCTTTGGTGAGCCAAAGAATTTCTAGCCAGTGTATTTAGATCCAGGGTGCTTTATCCCCCAGATACCATGAAGATCAATGCTCACTGCACATACTTCTATTCTAGGCCCTCGGAGGAGAAATACCTCTAGGAAATTTATCCAGGGAGGTTCTTCTTGGAGGCTGAGTAAGATAATATATACAGGGGCTGTTGTCCAGCTCCCTACACATATACTTGATTGCCACAGCTGTGAGATAGCAGAATTAGAACCATTTCCTGTTTCTGTCTCTGGATAGTGGACATACTGCTGGAATCAATAAGTATTCATTCAATATATTCTATCTGCCAAGCATCATGATAGATGCAGAGGAAACCAATGTGGCCTAATTCCTGACCTCACATCACTGACAATCCAGGGATGGGGCAGATACCTAATCAGCAAATACATAATTATAATCCAAAATCTGGTTGTGAAAGAAAAGGCCAGAGTGTTTATGACAGTGTATGGCAGATGTTCTAATGTAATCTGGGAGTGGGAGTTGAGGCCAGGGGCCACTTTTTTGAGTAAGTGGGGTTGAAAGCAAAATGGGAGAGAGAAATGCAGTGATTAGGCAAAGGCTAATGGGTTAGAGAAAGAGAGAGCAACCTTTGAGAAGGTGAGATAATTTTATAGCAAGAAGTTGCAAAAGCTGATCATAATGAAGATGGTTCTGGGCAGGAGCTTAGAGACTCAGGTGGGTCTGCTGAAGAGGGAGGATCCGGTCCTCCCAGACCATTCGAATCAATGAAGTCTCTATTCCAAAGACAACAGGGAGACCCTGAAAGTGAGTTAAGAAGGTACAACAAAAAGACCCTGATTCAACTGCTACTTTTAAATGATGGCTCTAGTTGGAAGATGAGAGCTGAGTGGCAGCCTGCATGGATGCAAGGACTGCTAGCATAATTCCTGGAAGGTTGCAGCGAAGACTGATGGTGACCCAGGTGGGTTGGGGTGGCAGCGAGGACATAGACAGTAGGGGAGATGGAGGAGAGACTGAGCAGGTAACTTCATCAGAACTCAGTGATGGAGAAGAAAATTGAAGAAGCCACATTGCCCTTTGTAAAATCATCATCATCATGATAATGCTAAACCCTCCTCATCAGTATCAGTATTTTAGATTTTTGATCACAAGATTAGTGGGGTGTGTGTGTGTGTGTGTGTGTGTGTGTGTGTGTGTGTGTCTGTTACTGGGGATTGAACTCAGGGGAATTCTGTCTTCTAAGATACACTTTCAGCCCTATTTTATTCTTTATTTTTAAAAACAGTGTCTCACTGAGTTGTGCTGAGGGCCTAATAAGTTGCTGAGGCTGGCCTCAAACTTGCAATTCTCCTGTCTCTGATTCCCAAGAACTGGGATACAGGCATGCACCACCATGCGTGACTTGGCATCCCATTTTTTAAAAATGTGAATAACTGCCGGGCGTGGTGGTGCATGCTTGTAATCCCCGCGCTTGGGAGGCGGAGACAGGAGGATCGAGCAGGTTCGAAGCCAGCCGGCCTGGCTTAAGAGACCCTGTTTCCAAAAATTAAAAAAAAGTATAAAGTAGGTCTGAGAGTGTAGCCCAGAGATAGAAGGGCTTCCAGGAACCCCAGTACCACCAAAAAAATAATAAATTAATTAATTAAAAAATGTGAATAATCATGCTAATTGTATTTCAGTTCATACCTATTACTTTTGTATAAATGTAGGCACCCCGTTTCAGCAATTAACCATTTCAGAGCAGCATGTAACAATACTTGGGCTTGGAAGTCTGGCAGAATTTAGCTCATATTCTAAGTCTGGTCATTAATATGCCTAGCCAATCACTTCCTCTTAATTATACTTTTGCCATATGTAGAAGGGGGCATATAATATATATATATTTCATAATTTAGTTGTGAAGGTTAAATAAATGGCATAAAGTATTTGAAACAGTAGTGGAATATGGCAACGCCCAATGAAAATTAGCTAAGTTCTATGCCTTGAAAGGTACTACATTGGAGGGGCAGTAAGGAACTGCCTAACACTTTACGGAAGAGCCTAGGGACCAGACACAAGCTGGCTCCTTCCTACTCATCCCTCATTTTCTCTTCTTCACTCTGACTCTGCAGCTATGCCCAACTTTTATCACCGGACACACTTAGCAGTGTTTTATATTAGGGCAGTTACGGTAGCTATTTCCTCTCCCTGAAACACACCAGATCTTTCCATAGCTATCAGTTGGTTCAAATGTCATACTTCCAGTGGGTCTTTTCCTGAATACCTCTATGAAAAGGCTCCCTTTTCCTACCACTCTCCATTCTGTTACTTCATAGTCTTTTCTTTACAGTCCAAATTACTAGCTAAATATTTATTGTGTTACTGTATTTCCCGGTTTATTATCTTTCCCAACTATAATGCAAGCCACAAGAAGGCAGGGGCTGCATCTCACTTCAGCCCCAAAGAGCCACAACAGCGTATAGTATACAGAGGATCCTCAGTGGGTAGTTGTTGAATGAGTAAATGTCTATATTGCAATAAAGGAGCAATATCTGTCAGGGATCCAAAACCCTATTGGCTCCAAAAGGACACTGGGGAGCATTTTCTTAGATAAACTGAAAATAAATCAATCTTCTTCGTAATTTTGCCTCAGGTGACAATTTCCCACTCTGGGGCTTTTCCAGCAGGAAAAAAAAAAAAAAGCTGCTCATAGCTGTATCTCTGTCTTATTAATTTCCCTTCTGAGTAGCCATACTCTTAGATGCTAGGTTCCTAGCATACGGTTCCAGTTTGGCTTTAAATACATTTTAAAGAGTGATGATTCTAAACAATGCTTTGGGAAGTGCAAGGGTTCAGATGAAGCACTTTGAACACCAACAGTTGCTGAAATGGTCATGGATTGCCTAGATTCTTGAACTCACCCAGAGGAATAGAGTTGTTTTTCCTACAACATTGTCCTATTTCTTCTCCTTTTTCTTCTTTTTATTTATTTTTCTCAAATGAGACTGGATAACAACAAGATACAACAAGCAGTGGCTTTCTGTGTGATTCTAGCACACCCTAGGTGGTGTCATAAGGCATGAGAAGCGCAATAATTTCCCCAAATCCCAGAGAGATTTATGGCCTTAATGTAGTTGACTCTCTCCATAACAATGAGAAACCAGTCGTGTGTGTTTACTGGACACTGTGAAGGTGAATATGGAATGTTATTATCACCCCATCAGTAAGCCCCGAGAGTGCTCAGAGTTTGAAAAACACCATTCTGGTTTATGTCCTAGTGTGAAATCAATTCATGTACTTGCTCGGTCCTAGATTTTCTATGATTTACGTAAACTATTTTGACCCAGAGAGATTATGATGTGAGCACAATCAATTGAAAAATACGTAACAACAAGGAATTGTGCATAAGATTTAAGTGCACACATTTTATAGGCATAAAAATTAAATATTAATAGTTAATATTTATAGAGCCTTTAAAATATGCCAAGTGCTCTAACATGGTATTATAATGGTTTGAATCGGGCGTGTCTTTCCCGAAAGCGCACATGTTGAAGCCTGGTCCCCAGTACAGGAGGGTTTAGAGGTAGATCACAGTTGGAGGAGGGGAGGGTCACTGAGAGTATGACCTTGAGGACTCCATCTGTTCCACACCTCCTTCTGTCTCTTTCTGTTTCCTAGCTGCCATGAGCTAAGGATCCTTTTTCTGCCTTGCCCTGCTGCTATGATGTTTCTGCCATGGGGCTGGCTGGCCATGGACTGAACCTCTGCAACCATCATATAAACCTTTATCAGTTTCTGTAGTCAAATGCAAAGCTGATGGATACATATAGGTTAGCTTACTCTATCTTTAGAATACCCAAGGAGGTAGATACTACTATAATCTCATTTTACAGAGAAGGAAACTGAGGCCCATAGTGATCAGGACATTCACCCAAGGTCATACATTTAAGAAGTGGAAAAAATGAATATAACCTAAGTTTTCTGTCTCTGTCTCTATGTCTCTGTCTATCCTTTTCTTAGAGTAGTCAAAATGTTAACATTAAACTATTTTGCCTGGTTCTACAGTTTCTTCTACAACTTCCATGTAGCTCTTGAATCTTCAAGCTTACCGTTTTTTCACGTGGAAAATGGTGTAATACTTGCTATATTATTTTGGGGGTTAGTATAGAAGGATACTGGACTTATGGAAGTATTTTATACATTATGATAATTATCTATTGTTATTACTTTATGCAAATCTCTATTCTGCATTCAAAGAGCATAAAACATTAAAGGCACAAATGTTTTTGAGGTGATGGTCAACAGATTTAGAAGACAAGGCAAGCAATACACATTGAGCAATCCATGCGTATGAGAGCATGTGGTCAGCGGAATATGAACTCGGGCCACTCACTCTGAGGTCTCCGTGCTCTATCTAGCACGTAGCATGATCTATACTGTGCCCTACCAGTTCCCACTGCCACAAAAATGCAGAAGCAGAGGGGATCTTTGGGTAGGAGAGAAGAAGAGTGTTTTAGAAAGAAAGAAGGATTAACTGGGACCTGAAGGATTAACTGGAACCTGGGTTTTAGGTGGTAGAGCACCACTGTAGTAGGAGAAATCCAAAATTTTGAGTACAAAAGGAGGAATATAGAAGGCATATATAGTATATAAGGGAAGACATTGACCCACTGGTGTAAGAAAATGATAAGAAAACGAGACCAAAAAAGCCTTATGTGTAAAGCTGTGGCCTTTTGGTCACATCTACAAATAACCAAAGCAACTGAAGACTCTTTAATAGGCAGAGAGAAAATGAAGAGTGTGTTTGAAAATAATCCATGTAGCAGGACCATGAAGATGGAAAATGATCCATCTACCCAGGTAGGAGCTTTGTGGAGAAAAGAACAATAAAAACAATAGAAAAAAAAGACTTGAATATAGTGGTAGGAATGATAACTAGAAGAGAAATGCAGATGAGCTGCTCCGAATCGGTTGTGAGTTGGTGAGGGCAGCCTTTTGAGGCCCAGCACTATTGTCAAATCTCCTTCAGTGCCAGAGCACAGATGCTTGGTGAGTGAAGAGCAATCTCTAAAACATTACTGTCCAACTGCATAGTTCTTTAGAAATATAAGATGTTCTTTCAACCATCCTTATTTTCTATAATACCTGTAAAAACTTTCTATTCACCAGTTTATTCAAAACAACATACTTGGCTCTCTCTAGATGCAACTAGAAAAATTTAAGATAATAAAGGGGCGGGGTTGGAACAAAGATAAGCTGCTATCTTGGAGAATCAAAACCTTATATCTGTAAAGATCTACTGTGGTTTATCAAATACACATGGAAGGTATGTTCAGGTTCTTGGAAAAAAGGGTCGGGATTACTTTCTTTCCTTATTATAATATCAACAGGTGAACTCCGGTATCTGGTTGTTACATTGATAATGAAGCCTCACATTCTCTCTTTTCAAAGGAAACTTATAGACTGAATTATCAGAGCCCAGATGAAATCCAGTTAATAGCTGAAATTGCTGTTTTCTTTAGTGTGTTGCCTTATCTCTTTTTAACAAGCCTTACTTACTAGGGTAATTGCACTGAATTCAATCCATTATCTATGGATTAATTCATTAGGGTGGTTTAAACTTTGGGAAAATGGATGGGCTTTAACAGTCCTCCCCTCAATTCCACAAATTGACACTGTAAAACAAGTCTGTGCCATTTTTATGGAGGTTCCAATTCATGAAATAAAAATCAATGAAGACATTTCCTTTCCAAGCCCTCCTGTCATTGTTATGTTCCCTCGGTTGCATGGAAAGCCTTTGGGTAAAAGAAGGACAACGCTAATCAGAAAGAGAGTCATTGTCTTCGGGAAAGCGTGAACGATGCATTTCTGGGCCAGTACCCTTACCACTGTGGCAGCCCCTTGTGTTACCGCCTTCGGGGACATGATGCTGCAACAGAGCCAGCCAGTCCTTGTCAGTCAAGGGGCTGGTGTCAGGAAAGTGCCCTGAAACCCAAGAGGAGCCTCTTCTGAAAGCAAAATGAAGTTGAATAGGAAGAGGGTATGAATTATTTCCCTTTTGCTCCATGTCCTCCTCTTTGAGCAATCTTACTTGGTGGACATATCGGGTTACGTGCAGCAGTGGTTAGAAAAAATGGTTCTAACTGACTAGATCAGAGTCACCGGGGGATTTCAGAGAGTGACAATTCTTAGCATCCTCGTTGTTTGGAATTCACAATGTAGTAGATCTGGGACAGTGCCTGTGGATCTTAATTTTTTTTAAAGCTTCAGGTAAATTGTACGCAGAATTAAAGTTGGTAAATCCTCAATTCAGTCATCTGTCTGTTTTATACTTAAAAACAGCCACCTAACCCAATGAACAGAGAAGACTGGGGTTGTTTTATATACAATAAAATCAATGGTTTCAATGTTGTTAAAAATAGCAAGCAATCTAGGAAGCCCTCAAAGAAAGAAAGCATGAAAAGTGACAGTGTATTGGCCAGCCTGAGACCACTCTGAGTGCCCAAAGAGCCTGGCCTACCACAGTGACCTTCTTGTATTATTTTAAGCATATTCAAAAAGAAAACAACAACAACAAAATGAAAGCAAAAACTAAAAGAATGCCACCAACCTCAGTTTGTGAAAGGCACTGGTATTCTAAAAGCTAAAAATTACAGAAATATAATGCAGTTTTAAAACATCTTCCTTCTAAAGGCAGAACCTAATTTCCCTCCAATTAAAAGTGGGTGGAACTCAGTGACACCTCTGAGGAGCCGAATGTGGCAGAAAGGACAGTGGGTCCTCTAACAGTGGGTGGCAACACAGAGTCATTCCTCTCCTGCTGTGGAGCAAGCTGCCCTGTCACAGGGACAGTCCTGAAACCTGTACAGGGTCCCCAACTGGAAGAAATGTGGGCCTCCCACCACAGCTAGCACCAATTTGGCAGCCATTTTAATTAGATTGTCCAGGGAAGAGACCCTCCAGGTCCAGTGTCTTGTCTATTTTATGCTTCTGTAAGAGAAAACTATCAACTGAGTAATTTGTAAAGGAAACTGATTTATCTCTTACTGTTCTAGAGATTAAAAAATTTAAGCCAGAGGCCCTCAACTGGTGAGGATGTTCATGTTGCATCACACCAGGGTGGAGGGCAGAAATGTGTATGTGTGTATGTGTGTGTGAGAGAGAGAGACAGAGACAGAGATGAGAGACAGAGAGAGAAAAAGAAAGAGGAAGAGGAGAAGAAGAAGAAGAAGAAGAAGAAGAAGAAGAAGAAGAAGAAGAAGAAGAGGAGGAGGAGGAGGAGGAGGAGGAGGAGGAGGAGGAGGAGGAGGAGGAAGAAGAGGAGGAAGTAGTAAAAGACCAAACTCCCTTTTATGACAGCCCACTGTGATGATAACTAACCTATTTTCCTGATCACAGCATTAATCTATTCATGAAAGTAGAGCCTTCAAGGCTTTATCACCTCTTAAAGGTCTCACTTGTCAACACAGTTGCTTAGGGATTATGTTTCCAAAACATAAACTTTGGAAAACACTTTCAGACCATAGCAATCATTAAGAACATCAGGTGACCACAGTTAGGGCAAATATTTTGACTGCTATCTCAGAAAAGGGGTTAAGCCAGAACTTCCCAATTAATCTACTTCAAAATTTTTAATCCAAGCTGGGGGTGGTGGCGGGCGCTTGTAATCCCAGCATTCGGGAGGCTGAGACAGGAGGATTGCCGTTCATAGACAGCCTCAGCTACTTAGTGAGGCCCTTTGCAACTCAGTGAGACCCTGTTTCAAAATAAAGAAAAAAAAATAGGGTAGGGGGTGTCAAATGCCCTGGGTTCCATCCCCAGACCTGCAAAAAAAAAAAAAATTACAATCCCTTGGTGAGCAATATGAAATGT
Organism: Muscardinus avellanarius; assembly: GCF_963383645.1. Lineage (NCBI taxonomy): Eukaryota > Metazoa > Chordata > Mammalia > Rodentia > Gliridae > Muscardinus > Muscardinus avellanarius. Next base: position 19,529,904 of record NC_137793.1, on the reverse strand, counting down.
TCATTGTTGTTTCCAACTGTGAACTTTAGGGCAATTTGTTACACAGCAATAGATAACTGATACACCTGGGAAGACTTCCCTTATTTAATGTAAAGTTGTTTTTGCCTCTAGCTTTGTTTATTCCTTATCTGAGGTGTACAGACACATAAAAATTATCCCATATATCAGTAAATATTTCATAACTCATAAGTATTGTTCTAAGTATAGTCTTTAATAACCTAAATAAGGAGGGTTTAAATAATAACATTTTTTATGAATCCAGTGGGGTGGTATGTGCTAATAAAATAATAAAAGTAAAATAGACTGAAATAAATCTGAATAGTAAGATAGACCACAACTAGAAAATGGTTTTGTTGGGGAAGGGCTGAATGAGTGATGTGTGCATATATCCCTCTACCATCTTGTACTTCATTAAGATGTATGATTACAGTGCACCAATAAAAACGTTAAAAAAGATCACATCATAGCACATAGAATTAAATTATTGGTTACATCAGTCGGATTCTGTAGGCTGAATACAAAGACATCTTAGTTCTAGTTTTGCAAACACTTCAAAGAGCTCATCTGGAACAGCAGTGGTCAAAACTAGTGTATGATTGATGAAAATGAGGTCCACAAGTCAAGCCCACACCCACTAGAAAAGGTGAGAAGAGTCCTCTGTTTTTGGTACCAGGCATGATTCATGAAAGAGATTTGCTAAATAAGGCCTCAAGAAAGTGAACACCAAAAATTAGCAAATAACTTGGAAGAAGAGATGAAAGAAAATGTGAACCTAGCAAAGAGGGTGACATTTCTTCGCAAAGCAGGATTGGTTTGATGCAAGAAGCCCCTCTTTATGACTCTCTTTATTAGGATCCATTTTTTAGGGATCGATCCGTCCTCTAAGGGGCAGGCAGATCACTGAATACATTTTGTCATTCCCTAGCAAGTCATTTGGTGACAAAGTCCTAACACCCAAGGATTCTCTTTTCTTGTTCAAGAAAAGCTCCAGACTCCTAAAGTCTTTACTGGCAGACTCAAAATATCTAAGACTCAGAATGCTCTTTTCAGCTGCATGAGTAATTTGATATAGAGAATTTTAATCTTCGGGAGGTTAAGAAGTAGTTATGGGGCACATATTGTCTAGTAAAACATGAAAATTACCTAACTTTTCAATAATTCATATAATCTCCCAAAGGAGATAGACTTTGTTGGACTATAATAGGAACAGAGAAGACAACCAACCTAAACAAGACAGCTTCACTCCTGGCCTCCCTATCCAACATCACACACACACACACACACACACACACACACCCCACAAACATATCACTAAGATAACTAAACCACACACAGTCAATATGACACCTCCACCCACCTCATACCCACAACACGACCAACACCAACACCACCCACATACACCAACACAACCAACACACACCCAAATAAACACGTTTCCCCAAACTCTGGGATTGGACAAGCAGGAACAATGATGGTGGTGGTGCAGATAAGGATCAGCACATAGCTGGTCTCGTTCAGATTCTTTCAGAAGCTAGTGTGTGGAGGAGCCAGGTGTGAGGCAGGTGTGGATACCTGGGAGCTTGCTCATCTAAAGGTATTCAAATTCAGTAATTAAAAATAATCACTCTGCTGGCTAAACAAAATCATATTGGCCATGCTGTAGTCTGCAGATCTCCAAGACTGTAATAATGTCAGGTTTGGTAAGTGTACGTTTAAGGGAAAAATGCAAAATTGTACTGTCTAAATTGACTAGAGGTGGTGAATCTGAAAAAAGTAAAAGTTAATAATAATTAATAATAATAATAATAATAATAATAATAATAAATTCTCATGTATTCCTTGAGATGACAAAGATAAACCAGAAAAGTTGGGGAAAGGAGATTCATTAATTCTAGTCATTTTCTGTAGAAATCATGTCACTGAATAAAACAGTTTAACAAAAATAATAATTCATAGAACTCGATATAAAAAAATAAAACCAGTAAAGTCTGTCTTTTCATGGGGGGAGGAGGGAACTTTTAAAAATGATCTACATTCAAAGAATCTGATTCCAGAACAAAGAGAAACAGTCCCATTTGTGAGGCCAGGAAGCCTGAAGCAAATCTCACCCTTTTGTCATCCTATGTACACTCTTACAGACTCGTTTTTTGGGGGATGGGTGGGTGTGTATATGTGGTACTTGGGCTTCAACCCAGGGGCATTCTACTTCTAATCTACACCCCAACCATTTTTATTTTATATTTTGAGACAAGATCTCTCTAAGTTGCTGAGGCTGTTCTTGAGCCTGTGATCCTCTTAGCCTCTCAAGTTCTGGGATTACAGGCATGTGCCACGACCTAATATAGTTTTAATCTGCCTTTTTTATTTTCCCTGTCATAACTACAAACAATTGTATATATTTTGTATTAAAACCCTCACTAAGAAAAAAACAGGGAGCAGTAAGAAAGAATTGAACTGCTAACACAAGATTCAGCATTGACAATACAGTAAAAGAGGGAAATATCAGAAAGAAAGAATTGAAAATGGATACCATATAGATGAGATGAAGAATTCGCACCCTCCTATCCTCCTCTTTTACTGATTAAACTAGAATACACATAGGGCAAAAAATAGCCCTGAAACCATGTCCTTCCTTTTGGCCAAAGCCTGTCATTTTCTTCCCTGGAAACACCACTTCAAGCAATTGCTGTGTCTACAGTGTTTGAGAGATTTTCAAAGACACAGTGTACTTGGAGAAGAAGCAACAATCACACTCAGCTTTATGGTAGGACTTGATGGAACTTCTTTTTCTCTGTACTCTCTCTTTCAAAATCGAACAGGGAAGTAGCTGAAGGAACTTAAATCTTTGCCAGAATCTGGGTAAAAATTGGTCAGAGAAAGACATTTACTGAGTCTCAACTCATTGTTTTCTGCAGTTCTTTCTTTTAAAAATATTTCATTTAAAATATTTCTTTTAAAAATATTTCAACTCTACCTTAATTAAGGTAGAGTTGGGTGTGGCGGCATACGCTTGTAATCTCATTACCTGGGAAGCTGAGGCAAGAGAATTGTAAGTTCGAGGCCAGCCTCAGCTCTTTAGTGAGGCCCTCTGCCACTTAGTGAGACCCTGTCTCAAAATAAAGTATAAAAAAATAGGGCTGGGGGTGCATCTCAGAGGTAGAATGCCCCTGGATTTCATCCCCACTATTACAAATAAATAAATAAATAAATAAACAAAAAAATAAATATATTTAATTAAAGTAATATCAGTTTAAAGCATAGTACTGTGTAGACGGCTATTTTCTGGGGGAAGGATTTTTAATTTTTAGTGTGTGGATTTCAGAGGTTTGCTGGAACTCCTACTTACTTTTGATATTAAAATTGAATAAATGGAATAAAAAGTAGAACCTCTTTCACTCATTTTTCTTGAAATTAATACACACTAATTTTAAGTGTGTTAAAAATTGACACACATAATCTTATTAAGATCCAGTATCAAAAACAGGATAAATACTTGCTGTTGTCAGCAGGCATCTCTCATAAATATACACACCAATTAGCCAAAACATTTTTGCTTTTAAGACTTTTATAATATAGTAGGAATTTCTTGTGCAGAGTGAAAATGAGGCCAATTCTCAATTTTTTTGTGGATAAGAATCGTTCAAGGAATTTTGTGGAAAATGTGGATTATTGCTCTAATCAGATGTTCTAAATCCATACACCTGCCGGGCATGGTGGCGCAGACTTGTAATCTCTGTGCTTGAGAGGCTGAGACAGCAGGATCATGCAGGTTCAAAGCCAGCCTCAGCTACTTAGTAAGGCTCTTAGCAACTTAGTGAGACCTTGTTTCTAAATAAAAATATAAAATAGGTCTGGGAGTGTAGCCTGGAGGGAGAAAGCCCCTGGGTTCCACTCCTAGTACCACACAAAAAAATACACACATACACCTACAGCGAATCCACAATCTCTTAATAACCACCTCTGGCTGAGCATGGTGGTGCATGCCCTTAATCCCAAAATTTAGGAGGCTGAGACAGGAGGATCACAAGTTCGAGACTAGCCTCAACAACTTAGTGAGATTCTCAGAAAAATAATGTGCCAAGATCCTGCTTCAAAACAAAATCCAAAAAGTGCTTGTTGTGTAGCTCAGAAGTAGAAGGCCTCTGGGTTCAATTCCTAATGCCAAAAAACAAACAAATAAATAAATAATAATGAAACACATCTGGATGGCTTTTATGCAGGTAAGCCATCACCACATTTTGAATACAGCTCAGTTCATCCAACATAGTTGCTAATTACAACCCGATGTTCCGTCCTGTGCTAGGGATCAACATAAATGAGGCAGGGTCTTTACGAGATAAGTTCACAGCCTTGCGGTTTTAATGGTGTCAGTGTTGAGTTTATATGAGCTCGCTCTATTTCTGTACCTAACCAAGTTCTGATCCCCTTAGGAGCACTGCAGGCAGTACAGCAATGGCTCTGAATTAATAGCCTTACCATGCATGGTATAGAAGGTCATAATGACCCGGCACCTGCTTACCTTTCCCTGCATCTCCTGTCATTCTCCCCACTCCAATGGTCTTCTCATCTTCAGGTCTTTGAATTTGGCATGTTTTCCCCAGACCTCACCACGGCTTCTTTTAAATCATTTAAGTTTCAGCTCAAATGTCACCGCTCCTGCAGAGCTTTCTCTGACAACCCAATCTGAAGCAACCACAGTAGACAGACTCCAAAGACATCATCCTGTTTTATTTTCTTCACAGCAAATGCCACTATCTGAAGTGATCTTATTCATTGATTTATGTAATTATTGCCTGGTCTTCCCAATAAAATGCATTGAGACCTTGTCTTTCTTTTTCCAGGTTGTAGACTTGGCTCCTATTGCAATATCTAGTGCACGTAATTACTTATTAAATATTTGTTGAGTGAATGAAAGGGCAAATGAATGTCCAAAGATTTCTGCATTTCATCTCTCTTCTTACATTCTAGTATTGATACTGGGATCAGCAAGAAAAATGGATGTATAAGGGACTTGAAAATCTAAAGTAGTCATAAATGCAAAACATTCTCACACCATGATCATCATTAATTATTCATAGCTGATTTTGAATGGAGACATTATCTTTTGTATGGGGAGAAGCCAGGGAGTTCTTTTTTGTTATTTAGGGGGTTAGAGAAACTGTGTGTGTGTGGGGAGGGAACCAAAAATAACCTGTGAAGTCAGACTAGAGCTCTAAATTTTTTTGAAATCAAAGATGAGCAAATACATTTCTTCTTCCAATTTCTTCTCTTACACCAAGTGAGGTGTGCATGTATAAACGTATCTTTTTTCATCTCACTAGGATGTATAACTACAATGCACCAAAAAAGGTATAAAAAGATAGTTTCTGTTAAGAATATAAGAAGGGACAATACATTTATAAATAAAATAAAATAAATGAATGTCATGAAAGAAGAGAGACCAATAGTGTAGAAGGAGTTATGGGGAAGGAGGAGGGAAAGGTAAGGTGAGAGACAGAGAGACAGAGATAGAGAAATATAAATTAATTGAATTACCTTATATGCCTGTGCCAATGAGCTACCATGAAACTCATCACTGTGCATAATTATTATGCCTCAATAAAAAAGATAATGAAAAGAGAAGGACTATATAAGTCTACACTAATAGTGCTCTCATTTAAAAATACCAGAATTTCAGCCGGGCCTGTTGGCGCACACCTGTAACCCTAGCATTTGGGAGGCTGAGACTGGAGGATCGCAGTTCAAGGACAGCCTCAGCCACTTAGTGAGGCCCTTTGCAACTCAGTGAGACCCGGTTTCAAAATAAAGAATAAAAAATAGGGCTGTGGGTGTAGCTCAGAGGTAGAATGCCCCTGAGTTCCATCCCCAGACCCGCCAAAAAAAAAATCATATATATATACCAGAATTTCAAGTGAGGCAAAGCTAAATTGAAAGGTGCCCTCAAAAGACAAAGCCTTTCTATAGCACATGTTGATTTTGGTTCTCGACAAAATAAAATAATAATTAAAAGGCAAAAATTAAAGTCTGGACCAAACAAAGTTTGATTATCTATTTAAATTCCCAATAGCATATTTTAAAAAGGAAGATACATAACCCCAACTGTTCACAAGTTGAAAGAAAAATAGACCATGGAAGGCCTTTGGCCTATGAATCATACACTTGTTTTTAAAGTGTTTTTCAGTCAATTATGATGGAGATGAAATTGAAAGCTACCACAGAATCATATTGAAAACAGAGGGCTGGAAGCTTGCTTCTTAGGCATGGATGAATCGTCTGGCTCCTCTCTCCCAGCACTCCCCACAGCTGTGCCCTGTCCTCCTGGTGTACACCGATTGCCATTATTATAGAGACATTTTCCTAATTGCATGTACCATCGTCAGATCTGAGGGCAGCTCTGAATTAAGCTGCAGATGCTCAAGTTGCCCTGTGTAACCAGCCACCAGGCCAACTATTGACCTCGGATAAGGTTAACAGGCATTTATTGACTCTTCACATTTAGCACAACCCTCCTCTTAAAATACATACATATATTCATTATTAATCACATTTTGCTTCTAATTCTCCTAGGGCAATTTCCTCTGAATCCACAGACATAGGCTCCAGATTATCATAGACTATGCTAGAGGACGTAGGAAAGAGTTACGCACACTTGGACTTGTGTCTATCGCCATGCAACTTCCAGTCCTACTTAAGTTTGAAAGCAAAAAGTAACAAGGGATAGATGGTCTTGAAAGTACAGTGGAAAAAGTAGCAGAGACAAAATGAGCAGGCTTCTCAACCTCAAGGTAAAAAGGGGCCCTGCGACAAAGTCATAGGAATCTGTTTGACTGATTTTAGTCTACCAAAAAGATTACATTCACTCAAAAATATATGTTCTTCCATGTAGGGCCAGTGCTTTACAATGTATAAGTATTTTACATAAAAATCTATTTTAATTCTCAGGACAACTATGAGGATCAGTTTCTTGTATTTTACTGATAAGGAAAGAGCAGCTCGGTTCTTGATTTCACAATGGCCTAGTGAGACTCACAGAGCTGGTAAGTTATAGCAAGAGGATCTATCTCCAGTTGTCCTAATGCAGACACTAGTCCTTTAAGATCTCCTGTAACCCCAAAAATCCCTCCTGTGAGTTTAGCTTTATAGATGAGAAAACCAGATATGTAAAATAATGCACCTTGTCTAAAGTCAGAATGCCAATGCCTGGCACAGACTGGGACCTGGTGAGAAAGCTTGGTGGTTAGGGTGGAAGAATTGATAATATGTCCCAAATCTCAAATAGGTTGACACATAGGGCTGCTCCTAGCACTGATCTGTACAGAGTCTTTTTTTTAAACTATTCTTACCAACATGATATTGACCAGTGCAATGTTGGTTAAAAAATGGAACTGTCTGCCATCTAATTTCACAGCAAAACAAAAACAAAAACAAGTGAAACATTAAATTTCTGGACGTTCAGAAAACTGTAAAGATCTCCAATATTGGGCTCCATTTTTGTGTAGCTACCTTGAAGGATGGCAGTAACAAGTGCCCCTAGGAATAGAACACATACTTTCCAGTTTGCCGCAGTAATTATGTCCCCAACTGACCTTTTTTTTTTTTCTTTTGTGGTACTGGGAATGGAACCCAGGGGCATTCTATCTCTGAGCCACACCACCAGCCCTATTTTTTATTCTTTATTTTGAAAATGGGTCTCACTGAGTTGCAAAGGGTATCACTAAGTAGTTGAGGCCTTTAAGATCTCCTGTACCTTGAACCATAATCCTCCAGTCTCAGCTTCCCAAATGCTGTGGTTACAGGTGTCCACCACCACTCCCAGCTCACCCACCTGACTTTTCAAACTCAGGCACTAACTACCCAAAGCCCTGTCTATTTATCTCATTTACCTAAACTTATTATAACACTAGACAGGTAACAAATTAGACTCCTAGTATAGAAACTCTTTTTTTTAAGGAAGGGCAAAAAAGACATATTTGTTCTGGTAAAATGAATATCAGTTACAGATAAGAGAGGGAAAATAGAAAACCCCTATCTGACAATAGGAAAAAAAAACAACAACAGGCTAACTTAATAAAGTGGGGCTATTCATTGCCACGATGGTAGATGGACTCCCAGTTCTCTCTTCCCAAAGGCAAGTGGCTGGGACAACTCCTCTGCTTTTCTATATTTATGCACAGACTTAATAAACTCAAAAGAATAGGTGACTCCCACCATTTGAGACACTGGGTTCTGCCCTGACTAGGTTGCTCATCATGACCGCTCATCCACTGCACAAGTTTAACAAAACGCTCACCCTAGACAAAATCAATAAGTAGATCTGGGAACAGGTCCAAAAAGAGGTCCCCAGATGATTCCCATACATCTCCAGGGTTGATTGCCACTCACCATTTAAGAGGATGAGGGTACACGTAGGAAGGGGCAACCATAAAGGGGATGCTTGTGAGCATGTTCTCTGAAGTCAGGGCTCCTGGGTTCAAGCGCCAGCTCTGCCACTCAGAAGTGACCATGGGTGACGTTATACAAGTGATTTTACTAGACTCTAAGCCAGTAATGGAATATAATTAAAGCCAGGGAATGCAAGTGAAGTGCTCAGAATGCTAATCACTCAATAAATGATAACCATTATTATCACCATCATCTGTTGCTGATAGCATTGATTCCCATTTGAGGGACAGGTAATTAGTGATGAAGTTTGTCAAGGCTTCCTAAATTAGATATCACTTCAAGACCTCCAGTCCCAAGCATAACACCACACTGAAGCAATGACAATTAGCTAATGATCTTGGTATCTGAGTCCCTCACAAAATCCTCAAAAGAACAGATGGCTAGGCAGTCACTGGGTCCTGTCTTGCTAAGGTGCAAAATTTACATGTGAACGCAATTAATTCACTTATTCTTTTTAAAGAATATATACGAAGAGTTTATTGTGCGGATAGCATCCTTCTATGACTTATCTTCCCGTATGATGAACATTCAACAGTTATATGCATAGGGAAAACAATGACCAAACCATAGTATTGACTCTGGGCTGAAGGAAATCTTCAAATATAGACTCTATACTAAGATGAGTTTGAGATGCACACAACATACCCAGAAGTAGGAGATAAGCAATGGCTGTCTTCCCAAGGCTCGTAATATCTGAATGTCAGTTATTAAGACAAAATAAATTTAATATAGATCAGGTAAGGATCAATGTTTGCTGGCAGCAGTTTGGTAGTTAATGGACTAAAACGATATACTAAATTTCTAATCTTATATTCTGAGATAATTTAAGACTCACAAGAAGTTGCAAAAATAATACAGAGTTTTTAACGCAGCTTTCATCCAGCTATCTCTAAGATCTTCTTATGTAACTACAGTTCATTAGCAAAACCAGAAAAGTGACGCTGGTATAGATACTAATAAGTAAGCCATAGACCTTATTTGAATTTTACCAGTTTTTACATGTCCTAATTTGTATGTGTAGGCATGCAATACTATGGAATTTTTTATCGTATGACTATCCAAAAATTTTAAAATGCAGAGAAAATGCATTAAAAAGAGCATCTCGATGTGACATAATTTAGAGAGGGAAAAAACCATAATACATTTAAAGTAGAGCACCTACTATAAAAAACAGAGTCTCTAACACAGCAGCCCTGATCCAGCTGAAGTTCAGAGCACCATTATGAAATGTTTTCAGCAGGTTATATCACATAGCGTAAGTCGGAGCCACTTCTGTACAGGCACAAGGCAAAGAGGGAGAGAAGCAAGATGCAAAACCGGATCGTCATCGTGGAAGAGTTCCCATGGAACAAATGCTCAGCCTAACTCAGAAGCCTGAGAAACCTGCATTCTCAAGTGTTTCAGGGTGTGGAAGTAAATTAAAAACACAAATGTGTCTGGAAGAATTCTCAGCTCATATAAACATGCATTTTTATGTTTGAGTAAATCAAAAGAAGAAGAAAACAATTACGCTGTTTGTTTCCTCATGTTTTATTTTATCACAGCATAAAGAAATAAAGTCCCCCCTCCCTTCTTCCTTCCTTTCCTTGTTTCTTTAGAAATAATTTTACCAAAAAAAAAAAAATCAAAAGATCTGATTTTCTTAATACTCTTACAGCCTTTTAAATGAATGCATACATGCTCATAATTACAAGTAAGGCGTTTGCTATTTTGCACCAGTGGAATTTACGAAATTAAAAAGCAAAAGGGGGCTTTCAGGAACGCAGAAGAATTGCCTTTTTAATAATAGATTTGGCTCCTCTAATCCATTCTTAATCTAATTAAGACAATGAAAAGCATTGGGCTGCCATCTCAGAAAATGGCAAAGATGCTATAAACCAAGTGCAATAAAGTGATCAGTTCACACCCCATCAAATTTACTCACAGTCTAAATAACTGTTCTGATTTCCTGGGCTACATTTTTACAATTTAACAAATGTTTTCATTTGATTTCTACCACTTCATCTTCAGCTGAGGCTCAGGCAGTGGGGCTTCTTCATTCTAGGAAACGTGTTGTATCTGGTGAAGCAACACCCGGTGTGTGATTATGGAACCCTACAAATTGAGGCTAACATCTCAAATAAGCAGAGATAATAATTAAGTGGTAAACCTTTGGCATTAAAAACAGCAACGGTGTTATTAATACCCAAATGGGGCACCAAAACAAACAGCATTGATGGAATTTAATTAAATGATTTTATGATTGTGTATTCTTCACAAGCTCAGATGATTACACTGGTTATCCTTGGATGAGCATTTAAATCTGGAAGCTAAGATTCTGTCTAATGGCCTTTTGTTCAAACATTTCTTAGGGAAAAAGAAAGGTGGATTTTATTTTTTACTCTTGAAAGTAGAAATGGAGTAATGGAGAAAAATTAAATTGGTTTTGGTTTTTGTTTCTACCATATGCATAAAAAATATTAAAAGGTTGAAAGTTTGGACCAATTGGGGTTTGGTTTGTGAATTTTGTTCTTAAGTGACAAGTGACTGGGAGAAAGTAGACGATGTGTTATGTCATTCATTATAATTAAGATACTCAAATCAATCTTTAGATGATGATACTAAAGGTTCAAAATCCAATTGTAGTGTCATCTTGTGTTTGGATTGCCCCTGCAATGCCCCAGCTGAATTTTTCATGTAGAATGCTAACTGGAACCTTTACAATATTCTGAAATTAAAGCACAACTGAAAATCACTATTTTTGCAGAAACAAAAATATGGTAAATAACAACTAAAAGTAGAGAATAAATGAATCAAGGACTTTCAATCTCAACATCAAGAACCTACAACTTGCTAATTACTTGGTCAAAAGCAAAACAAAACAAAAACCACCAATCAACAGCAAAAATAACACCCAAGTTCCAAAGCTATAATTTCCCAATCAGGAAGACTTGATAGGATAACAGTTAACTGCCCACTGATCTTTACAAAAGAATCAGAGTGATGAACAAATATTTCTAAACTTGTAGGAAAAAAAATCACTCCACCCTATACTTTTCATAGTAACAGGGCAGACCAGAATAAAAACATTGTCATGATAAAAAAAAAATCACACTAGTTGACAAGATATATCTTTTCTTCTGAAACAAGTTAAAATGGTTAAGAATATTAATATTGTCAAACTCTTGTTGCAGTTTTCATAAATTATAATTCCAGCCTTAGATTACTTATTTGCATAAACATAACTTATTTGAAGGCTACTGAACTCTACTGAAATAGGGGCAACATTTGCCCTTATTTGGAGCTGAAAATGATCATGAAACACACAACTAGGCAAGATGACCCTCACTCGCCCTCTATGAGAGATTTTTTTCCCCCCGCGGGTCTAGGGGTGGAACCCAGGGGCATTCGACCTCCGAGCTATACCCCCTGCCCTATTTATTCTTTATTTTGAAACCGGGTCTCACTGAGTTGCAGAGGGCCTCACTAAGTAGCTGAGGCTGTCTGCGAACCTCAATCCTCTGGTCTCAGCCTCCCAAATGCTGGGATTACAAGCGTGCGCCACCACTCCCGGCTCCTCTATGAGAGTTTTAGTCTTCCTTTATGCGAGAATAAAAAGAGGAAGGAGGATGAAGTATAGATGGACTTTAAGAACCAAACTGCTGTGGGATATGATTTACATGAGCCTATAAGTGTCTTACTTCAATTTTCCCAGCAATCCCCACTGTTTCTTCTTTATTCCCAGAGGTAAAATCCTTTAGGGTGGACCATACATTCTTGCTAATGTTTATGGAACCAGTAAATCATGGGCTGGAAAATTTGCTTTTTATTTCTTATAGTCCTTTGCCTCCAAGTGTGTTCTATTTCCCAAATTTAGGAGCTAAATATTTTTTCTCTTGTGGGTCAACAGAACTTACAACTTGACCCTTATCTTCAAAAGTGAAAGCGGGAGAATAATATAGCGGAATTAACCAAGACACAGAAATCTGGGGGCCAGTATGCTTCTTCTACATAGCTGTCATTTCACTGCACGAGCTTAGGAAGTAGCGGGCGACCTTAGACTTCTTTTGGGGGCAAAAGTTTGCCAGTATGCAAAAGTGTGGAATTAAAATTTGATTTCAAGTAACAAAATGACCCACGATGGTCAAAATGGCCTAGAGACAAATACTGGTTAGCCTGTAAGAACATTTGCACATTTTTAAATTAATCAGTGCCATTCAAAGAACATGAAATCGCTGACAGTCAAATGCAACATTTGTGTGTTCTAAATCAGATCAAGTATCCCGAGCCCGCTCTAATCATGCCACTTCTTTGTGCCCACGAAATCAAATAAATTTGGGTAACAGGAACTCGAGAACTCTGGAAGCAATTCTAAGTGCTAAAATTTTAAAACTCTTACTGGTTAATTTTCAGATGTGTTTATATGCTAAAATCTAGGTTAAAAAAAAGAACAACCAATAAATTTTAATTATTTTCTTTATTCAGAGCCATACAAGGTTTTAAAATTAGTGATCCCTAGGTAAAATTTCATTCCCACTTGCATTTTAAAAACAACTTCACAGGTTATTTACTTATTGACATTTTCTTTAAAGCTATGTTAAAAATGCAATGCTAACACTCATAGATTCACATGAAGCCGTTCTTAATGTACTCAAAAAAGAACATGCAAGGATGAATATGTGGTCCAACCCAACTGCCCAAACCAGGCAGGAAACAACCTGGCTTTCTGTGACCTGGGGCTTGGCTTCAGGCAGTTCATCTCTCTTGGTGGGTGACAATGTAGGTTAGCTGCTGGTGTGATTGCATTGAATAATGGTTGATGTCAGAGAACTTCCAGAGTCCAATTATAGCCTTCTACACAAGGACAAACTGACCTAAAATGTGTCCTCAGTTATATGACTCCCTGCCTCTGCCCTTTCCCAGGTGGATAACTCTAGACAAAGCAAACTTCCCTTGGAGTCTCCATTTCTTCATGTGCAAATGAGCAGTGATACCAGGATTATCTACTTCACAGGACAGTCAGAGAACGAAAACAGTGTGCCCAGACCACCTCGCATGGCCCTGCTAAATAACAGCCTTCATTTACTGAATGCAGATTATCTTCATAGTTACCCTGAAAGGTAATGAGTATTATTTTTCAGATTTTATATATTGGAAAATTAAGGCCAATGGATGCTATGTGCCTTGCTTAGGGTTACGATACATGCTGGAAGCAGCGTTTGACCTTATAGGATCTGATGGCAGAGCTTGGTTATTGGGCATTATGTTCTTTGTTTCATGTTCTTTGCACAGAGCCTAGTAGTAGGTAGTTGCTCTTGATATTAATAATGATATTATTTTTATAACCAGACCTGAATCCTCCATGCATGTCTCCACCTGTTCAAATCTACCAAGAGGAAATTTTTATTCATGACCTCGGTGCCTTAGCTAGGGTCCAAATTTTGCAATTAAACACCGAGAGCAAATGTGTCTATTTTTGTTACTGGAAACTCTCCAGTGGACCTCTCCATTTCTAAACAAGCCTCTTGAAGATTTTCCAAATGCCACCCTTTGGAAAACCTTAGAGTTGAATGCTGCCACACTTGTCATTTGATGGTCTCATGTCATCTCAGAGGTCAAAAAGAAGTCACATATTAAAGTTCCCCTCCAAACATTCCGCACGTCAGAGATGTGCTACATAAATGTAGCATGCTTGTAGTCAATGTATGATAACAGTTTGTCAAATACAATTCACTGAGTCCTATTGAAATTAATGAAGGGTGTAAAAATGACAGCTATCTGACATATTTCAAATCTCAATTTGACATTTACAACCTTTTAAAGTTATTTTTAAATGCGGCACTGTTTAAAATGTATTGAATATATCACATGCCACTAAGCCACCGTTGAATGATCGGATGTGTAGTCATGGAAATTAACACAGGGACACATCCCCTAGCCTTTTAAACAATCATACAGTATGGCTAGATGTAAAGGAACTAGGCAATGTATTTCATAAAAATTAAGTAAATGCTACCTTCTATGTGTCTTTTAATCTGAAGGGGGAAGGGTTCATTTTCATGGAAATGAGTGTCTTGATGGGAACTCTGCTACAGGTAGAAATGTGCTGTGTGAGTGGAGGATGAAGGAAGTAGAGCAGAGAGTAAGAGAGGGTGGGTGCCAGCTCTATCTGTGAAGACATCATCCTGCTATGAGCTCAGTGTGTATGTGGGGAGGGTGGGTGGATGCAAAGGTAGTTGTTGAGCTCAGATGCTAAGAGCTTGTGTTCTTGTCCTGGCACCGCTTCTAATTTAATATACTCTTGCCATGGGCATGATACTATGACTAAAAGTAAAATAACCCCGGGGGGCGGGGGGAGGGCTTGTGAAGTGGAAATATGGATTGATAGGGGTCAATGTGAATATGATTGCTTCAGAGTACCCAGAACATGATACAACAGGTAAATTGTTTATCATCTGCTATGGTCTGAATGTTTGGACTCCTTCAAGTTCTCATGCTGAAGCCTAATCTCCAATGTGAAGTTACTAGGAGGTGGGACACGGTCATGAGGGAAGAGTCCTGCTGAATGAAATGAGTACCCTTACCCAGGGAGCTACCTGGTCCCTTCCACCATTTGAGGAAATAGGCAAAAAGTGATATCTACGAACCAGGACGCAGGCCCTCCACAGATACCAGATCTGCCAACACCTGGACCTTGTACGTTTTAGCCCCTAGAACTATGATAAATACATTTCAATTACTTTTATAGTATATGTTTATTTATTATTTTGTGGTATGAGGGATTGAACCCAGAGGCATTCTAACTCCAAGTTATACCCCCCACCATTTAAAATTTTGTTTTGTTTTGTTTTGAAACAGGGTCTCACTAGGTTTCTGAGCATCTTGCTGTGTTATTGAGGATATCCTCAAATCTATGGTCCACCTGTTTCAGCCTCCCAAGTACCAGGATTACAGGCATGTACTACCATACCCAGCTAAAATACATTTCTATTCTTCAAAATCCACCCAGTTTATGGTATTTTGTTTTAACAGTCCAAATGGATGAAGCCATCATTCAGTCTCCATAGTTAAATATCCTCACCCTACTTCCTTATCTGGACTTTATTGACAGACTCTCCCTACATGAACATCTCAACACAAGAATGTCATATCAGGAGGTGTGTACAGAGTGCAGGGTGTGAGAGATGGATACGTCCTTCTACAGGTTCCCTTACCTTCCTCAAGAATAACTCTATGCTCTCGGGAGATACTCTGTCACTCAGACCAAGTGGGCCCTCTGCACTCCACACCTGTTTCAACTGTGATTGACATTGACATTCCTGGATCTGTGTCATATATCACAGTCTGAAAAAAACCTGCTACTGAAGGAAAAATATTAGAGATATCAGAAATGTTAAATGCCACTCAGATCTGAAAAGAAGGAGTTATAAGGTAAGAAGCAGATCATTGAGAATAAGAGTGGGAAAATGGGTAGAAGCCAGGAATGTCAAGCCCCTGTGAATATCTGGAAGATTGTTGTGAAGTTGGTTGCTTGGGAAGGTCTATGGCGATGCTTTCATGCCCAAAGGAGATGGCCATTTCTGATGATAAAATAACCCATTTTAAGACAGCAGGCAACCCTGACGCCCTTGTTTTTCCCAGGGTTTGATACAGTGCTAGTCACACAGTTAGTGTGTGATATAATCCGATCAACAAATATATTTAGGAGTGACTGTGTCCTTAATCAGAGAAGGGTTAATATCTTGAGGTGTCCTGGCTTAGCAATTCAAGGATGTACAATTCAAGAGCTAATCACAGTTTAGACTTTTTTTTCATCTATGAATAAGACAATGATTGTAACTGAAATATCCAATAGAAATGAACCAGCATAAGCACCCAGAAACATTAAACCAAGGCTTCTTGATAAAACTAGAAAGGAAGCAAACTTTAACAAGGTCTTCACTCTGCTTACCCAATCTCCAGAATATCAGGGCAGCTTATTACATCACTTAGAAGAATGAATGTACAAAAAGCCAGTGATGCTGTGATGTTGTAAGGGATATGCTTCACATCCTAACACCCCTGGAATCTGTACAGTGATGAGTGCCCTTGCTACTTCTGTGATGATTGTGTGAACATAGGAAAATCTGTTTTTCTTATCTCTTTAAAAAGCAACAGGCACTTATAATTGGGCTACAAAAGATCAGCTGTAGAAAAGCAAGAGTTCTCAAATTCTAACAAAACCCCTTTGCCTCTAGTGTAAGAAGTTAAACCCTCAAACTACTATTTAAAATAGTGGACTCAAGCCGGGTGTGGTAGCGCACCCTTGTAATCCCAGCATTTGGGAGGCTGAGACAGGAGGATCATGGTTCGAAGACAGCCTCAACTACTACTTACTGAGGCCCTTTGAAATTCAGTGAGACCCTGTTTCAAAATAAAGACTGAAACATAGGACTGGGGGTATAGCTCGGAGGTAGAATGTCCCTGGCTTCCATACCCAGTACCACAAAAAATAATAAAATAAAATAAAATAAAATAAAATAAAATAAAATAGTGGACTCTACCTTATTAAGTGAGTTTCTGACCCAGGAACTTTTTGTTTCTTTCACTTTTCTTTATCTAATTTCTGAATAAATTGTTTTGTGCATCTAGGCAAAAAAAAAAAAAGGTAGAAATTAAATTCATACTGACCAGTGAAGGAGTGGGAGAGAAGAGAATAATAGTTTGAAAGCTATTCTGAAGTAGGAATATGTGGCCAACATAAGAACCAATTGAACAAATATATATATTTTTGTTGGATATACCCAAATTATTGAAGTATAAACTAGAAATGTGACTTTGCCTGTGTAATCCTGGACATCATTCTTTCCAATTCTCAGTTTTTTGTTTTTTGTTTTTTTGTCTGTGTGTGTGTGTGTGTGTGTGTGTGTGTGTGTGCGCGCACGCGCGCGCACGCGTGTATGTGTGTGTATCCACATGCTTGCATGTGGCACTGGGGATGTTACCCAGAGGCATTTCACCTCCAGGCTACAGGCCACCATTTTTTTGTTTTGTTTTGATACAGGTTCTTGCTGGTTGGCTGAGAGTCTTTGCTATGTTAATGAGACTTGTCTTGAACCTGTGATCCCCTTGAGTTTTAGGATTACAACCTTGCACCACCATGCCAGGATTAATTCTCATTTTTTTCATTCTGTAAAATGGGAGTAGTAATGTGTGACTGGCCTCACTTGATATGTTCTTAGGGCTGGACTATAAAACAAAATGTGTGAATAACATCTAAGATATAAAGTAAATCATGGCACAAGAAAGAAAACAGCCTTCTGCCCCTTCCAATGATTTCCCAAAATTTAAAAATAAAGCAAGTGCATTCAGTAATGAAAAATAGAGAATTACTCTACTCATATTTTTGGTAATTTAATTAAAGTTTCCAGGGTTTGTATTTTTTTCAGCTAAAAAACATGTTATTGTTTCTGACCTCAAAAAATAGCAATGGCAGCCAGGCGTGGTGGCGCACGCCTGTAATCCCTGCACTTGGGAGGCTGAGACAGGAGGATCGCACAGGTTCGAAGCCAGCCTCAGCTACTTAGTGAGGCTATCAGCAACTTTGTGAGACCCTGTTTCCAAATAAAATATTTTTTTAAAAAAAGGGCTGGGAGTATAGCCCAGAGATGGAGAGCCCCTGGGTTCCACCCCCCAATACTACCAAAACAAACAAACAAACAAACAAACAAACAAAAATAGCAGTGGCCCCTACAGCACAATTGGGATTTGTACCCCTTTCAAGGAAGGGCATCCCAGTGTTGCATCTGATAAGCCTTCCAAACCTCTCTCTACCAGAGCACAAAAGCATTTTCATGAAACAC
The DNA here is from genome assembly GCF_963383645.1 of Muscardinus avellanarius. NCBI lineage: Eukaryota > Metazoa > Chordata > Mammalia > Rodentia > Gliridae > Muscardinus > Muscardinus avellanarius. The sequence goes on along the minus strand of NC_137793.1, from coordinate 19,511,641 downwards.
TGGACAACCATCCCCCCAAAAATTATGTTTTGTTTTTTTGTAAATCTGTAGGCTCCTGTGAGACTCAAAGCAACAAGCGCTAGTCCATTAGTATGACAGGTAGCGCTCTTACTAACAACTGCTTTTTACTCTCCCTGACAAATGCGCTTGGTGCCATGGCTGACGTTTGTGTGGTAATCAGGAGTGATGGAGAGGGGACGTTGGCGCTGCCGAAAGTGCCCCCCGATTTAATGTGAACGATTTGTCAAACGTGCTGTGATAGCAGTGCTGTCAGGCCCGGGCAGGGAAGCACTCTGTCATCTTTGCGCCAACCAAGGTCACTTTGGCAAGGAGAGGAGGGCTCTCGCCAATGAAATTTTCATGTTTATCGGTGATACGCATGGCCTACTTTCACAACTTGTTTTTTCTTCTATTAACAGATAACCATCTCAGGATTTCGGAGACACTCCCTTGGAGAGATGCCTGCTACAAGAGATGGTCCCTGGGTGGGTGAACCGCTTGGCATCTATAAGAGCCCAGAAACAGGATAGCAAATGTGAAAGCCAGGGTCCCATGTAAACCAACACACCCTGGTGGTTTTGTGCAGCACTGAATACAGCTGTCACGTGCCAAGCATTTCAAATAAAACATTGATGACTTTAGGTATGATCTGGTATTGTGTGCTACGGCATTTATTTTCATTCCATGCCTTCTGGGCATCAACTATAGCCTAAGCTTCAGAAGAATCAAAAGTCAGATGTGGTCTTCACACAATGGGTTCAATATGTTGGTCAGATTTTTCAAAGAGAGAGAGCGAGAGAGAGAGAGAGAGAGAGAGAGAGAGAGAGAGAGAGAGAGAGAGAGAGAGAGAGAGAGAGCGAGAGAGAGCGAGAGAGCGAGAGAGAGAGAGAAAGAAACAAACTGGGTGTGGTGGTGCATGCTCATGCCAGTAATCTCAGTAATTGGGACGTTAATAAGGGAGGATTGCAGGTTTGAGGCCAGCCTCAGCAATTTAGTGAGGCTCTGAGCAACTAAGTGAAATCTTCTTTCCAAATAAAAAATAAAATAGGGCTAGGAGTATAGCACAGAAGTAGGATGTCCCTGGATTCAATCTCCAATACCAAAAAAAAAAAAGAAGAAGAAATGAATGGGAAGGGAGGAATTTTAATTTTTTTGTTATTAATAAATAAAGCCTCTGTCTAGATGAGGTGGACTTAGATATCTATGCTGTGTATTTTCATCCTATTCTTGCAGACCTCTGTCATTATACTGGACATATCTCCTAGAATAGACCAGAAGCCAAATAGGGCAGGAACTGTCTTAATGAATTTGGTATCTTTATCATCTATCTAGTGCAGTATCTGCTCAGTAAATATTGATAGCAGAGATGAATACAATCCACATAAATAAATGCAGAAAAAAATTGGTGAAAGGAAATAAGGATCCATGCCAGAGATGGCCAATTGGGCGCCAGGGAGGTAATGTATTTTGTTTGTGGATAAACAATGTCTGTAAAAAAATAAAACAAAACAAAACAGTGGTTTAGATGATGGAAGAGATGGAGTCTGAGGCCCAGAGGGATGATCACTGGCTGATAGCATGTGGACCAAATTGGGCACACAGGCAAAATTCAGACTACAAATATGTTTTGTTTATACCAGTCACTGCGAGTCTACAAAATGCCTACTGTTTTGTTTTAGTGATTTTTTTCTTTTCAATTGGTTACTAATGCTTAAATATCAGGAGCTTTTACATAAAATCTTGGACTTTGGGTTCTCTGGGGGAAAATGGGAGAATCTGGCAGTGCAGGGCTGCAGACTCACACAGCTGCCCCTTTCAGCTGGGCATCTGTCTCTAGTTTTCCCAATCCTGAGGGTCCAATGCCAGCTGCCATTTGTCACCATGTTCTCACAATTACTTTTCTAATAGTAGAGGCATTTCCCTACCATGTTTCAATCAAAAGTGGCTCAGAGCATGGAATGACGGACAGAGAGATTTTTTTTTTCCCTTAGAGGCTGCCACCTCTTCTCTCAATTTGCATGATTTGCCTGGTTTCTGCACATATTTTAATTGGGACAACTTGATGGGTCCTCTTGTGAGATGGTCCTTCTGATGTATTCAGGGTGGTAGCAGTTCCCATTCAGGGCTAGTTCAGAAAACCGAGTTCTAAAAGCTCTCATATGAAAAACTTAAAACTACTTATTTCATCTGAAGCTGCCCATTAAACAGAGGTAATTAAGATGAAAATGGTATTTTTTATCATACCTTAGAGATGACTGGTCCTTTTGACATTTGAAATCTTGGGTCAACATTGGCATAGCTAGTAGCACCATTCCCATATTATAGATGAGAAAACTGAGACTTTCAGAGAAATTACAGCACTAGCAGGAGGAAGCATTTTGCCTGGTAAGCATATTTCAACCAAATCTCCTGAGCTCGGGTCAAAGTGCTAGTACTTTATTAAAGTTCCCCAAGGGACGCCAATACACAGCCAGGGTAGAGAACCACTCTCTTAGAATTTTGGATCAAATGTTTGTGTCCCCGCAAATCCACCTGCTGAAGCCCTAACTCCCAATGTGATGGTATTAGAGGTGAGACCTTTGGGTATGATTAGGTTTAGACGAGGTCATGAAGGTTGGGGTCCTCCTTGATAGAATTAGTATCTCTATAGAAAGAGACCAAAAAGAAAGTAATTTTGTCTCCCTCTTCTTTTTCTCTCCTTATCCAGTCTCCCCTTCCTCCTTGCTATGAGAGAATACAATAAGTAGGCAGCCATAAAGAGGGCCCTCATCGAGAACTCAGCCTCACTAGCATCCTCATCTGGGACCTCTAGGTTTCATTTCTGTGAAAAACAAACGTCTGTTTAATCCACCCATTCTATGGCATTTTCTTATAGCAGCCTGACCTGACTAATACATTTGTACCAGTTTCTCTCCCGCTACCACTTTCTAGATTAAAGCAGTGAAAACACAGATGTCTTGATTCAAGGTTCATGGCAGGATGGCAGGCATAGGTAGAAGGGATGTAATGGAATTGCTTAGATTGAGACTCAGGGTATTGGAATAAGCTATGCCTTAGTTGTGCTATTTTAATAGCAGATCATAATTAGTGGTTTTCCAGTGGGTAAATGCATTAGAATCCCATGGAAGATCTTTAACACTACACATTTTCCTGGGCCTTAACCCCAGTCTGGGAACTAGACTCTCTTGAGTGACTCCAGACATCTCTCCTTTAAAAAAAAATGGTTCTCCCATGTTTCTGATATGCATTCCTAGTCAACTGTTGTAGCATATGATAAAGACTCTCCAGCACACATAACCTATGAGAAATAGTAAGAAAAAATGACTAATCAATACACCTGGTGTCACTGGATGGTGTTAGTAAGACGGTGTGGTTGTACCAAAAGGATACACGTGTGTAGTTTAAAATTGAATTACCCTTAGATTGATGCACTGGATTTGATGTTGAAATGGACTACCGTGTGGCATCTTTTCTATCCAGTGAAGAGGACTGCCCCCACACATAGTTTTCAGGTTCTTATGAACTGTCCTAATTAAGCTCAATGGTGACTCCAGAGGAACACTGCTCAGTGGGGACTTAAGGCTATATTTAAAGGCAGCACTTGGGATGAATGGTTATTTACTGGCCCTTTTTGGATAATGGGACTCATTTGGTTCAATGCCTCTGAGAGTCACAGCATTCTCAACACTGAATATGTATTCTTTGTTCATACCCCTATATCAAGCATATAAACAAAAGCTGATTCATAGTAGGCTCTTAATATTCAGTGATGAGTGAATATAAAAAAGAATTTTAAAATTGACTACCGCTATTTCCTTCCTCCAGTTTATCAAAATGGCCTTTGGAAAATAAAAAGGAACACAGAAGTGTGATGTTCTCCTATTCACAGTCCTTTAACGACTCCCCATGGCCTATAGCAGAAAGTGGAAATTGTTCTGTCTACTTCAGGAGCATATGCATGATCTGGCCTGGACAACATCTTAGATTTCATCTCTCATTGTACTGACAAGGGATGACCTTGTCATTAATTACAGTTCAAGGAACACACCTTAGCGCATGCCTCCAAGCCTTTGATAAAAATACTTCCCTCTGCCTGGAATATCATCTTCCCATTTGCTTCCACAATGTCTTTCAAGTTTCAGATCTGTGAAATCCTTCTTAATCTGTCTGAGTAGAATTAATCATCCCTTTTCCCTCTTCCTCATGACAGATTTCAATCATGAGTCCTTCATCACTTTTTACCACTCAATGGCTGTGCATCTTTCACCCTGATAGTGTACTAGTCACTAGAACCTTGGTCCTAGGCTTGCTTCTAGCCCTAGCATCTGCTCAGAGACCTGGGTCATTGCACATGCCCAACAGTGACAACTTAAATGAACACACTGATATGTCATTCCCATCCCAATGCCCCAGGTATCAGGAATGTACTTTAAAGGATTCACTGTTTCTCAGACAGGCAAGACAGCAGCGGATTTTGGAATAAGAGGCCTTACACAAATCACAATTCTATGTAAGAAGGTATTTAAAGACATGGCGGCCTACTAGATACTTGGATCACAGAAAGTTGTTCCAGGATATCAACAGTAACTAAACCACTGAGAATGGACTGTCATGATGATAATCCAAATTTATATTGATCGGTATTGGTTTATAATAATGGTAGGCAAGCAAAAAAAAAAAAAAATCTCTGCTGTCCTAGTTGGCCAATGAAATGATAACTACTCAATTTGAATTCCAATACTCAATGGGAAACCTTAAGCCATTTTACCTGATATAGTTTTAATTGCAGATTACGGGCTTGTTTCTCCTCTCAACCTCTATCATTCTTGACAAATACTGCTTGAGCATCTACTATGAGCCAGGCATTATTTTAGAAGTATACAGAGCTGAAATATCTTGCATTCCTGTTTCATACATACTCTTTTTCTTTAGCATCATCTACTGTAAAATTTTCTTTTTTAATTAGGCATTTCAAGAACATCAGAAGCGAGGCTAGTAGCTGGGCATAGTGGTGCATATTTGTAATCCCAGTACTTGGGAGGCTGAGACAGGAAGACTGCAGTTTGGTGGCCAGCCTCAGCAACTTGTGAAATCCCCCAAAACGTAGTGAGACCCTGTTTTAAAATAAAGGATAAAATAGGGCTGGGGGGTGTGTGGCTCAGAGGCAGCATGCCCCTGGGTTCAATTCCCAGTACTGTAGAAAAAAGGCTAGTATTATTTTAGTTTGCTCTACTTAGGGAGTCTAAGCTATGTGGGTTCTGCTAGAGAAGGTATCTATTCACAAAACGTGGGGCTTTCTCCTTTATCACCTGAACACTGATGAAAACGCCAGGCTTATATCAAATGACACTCTAGACCAATTAAATGAGGTGTGTAATTGGAAATAAAGCTCTTCGATATAGTTTCTTTCTGATGTTCTTGCTCTTTCTACTACTCACTAGTGAGTCTTCATCCTCAGCAAGGTTTGGGGATACTGGTCCTGCCTGTCTCCCCCACATCACCAATGAGAAGGGAAAAAGAGATACAGCCACAGGTTCAGCTTCTCCATTCTCACTCATCATACTGACTCTGTGATCTCAAAGAATACTCTTAAGGATGCTGTAAGTAGCTCTTAATGTAGACATTATTTTTAACTTCCAGAAATGGTCAGGGACCAAAGAAAGCCCATGTAGACTTTCTCTTGAAATAGAACACACTAAGCAGTTCAACAAAAACACCTTTGGCCTGAGTTTCACCAATGAAACCTGAAATAATATCATCACCTCCTCACATCTAATGGACTTCAAGAAACGCTATGGCCTATTAAGCAATGACCAACTTACAGCAAGGGCAAAAGGACAACCCCAGGGGTTGAGTATGTAGCGATGAGCCTGAGATTCTGCAGTTTCTCTCCTGCTACTCTTCTTGTCACTTACAGCCGACTGATTCTCTTTGTGAAACGAGATCTGAAAATCTACAGCATCAGAGTCACACTCATCTCGTGATCCCCATCCTTAATGCTACGTAGAAAGTCCGATCATGGCTGTGCCTCGGTATCCAGGGTCACTGTACACATCCTTGCCTTTGTCTAGACTTTCATGACCCTCCTCTTGAGGGAGCCTGCCTTGGGAGCAGTTACTAGCACACTCTGTGCTTATTTATTTTCTAGCTTTGTGTCTGTGAAATTGTCTTTTATCCCTTGTGCATGTATTTATTTTGTCTCTTTCCATGACCTGCTGCCTGACAAAATGTAAGTTTCCTTTAGTGATGTCTCCTTATCTGTCTTATTTACACATACACACACATTCTCTCCCTCTTTATCTCCCTCTCTCCCTCTCTCTCTCCCCATTCTCTGTTTCTCCAGAAAGTTCATATCAATGCATTTAATATGCATTTAGTTCATATCAATGGAAAGAAGAGAGGAATATATATGGGTTTAAATGCTTTCACAGGGTGATGGACTTGAGCAAGTCACTGAAAACCATCTCAACAGCACAGACTCTTCCCTTCTCACCCCGCCCCGAAGCTGACTTGACCTAAACCATGACCCAGAACACTCAATCTTCAGCTGAAATTGATAGAGGAATATTTTTTCTTTGCTCTGCCTTCATCAATAAAAAAAATACAGATGGTGAGACAATATGAAGGCGTGAACCCCGAGTGGAGAGGTGACGCACACACGTCATCCTTCTGTCTTACAGATGGCCGGCAGTGGGTTTCACAGGAGGCAGTGAGTTAAAAGGTCCTGGGTACCAATTGGAAAGGAGAAGGCGCAGAAAATTGTTTGGCTCCTTCTTCCTTCTTTGGCGAGAAATGGAATGAGAAACAAACAAGAAGCAGCTGAGAAATGAAGGGTCTAAAAAAACAATTATTTCCAATACTATAAAACTGCAGGGAAAAGGAATTTGGAGATCAAAATGGCAAAAAAAAAAAAAAAGAAAGAAATCTCATGGTGACTTTTAACAATAATAGCCATCTTCCCAGTCAAAAGATTCCCATGCTTCCTGGCAGCAAAGGCTGCCTTCTCCAGAAGTTTTAATCCAGTAGTACCCCCGGCTCCTCTTGCCACCTCTCTCCCTCCATCCTTTCTCGCCCTTAGTTTCTTCTCTTTTTCTCCCTCAATTTCTATCATCGAGCAGTGCATATGTACTAGGAAATGAGAAATTTGTTGCCATCGAGTGATACTGAATACAATTCTGGGGGAAAATGTGTTCGTAATTTTTGCTAAGCAGCAGCATAAGCTAAAGGAGAAGATTTATGGTAATGAATCATATTAATCAAATAAATTAATATATCATTTCAGTGATTCATAGAGTAACAATAACAAATAAGAAACAGGATTTAAAAATATCCTAACCAGGTACAGGAATCCAGAGATAAATTAAAGATTAATTTGTAATCTACTCACGCACTAAAATCAAGGACATTATTTCATCATTTCTTATCAAATATGCAAAAACACAGTCCTTTCTCACGTGGCTGCTCTTGCTCCCTGTGCTCATGGAGTATGTAAAATGATTGTGTATATACATTGTCCTGTTTTTCTACAGCATAAAGTGTAGCCCAGAAGCCTGGTTTTACACATCAAAGTAGATATGATGAATCTCAGACCAGCATTGTCCAATATGGTTGGTACCAGCCATGTGTGACTGTTCAAAGTTAAGTGTCACTTAATAAAAATTAGAGAAAATTTAAAAATTCAATTCCTCAGTCACACTAACTACATTTGAGTTCTCCACAGCTAAATGAGGCTAGTGCCCACCATCTTGAAAATTATGAATTTACCACATCTCTACCATGTGGAAAGTTCTACTAAACACCCTTTGCTGGAAAATATTTATTGTACCAGAAGAAAGGAAGTTTCCAGTACCATGTAAATTTCATAATTTTCTGTTCATTAGATTTGTTGGTGTAATCATTTAATGATGTCTTTTTATCAGTTTGGACTGAGAAGTTCACAGAGGCAGGGGTCTTGTGCTTTGCTCTACTGTAGACTCAGAACCTGGGAATAGGTCTTGCACAAAGCTGACACTTGAACAAAGTTTGTTGATTCACTCAATTATGGAATGGATGTCAAATGGCAATATGGAATAGTCACAACAAAGGTATAGGCAAGGAAAAATCACAAAGAGAGAAAACGTCATTTTACAACCAATAGACATAGGTGTCTATTTCTCTCGCTGTCTCATCTGCCTAGAAAGAACCCAGAAATCAGTTCTACCCGGAGCATATGTGGATCTTTTTGCCTAGATGAGCAAATTAACCCTAACTCTATCAGTTGAGGAAACTGTGAAATTAATTGTGTTGACATCTACTTGGGCAGAAAACAGTTAACCCAGCATGACAGGGTGATGATAGTGACTGAAAACTCAGAGGCCCTGGAGAAGGAGTTGTTTTCATCTCATTATGTCTGCCTTGATAATTACCGCGGACTCATCAGGCCTGGGTTGAGCTCCACATATAATCACTTTCCTGCATATTTTTTGAAGGAGGAAGCATAATAAGGTAAAATGTGCAGACTAATTTATGACATTTGTGGATCTATTTTCAGGAAAAGCAAAACCACGACGCAGTAGGGGGATGCTAAACTTCCCTTTTAGGTAGGGTAGACTTTTTTTTTTTAAGACTTGTGCTCAAAATAAAGGAAAAAAAATAGTCTCCTTTATATACATGCACACACACACACACACACATACATACTCCATCCTTTATACATCTATTAACACAAAAAGTTTCTAACTTGCGACCCAAATGAATCTTCTGTGATTTCAACAACATATTAGTAAAAGAAAGAAAACTCTTATATCTCATTAAATGCATAGATTAAAATACTAACTACAGACAAACTTATCCACCTAGTCTGAACATTAATGAATCTGGGCAATACCCAGGGGAGGGCTTTTTTTGTGTGTGTTCCAGGAATACTATAAATGAAAATAAAACAATATAGCTATTAATGCTATCCTCAATTACCTTATTGAGCTTTCATTTTCCTCAACTTATGGATTGGCTATCAAAAAGTCATTTCTAAAATCAAAAAATAAAAAGCAACAGTGAACAGCTGGCTATGATAGTGCACGCTTTTAATACTAGTACCTGCAAAGGTGAAAAAGGAGGATCACATGTTTGAGGCCAGCCTCAGCAACACAGTGAGCTTCTTAGCCACTTAGGGAAACCCTATTTCAAAATAAAAAATAAACCAAGCATGGTAGTACATGCTTGAAATCCCAATACTTGGGAGGCTGAGACATAAGGATCTTAGGTTAGAGGACAGCCTTGGCAATGTGACAAGATTTTCAGCAACCAATCAAACTCTGTTTCAAAACAAAAAATCAAAAAGGGCTGGAGGTGTAGCTTGGAGGTAGAATGTCTCTGGGTTCAATTTCTGGTACTACAAAAATAAATACATAAATGGATGAAAATAAGAAGGGCTGGGGATGTAGGTCAGAGGTAGAATTCTCCCAGGTTTAATCCCCAGTACCAATAAAATAGAAAGAAAATAAAAAAGCAGTGAACGTTTTTTTTTTTTTAAATCACCAAATCTCTGTGTTAAATATAACACATACACTCAAAAATCAATCAAATAAACAAAAAAATCCAACAAAACCATCTGGCTTTATTCTATTTTAGGTCATAGAAGCTAAAATTGACATTAAATTAAGAGTAAGAACAACAGAGTAACTGTTTTTACCCAGATGGGTTTTGAACAAGAAATCAAGTTTCTAAGTTTTGTCATGAGTGGAATCAAACCATACTTGCTGCCAATATTTTTCCAATTGAATCGAACTGATCTATAGGAAATCCTTAACTATCAGTTGGTGATAACAGTCAAATATCTTCTAGTCAAACTTGAATTATGCGGAAGGAGCCATGCTTGGCAGTGGTATGGTCTATTTTTTGATTATGAAACATTTGGTTGTAGGGTGGTTTTGTAAGAAATCAATTAGAATGCCCATCTGCAAATTGGGAATCCACATTTGTTTATAAACCTTTTAATTAAAAAGCATTGTTTTACTTTCTTCTTTCTCTGCTCTTGAAAATGTTCTACCCTGGCCAGACAACACAGGCTCACACACAATCCCCAACCCTACCCTACCTTAAGCTGTTGATTAGTTTCTACTATGTGCAAAGATACAAGAAGGCCTTTTGATGTTACTAGCCTGCTTACTCTTCGATATAATATTTTGCCTTCTAATGTTTGCTTCCATGTTCATTTATTCCAAGTGTTTGTTCATTTTTATAGTTCAACCGAATGCCTACACACACACACACACAAAAATCAACTGTCTTCTCAAGTGAAACAAAACCCTTTAATCTTTAAGGCTTTTCCTGGAGAGTGCACCCACTCAAATGGAGTTCAAAAGAACTCTTAATGTAAGAACTTTAGGGATGGAGGAGGGTGTGATTAACCTGCAGTATGAATTATGCTTGTCTAACTTAATTTCCAGTTTAAGAGAATCACTTTTTGCACTTTACTTTGATAACTGCCAACATTTACATATATTACACACTGGCTTCAACATTAAAATACTCTGACAATCGTACTTTCAGCTTTAAGTTAAAAGGCTAGTGACTCTAGCAGCCTTCCTGTTTCAAGAAAGGCTGTGATTAGACATATTCTAAGATCCACAGTAGGGCTCCAAATTGCTGTAAAGACCTTGTATGTAACTTTCAGTAAGCTTTGCAACTTCTAACACAGGGTTACCCAACTAATAAAGCAGAAGCAAGCCAGATCCCTCCCCTCTAGACATAATTCGCTATCCATATTTACCCACACTGGAAAAATATGGAAAGAGAATTCCTTCCAGCCTTTTTAATTACCAAAATTCAAGTTGCTTTTAAAATATCATAGTCCCCCTTGAGATTTCAGGAGAGCTGGGGATCACCATGGCAATGGGCAAATGGTGCCAACCATGTCTTGGCTCTGAGTCGCTGAACGTCTCAGGAGGCTTTTGCACAGGAGAGAATCGAACTTTGTGAAGAAGCAGGCACTCTCCCTTCAATCCTTTATTTTGGGAGTAAAATGACAAATCTCATGTTACAGAAGGTAAATAAGAAAATGTTGTAACCATATGCCTTCCTCTAATATACACAATTAAAATGCAATATCAATCTGCTCTCCTGGTATGGGAAGCAAAAATGGAAAGTTAACAGACAGTGGCCCACATATGATGTCCACGTGCCAGTTTCCCTTCACTCCTTTAAGCCGCAGCGATCTCTCGTGAACCAATCTCTCAGACTGTGAGGGGCGGGGCTCATGCCTCTCAACTCATGGATGTGGGTGTAATATTGCTGTATCCCGTTATTCGTGAGTCTGTTCATTCATCTTTGGAGGCAGCACTTCCTGCCCACTCAGAGGATGCTGGGCAGGAAAGGATGGGAGATGGATTGCACAGGGTGGCAAGAACATAGCAGAATGGGAGCAATGTGTGTGTGTGTGTGTGTGTGTGTGTGTGTGTGTGCGTGTGCGTGTGCGTGTGTGTGTGTGTGTATGTGTGTGAGAGAGAGAGAGAGAGAGAGAGAGAGAGATTGATTGATTGATTTTGTGTAGGACATAGGCAGAGCATTCCTAATCTGAAAAGCTGAAATGTAAAATGCTCCCAAATCCAAAACTTTTTGAATGCCAACAGAATGATACAAGTTGAAAATTTCTCATTGATTGATTGATTGATTTCTTTCTTTCTTTTTTTTTTTTTGGTGGTATTAATTAGGGTTCCAGGAAACCCTTTCAACCTCCGGGCTACACTCCCAGACCCATTTTTTTATACATTTTTTTATTTGAAAACAGGGTCTCTTAAGTCAGTGAGGCTGCCTTCAAACCTGTGCCATCCTCCTGTCTCTGCCTCCCAAGCGTGGGGATTACAAGCGTGCACCACCACGCCCTGCTCTCATTGATTTCAAATACAATAAAAATGTAGGTGCACTAAAAATGTTGCATAAATCATCTCTAAGCTGTGTGTATAAATTATACATAAAACAAATAAATAGATTTTGTGTTCAGATTTGGTTCCTCATCCCAAGATATCACATTGTTTACATATGTAACTATTTTAAAATAAAAAAACTGAAATATGAAATAGTTTTATCTCAAGCATTTTAGATAAGGAATATTCAATATGTACTACAGAGATACAGAAATTATATTCATACATATATATATGTAGACGTATATTACAGTGGTATGATATTAAAATAAAATGTAATGGCCAGACATAGTGGCACATGCTTGTAATCCCTGCACCTGGGAGGCAGAGACAGGAGGATCACGCAGGTTCAAAGCCAGCCTCACTGGCTTAAGAAACTCTGTTTCCAAATTTAAAAAAATATAAAAATAGGTCTGGGAGTGTAACCCGGAGGTAGAAGGGTTTCCACGAACCCCAGTACCACGAAAAAAATAAAATAATAAAATAAAATGTAATGAAATGCCCTGGCATGGTGGCACATTGCTACAATCCCAGGAGGCTGAGATAGGACAATCACAAGTTTGAGGCCAGAAACTCATGGTAAGTAGGGAGCACCTGTTTCAAAATACAAAATAAAATAGGGGTAGGGATTGAGTTTAGAGATAGAATACCCTGGTATTCTGGTTCAGTTCATAGTACCACACACACATACATAATAAAAACAAACAAACATACATACATACATACATAAATATAATTATACATAAAATGTAAAGTCCAAATCCTAATTATAATATATGTACCAGCTACAGACAGTACTATTATTTCTAACTATTTCCATAGTCTTTCTCCATGCTTCTTCCTCTGTTTGATTTAAGTGAATCATTGATAGTATTTAAGAGACATTTGAAATGTGCATTTGACTTTCCAGCAACACTGCCTGGAAATAAAAGAAATCCTCATATACTCAAGCAGGTGGAGCTAATAAAGGAGGACCAACCTCCTGAGCTTTTCCTCTTAGGAGCTAGATTTGGAAAAGCAAAGTTCTAAGAGGACCTCACCATGTGGTCTAGGGACCACCAGTTCAAACAGGGTTTGGTGCCCACAGAAGATGGACTAAGCTGGAGCAAGTCTTGGGCCTCTTCCTTCAAACCTAACTCAGAATTCTTGAGAAAGCGAGAGAGAGGTCTTGGTGTTTCTTAATATTTACTGCTGCCAGTAACATAGAAAGTTCACCAAAGATGGAATAACAGAAAGTGGTTGAATGCAATGAAGAGGAACAGACTCAAGAAATGCTTGGAGCTGAGGCTTAGAGAGAGAGAGCAGTCCTGAACAGGCCAACCAGGAGAACAGGAAGAACAAGAGAGACACAGTCCAAAACCAAGCCTCCTGCCTCTGAGCTCAGGGACACCAGAGAAACTGTTGAGTCTTTCAGTTCTTCTGTTTGCTAAACTATAAAAAATAGACAATATTTCTCTTCTGAGATGTTAAGTTTCACTTAAGATTATAACAGGGCACTCTCCAAAACATAAAGAGCCCTTGATCAGTGTTGCTATTCTTTTATTGTTCCCAAGAATTAAGTCATTTGGCTTGAAATCTGCCATCGTGTGGAAGAGAACTAGGGGCGGGGGTCACTGGGCAAAGGAGGAAGAAAAGGGAAAAAAATCAAACCCAGATAGGGAACGTTAAATAAGAATGGGCAGATTTTATTTTCCTTAACAATATCCTTAGGTAGATGTGAACATTTACATACTGAAATTACATTTAAACCAAACAGTCGTTCCACCCGGCCTGCATTTCAGTGACTACAATGGTGTCTTCCTTCCTTTGTTTTATGGACAAGGGACGTGAGGGGAGACGTGGTGGATGAAGCTTTTCTCAAGGCTACTCTTGCAGAGGAGGATTTAAACAAGCATCTATTTGCAGATTACAAACATTAAGTGCAAACACTCTTCCCAACCCCAGACCTCGAGTTCAATGTCAAAACCAGCCGTTAGTTTATATGTCATGTTTCGATTTAAGAGGCTTCCCTCTTCAGACACAAATAAGTCTGAAATTGCTAAAGGAATACTAAACAACTAAAGAAATCCAAATGGCTTTCTGTTTATTCTCCTTAATGAGAAAAGCAATACAAGAAATACTTCACAAACGCTTGAGGGCTAGTATCTTTTTATTTTTTGAGAAAGTAATTGTTTTGAAAATTAACCTTTTGTTTCAGCATGGGTCTATATTCTGTGAATCTTGGCGATGTTCTATTTCATGTCAAAAATTTTGATCATGGGACTAAAGCCAGTCAGTTTCATCCTCTTTACAGTCCAAGTTTACTGAGTGAATAATTTCTATTCTCTAGGCCCCTCTTTCCCCATATGTCAAATCGAGTTTGGGGTAGATATTTCTTAGAGTTCCCATGATTTTTAAGTGACTAAAAAGAATAAAATGTAATTTTTTTTCTTACAGCCATTTGATTCAATTTTACACTTTCTATCCTGATTACCTCATCTGGTAGCTTTTCTTCTCTTTTTGCTTTTTAAATAAATGACAGGATGTCTTGAGAGATAGTAGCTGCCCATGTAAAAGAAGACTGATCTGATAATAAGGTGCAATGATTATCTTAAATCCTTGAAAGTGTCGTTCTCCAAATTAAGGACTCAAAAAAAGCTTCTCAATTTTGCACTGATCAGTCTTGGCAGTTTTAAATGAGTAATTTTAGTTTCGGGATGATTCCAAGGTTTGGAACCATTCTATTTTCATTTGAGTTGGGGTCAGAACAAACGTAATGCATTTCAACCTGCCAGAGACAATCAACCTTTTCCTCCTTAATCTGTATTTGTAAGTAAAATTGCAAAGGCTTTGGGGGTATCAACAATACTGAGACACAGGAGAACTGATCAGATTCTCTTCTCAGGGTAGCGTGTGGTAAAAGGCAGACAGTTACTGGGTAAGGCTGGTTCTTTGTATATGAGAAGACACTGAAGTGCATAATTCTATTTCCACTCTTAGAAGTATTGGCCAGATAAAAATAAATACTGAAGCATGCCACAAAATTGCCATGATTTCAGAAGCCTTTAGTTTTGATTCTAGACTTTCAAGAATGCTTCATATAATGAAATAAAACATTGTAACATATATGAGATGAAACACATAGATGGTACATATGTATCTAGAAAATCCAGATGCGAGCATCATTTCTAAATGGAGTATCTTGATAGCACCTGACTTCTTTTAGCTTCAAGAAGACTCGCTTCCTGAAAACACAGGTTTCTAGAGCCATGGTCCGTTACTATACTCCCATGTGGATTAGATGAAGCTTTATACGTCTACAGATGACATATATTAAGGATTAGAATGTCATATACTTTCTAGTTTACGTCTCACATGTCTCATTTAGGTTCAGAGTCTGAGGTGATCAGTAGAAAATGCAACTTCTTTACTGGCTGGCTGAAGACAGAAGGCAACAGAAATCTGGCACCTGTCATTGTATGATATGATCTTAATACAGTTTAATTTTAACTGTGGATGCATCAAGCCAGATTTCTAACTCACTAGCAGATTTAAGAAATTTAAGTCCTTCTTAAATGCTGCGTATTTTCAAATGGTTTTAATTTTATAAAATGTTCCTTTTCATCAGGCTAGGGCCATTTAACTTAATGGATGTTCACTCCAGACTAGGTATGAACAAGAAAAGCAGGACCTCGGTAAAGACAGGGACTCCGCTCATCTCTAAACACCCATGTGGTTATCACGTAATGGTATCTGCAAGATATTACTGGCACATTGTGCCAACAACCTGTATACTTCACTTAGGTGAGAGAAAAGGAAGTAGCAGGTACTTGCTATTCAAAGACCCCATGACATAAATGTTGGTGAAAAGACATGAAAAGAGCGACAATGGTAGAGCATCTCCGGCACCTAGAACAAGTGGCTGGAACCAGGTACACTTATTCTAATTCGAGAAGTACTTCTATTCGCCGAGTGGAAAAACACAAAGAATATGCTGTATATATTATTGTGTAAAGACAAAGACAGAATTTAAAGTAAGGATGAGGATAAATATTACAAGCCTTGATTTAACTCTCAATTTCTAACTTCCCTGTCTGGATTCAGTAGATGCCTATAGCAAAGAAAACAGACCAAAGTCATATGGTCTTTTTCTCGGCTCCCGGCTAAAAAAGATCTGGGAAAGTGTATAAAGTGCGATACGAATAAGGTCTTATTTGATGAGGCCCAAGGGGAGAAAACTTATAGAATTTATATGCACACACCCAAAAAAAATGACTGATCTACAAGACGAAGATCTACAAAAGGAGGCAAGACAATGAACACCTCTCACAGGCCACACCCCCTTTAGAAAATACTAGTATTCTTAGCATGAATGGACAGGGAGGCCGAAACAGGTATTCTTGAGTGATTCACTTAAGATCCAAACTCATCTTTTTTATAATGGCCCCCAAAGTGAAGGGAGCTCCAGTCTCTAACAGCAGAGAATTCATTCTACAGGGGCACGGGGTGTTGTCTTTCTCCATCTATTGCACAGAAAAAGATGCCTTTTCTATTTCTGCATCTTAAGAAGCTATAATGGGACCATGAAAAAATGAGCAATTGAAAACTATTTAT
Organism: Muscardinus avellanarius; assembly: GCF_963383645.1. Lineage (NCBI taxonomy): Eukaryota > Metazoa > Chordata > Mammalia > Rodentia > Gliridae > Muscardinus > Muscardinus avellanarius. The sequence continues at coordinate 19,495,145 of NC_137793.1, read as the reverse complement.
TTAGGGCACAATTGCTAAATAAATTCCATAAATCACACATTTCATATGATGAAATATTAGGTAATTATTGAAATAAAGTTTTTAAAGCACAAAAGACCACGATTTCATCAATTGTGAAAGTAGGTTACTAAAACAGAAGTATACATCTCATGGTATTAAACATTTTATGACCTGTGAACAGAAAAATACGTGAACACATATTTTCCCTCATAATATTGGATACTATAATTATAGCGAAAAAATCCTATAAAATAAAGGATATTTTTTCTGTTCTATAAGGACTACATATTTTTGGTGAAGGATATTTTTTCTGTTCTATAAGGACTACATATTTTTGGTGAAATAAGAAAGAGTTAAATCTTTAAAACTGCAAATAAAGCTAAAATTAGCTTTAACTACACCCATCTCAAGTTCACGGCCCGTATCAAAAGCTTCGAAATTTAAGTCTTTAGGAGACACCAGGTTTGGTGAAAGAAAAATCCATGAGGCAGGCAGAATGAAACCATATCTCGGAGGCGCCATTTGTACGAGTAAAACAACTTCACAATCAATGTAAAATTTTATGGGTAACCGATACAAGGATTGAATTGTTGGCTCTAAATATGCTGAGGTGACAAAATGCCAGGAAGGATCTGGGCTGCCTCCGACTCTTAAGTTGCATCCTATAAATAACACAGTTTAGAAGAGCCACAAATGGAGAATTACAGGAGTCTAGACTTAAAGTAATAAAGGGGTTTACCAACATTTCCACATGGTTCTTGCTGAGCTGGGGTTTCGCTTCCAGGAGGATTAAAAAAATGCTCCAGTAACAATGGCAGGATGTTTGCCCATTGATGAATCAGATGTCAACACGACCCAAAGGCACTTACAACTTTGGGATGCTTTTAACATCGCATTCCATAAAAGGGTAGCAGAGAAGAAGCCTAACTCAGCAAGCACCCGGGCTGAGGAATTGAATTTTGATGGGGTTTTGATTCAGTTCCATCAGACGGTGTGACGGCCTTCAGTGCTCCATGGAGATGAAGTCCTCACGTCAAAAGGGTGAGAGTGCCTATTATCCTGCACGGGCGTATACTGCCACGTGGGGAACTGCCACCTCCCCAATCCTTTGCACTCCTTGATTTGGGCTGACTCTCTATATTTTCCTGTTCTGTTTTGCTTATCTGCATGCTTAACCGCTTGCTCAATGGTGTACATATAGATTTATGCCAATTGCAGAGCATTATGAAATTGTTACTCCTAATTGCACAGCTGTCAGGGTGTATCAGAGCAACAAATATATCCTGTACATTTTTTTCCTGTAAATGATTATTGAGAATAATGCTGAATCTCGTTTTGTAAATGGCTAACCTATGTAGAAATAGGGTTAAGAGAAGAGCTTTATATGCATGAATTCTGCAGCTCATAAACCTCTGCAAGATGTTGTTCCCATCTTATAAACAAAAAAATGCTTGCCCAAAAGCATAAATTATTTGCAAAATGGAATGAAACTATACATAATCATTATATAATACCACCCACTGCAACTACAACTACGACTAATCATTAAATAAGTGGTCAGTAAGTGAAATGCTTTGAAAACTGTCTCTTAAAATATGAGTGCAATTATCTTTCTTTCTACAACTAAAAGAAACAAGATTCAGTGGAATTTGAAATTGATTGGAATAATGCCTGGCCAATTTGAATACTCACTAGAAGTGTTTTGGTTGAGTAACAACTATCACATTTACCCCACGATAAAATCACAAATGATCAAACCAAATAACTTTCCCCCACCTCTAAAAGAATTCAAATATTTATGTTGTTGATTCAATCTGGGAGAACCTGGGTTCATATAGATCAAGTTTTTATTGTAAAACCTGTCAAATCTTTTAATATGACAGCAGTTGTTATGAAGGGCCATGAGAAAGCTATTATATGAATTATTTCTCAAATGTATTCACCAAGGAACCCATTCTTTGCAGGGCTTTGGATTAGGCTGGTTTTATGTGGGTTACATGTTGGGAAATCCTGCCCCGGGGAGGCTAGGGCAATCAGAACACTCCAGCCTCCTAGTACCAAAATTGCTAACAAACAAATGTGTGAACACCAACCACATTAGGTCAGTATTTCGTTTTGCGCAGTTCTGTATCAGAAGATACATAACCTGGAGCGTGGTAAGCCAGTAATAGTGAGCACTTTTTTTTTAACAGACAGACTTCATTTTCCCAATAAGAAAAGAGAGGAGACATGAGAGAAATTTTGTGTATCATTGCATGCAAATGCATAAGACTCTCTTAATCAAATTCTATGGGAGTCACGGGGTTGATTAAGACAAATCAAAGAGAAATGTGTCAAATATTCAAGAGGGGAAAATATGTTCTATTGGTGAGAACATGCAAAAACCTGCCAAATCAAAGGGTCTGAAAGAGGAAAAAATACTGTTATGACTTGGAAGTATTTTGCCTCTTTTCGATATACACATATGGATACAACTGATAACCAAGATGGAAATTTAAGCAAGACATTCTGAGGAGAAGAATATAAAGATGAAACCCCCCCATTACATAGAATTTACTATACCAAAACAGAGAAGTTATGCTCCAAAAAATATACAACCACATCATATAGAGTAGAAAGCCCCAAGATAACCCCACTGAATAAAATATTTAACACAGCATGTACTTAAAAGTATTAGTAAATTATCTATTTTGTGAAAATAAATTCTCATCACATACGCATACGTTTCTAAATATATTAAAAGGTCAATGCCATTGTAACATTATTTAAGTAGCTAAAGAAAATACAATACATATTTACTGGATATTAGGTGGAGTTAATATTTTTTTTAGTTGAGACCCAATTCAAAGCACTTAAAATGTAAGAAAACAACTACATAAAGATTGAAAAGACCTGCACGTAGAAAACAAAACAAAACAAAGAAACTAATATGGTAAAATTTACTCATGAATGAGCCAAGCAGAAGTTTTCTATATACTAAAAATGTTATTTTTAAATTTAGATATTTAAGCCGGGCGTGGTGACACACGCTTGTAATCCCAGCATTTGGGAGGCTGAGACAGGAGGATCGCAACTTGAGGACAGCCTTAGCTACTACTTAGTGAGGCCTTTTGCAACTCAGTGAGACCTTGTTTCCAAATAAAGAATAAAAAATAGGGCTGGGGGTGTAGCTTGGAGGTAAAATGCCTCTGGGTTCCATCCTAAGTACTGCAAAATAAATAAATAAATAAATAAATTCAGATATTTGACACTTTTTTGTGATACTGGGGTTCCTGGAAGCCCTTCTACCTCCGGGATACACTCCCAGACCTATTTTTTAAAATATTTTTTTTTTATTTGGAAACAGGGTCTCTTAAGCCAGCGGGGCTGGCTTTGAACCTGGCTATCCTCCTGTTTCCGCCTCCCAAGCGAGGGAATTACAAGCGTGCGCCACCACACCCGGTGATATTTGACACTTTTAAAAATAATATAATTAAGAAGAAACATCAACGGGAAGATCAAAAGATAGATCAAAATATCAAACATCTAACTGCTAATAGCTAAGATACAAATTTTAAAAGTAATCATTGGAGCCGGGCGTGGTAGTGCACGCTTGTAATCCCAGCATTTGGAGGCTGGGGGAGAATCGCAGTTCAGGGACAGCCTCAGTTACTTAGTGAGGCCCTTCACAACTCAGTGAGACCCTGTTTCAAAATAAAGAATAAAAAATAGGGCAGGGGGTATGGCTCGGAGGTCAAATGCCTCTGGGTTCCAGCTACAGACCCACAAAAAAAAAAAAAAAAAGTAATCATAGCCAGGTGTGGTGGCACATGCTTGTAATCTCAGTACTTAGGTGGCTGACACAGAGGAGCTTGATAAGGGCCCTCTGATACTTATAAAAATAAAAATAAAAAAATAGGGCTGAGAGTGTGGTTTGAAGGAAGACTGTCTCTGGGTTCAATCCTCAGTATCTATCACAATCTAACTAACTAAATAATAATAAAATAAATAAATAATAAATAATGATAAAATAAATAAGCTGGGCGTGGTGGTGCAGGCTTGTAATCCCAGTATTTGGGAGGCTGAGATAGGAGGATCTAGGTTTGTGAATGGCCTCAGCTACTTAGCGAGGCCTTCTACACCTCAGTGAGACCCTGTTTCAAAATAAAGAAAAAAAATATAGGGCTGGGGGTTAGCTCAGAGATAAAATGTCCCTGGGTTTCATCACCAGTACTGCAAAATAAATAAATAAATAAATAAATAAATAAATAAATAAATAACCTAAGTAACTAACTAAATAAAATAAATAAAATAGCCGGGTGTGGTAAGTAGCACATGCTTGTAATCCCCGCGCTTTGGAGTTGGAGACAGGAGGAGCACGCAGGTTCAAAGCCAGGAACGCTGGCTTAAGACACCCTGTTTCAAGAGTTCCTCCTATGACCCATTTCTCCCTAACTCTCACATATTAGGGAAAGAGGAAATCCTATAGAGGAGCAAACAAGACAACCTAAAGGAGGAGAAAGGAGGGGGGAAGAGGAAAATCTCTAAAATACACAATGTAATTAAACATATCGAAGTCAACCACTAAGCCGAGCAAGGGAGGGAGGGATGGGGAGGTAATGGGGTGGGAATTAGGTAGGGGTTAAATCAGCAATGAGTACATGTTTGTACACACAAGTTTTTTACCCCAATAAGCTGTATGAATATAATGCACCAATAAAAAAATTTTTAAAAAAAGACACCCTGTTTCCAAATAAAAATATAAAATAGGTCTGGGAGTGTAGCCCGGAGGTAGAAGGGTTTCCAGGAACCCCAATACCACCAAATAAATAAATAAATAAATAATAAATAAAATAATTACAATTATTACTAATATTAGAAAAGATGACAAAAATGCCAGAAAATATTAAAGTGTTTGAGTGTGCGAATAAGTTAATTAATTAATTAATTAATTAAATAATTACAACTATTACTAATATTAGAAAAGATGACAAGAGTGCCACAAATTATTAAAGTGTTTGAGTGTGCGGGGTGCTGGGAATCAAATCTAGGATCTGTGCATGTTAGAAAGAGCTATACAGCCGGGCGTGGTGGCGCACGCTTGTAATCCCCGCGCTTGGGAGGCTGAGACAGGAGGATCGCGCAGGTTCGAAGCCAGCCGCGCGCGCTGGCTTAGGAGACCCTGTTTCCAAATAAAAATGTAAAAATAGGTCTGGGAGTGTAGCCCAGAAGTAGAAGGGCTTCCAGGAACCCCAGTACCACCCCCCCCCAAAAAAAAAAAGAGCTATACAGCTGATTCTCACCCACAATGTAAGTGCTTAGTGGCAATTCAAAATGATTCTACTCTCATTTGCGTATTGTTTCCAAATTACTTTTTTTTAAAAGAACATATAATTAGATTTTACAATTGTGAAATAAATAAAAGTTTTTAATGTCATATTTAAAAAAAATTTAAGGCCTACACTTTGGTAAAATGCTAATGCAGTGGTTGTGAGTGACATTTAATGCAAGAAGAAATTTCCACACAATAACCATAAATGTAAGAAAAAAAATCTTCATTTAAAAAATACTCATTTTCTTAAGTTGGCAAAAATGACAGCAATAAAACTAGACCTAGATAAGATTGTGGATGATTTTTATTTAATTTAGTTTTTGCGGAATTTTCCAAATTTCCTGCCAGAAATATCTTGCTTTTATATTAAAGTTATATAACTAAGATATACTAATTTCTGTTGATACCATAAACTTATTGGAGAATGTGTTTCCAAAAAAAAGAGCCTTGGCTGAAATATGTGTAATTCAGCACTACCTGTGTATTTCCCAAGATTCACATTTACTTTAGAATTCTGGTATTCATTAAATAAAAACCTCGTCTTCTGAAGAGTTAAATTTCATTACTGTTTTGGTGATATTCAACAAATGGTAAGCAATTTGTCTATTGCGCATTAAGGAATCGGTGCACAGGGACAACAAATGACGGATCGGTGCCTTTGTGACCGTGGTAAAGCTAATACATCATTCTCTCACAGAGAGAAACATCAATGTCATTTGATTTCTATGTTTCTTGGAGATCTGAAGGAAAGTTCCAGGAACAAAGGGGCAAGATGAATGAACTGGGACCCAATCATACATGTACAGCAGAGGCCCCACGTTCCACCTGTTGAATATCCAGCATCCCTGTACTGTCCTACGCAAAACAATGACTAACTCTGCCTAGTTTCACGTGTCTCCTCCATGAGTCCAGCAATCATCTACGAATGGCCTCGTGTACATGGGCCCCGTTTTAAAGAGTATGTTTTACATCAATAGCTACTTAGAGTAGGTTTTTTCTTAAATATTTCCTTCTGTTTTGTTTGAGCCTTCTAGGTGACTGTGGGAACAGAAATGGATTAGAAAGATAGTCCATAACTAAGACTCCAAAGGAAATAAAAAACCCTTAGCAAAGCTCATTCATATCAACTTATTCGAATGAAAACTAATTGTATATCTGTAGGTATATAATTATCTTCTAAAATGAATTTCCATCAACACACCCGGTTGATAGGAAAAAAAATACTCTCGCGGTCAGTATAGAAATATGATAAGTCGTATCTTACATTAAGGAAAAGCCGGATGCATGAATTTCAATGGAAATATGCGCCCTATTCTATCTCTAAACACCACCACCAGACATAGTCTATTAGCTGTAACCAGGTGGGCAATCAAGATATTGAGAACTTGGAGATAGAGAGGAACTCCCCCCCCACACACACACCAGTTTTGTACTCTATCATTGACTAGAAATTTCATATTGCAGGATGTTGTGCACTCGTTTTTTTTTTTATGATGAAACATATGAAAACTTAATTCTCTGAGAAGGTGCACAATAAACCCAGGAAAATCACTCACTTTCAACATATTGAAATGGTCTGAGCACCTCCTGCCATCCCCAGCCTTTTTCCTGCACAGTTGACTCTTTGGATCTCAGCATGTGATTCTCATTAGTGGCAGCAGAGAGGGATGCTGGAGCCCTAGGTCACCATGCTTGGGCATTACACCAGACCTTTGCAAACCACCAGGCTCAGGGGTTGAGAGGGGGGAAGAGTGGGAATTTCCCAGTCCCAGTAATGCTTTCTGACATCTGAAAAGGGAAAATAGTTACACCTTTCACTGCATCACTGTGGGAAACTAATTTGTTTTGACATCCTGAGAAGTAATCTGATGTTCGTATTTATTCCAAAAAGGCTGTATTAGCTAAAAACAAATTTCATGAATAAAACCATAGATATATAATCAGAAATGTGCGTTGACTGAGCATGTCTGAGATGTGGAGAATTAACTCAAACTTTTCTTTAAAGGAATAGAGTTTCTATCCCTTTGAAATCTTTCCCAGTTCTCTCTAGCACGATCAGCACCCAGGATACAACTGTCCCCAGGCACACATGGAAACATTATACTGGGAACACTGGCATGTGATGATCTGACTCTCTGGTCTCATGCTTCTCCTTCCAAAAGACCTCATAAGTGATTGTGTCTGAGGAGCTGTTTTGATATTATTCTTGGCACAATAGTAGTCACTGGACACCTTTTGGAGCTGTGTCTTATTTCACAATAGCTTCAAGAGCTACCTTTTTAATTTATCTTTGGTTTACAAGGTTGACAAAAAGCCAGCAGCTAAGATACTCTAATCCTAGGAAGCAAGAACATGCTCCCCCAAAATCTTCTGGTTAGGAAAGGCCTGGAGAGATCTATGAAGCCTTAAAGATGGAGAAGGAAGGAAGGGGAAAAAACCCTAATGAAACCACAGTGAGTGATAAGGGACTTGGAGTTACAAGTATTAAAAGAGATGAATTGCATTAACCCCTGCCCTTCCCCATTATATTCACTGCCCTAGTGGAAACAACAACAGAATTACTAAAATCCCACACTCTCTAATGGGATGGTAATAGGATTCAGAGGCCATTAGGGTAGAGCCGATCCATATTTTACACTGTAATAAGCACAGACTGAAGTTACAGCAACCCCCCCAAAGCTCAACAATTACCAACTTAACATGAACAAATCCACGAGCTCTTTCAAAATTGCAAAATACACCTGAGCTCAAAGTCAAAGGTCTACTTTTTAAAAGAACTGTCCATATTTTTGTGAAGCAACACCATTTAACTAAATTGCAAGAATTTTTTTCTTTACTCCGGTATTGATTATTACTCATCCCGAATGCTTTGGAAATGAAGGATACTGTGATTTATTGTAAGGTCATTATACTTTTCTGAAAATGGTATGTATTTGTCCCAGGCAAGTAAAGTATATTCTATGTTTTCAAATTTTTTCTCCTAAAAATATTTTATTATTAAAGAATAAGTACAATAAAGTATCCTTTGCGTTAAGAATTCCCACAGAAGATGGAGGACTGGATTTCACGGATCCTCTGCTGAAGGAAAGAGAAAGGGAAGCAGAAATAGGGATTTTGACACCATGTTCATTGAATCAAAGATTTAGAAAAGGAATGGATGTCAAAAATTAAAACAAATTACAATTTTGAACTCAAATAACACGTAAATTATTTGGGGAACAATAAACTGACAAGACATTTATGTTTATTTATATAATTTAAAATAATTATTTTATTATCAGATTAGCAAAAGTATTTTGTTGTGTAAACTTTAGGATGGCTACAAGCTTATAAAAGAAAATTCATTTTTTTTGTTATGGGGATTAAATTCAGGGGTGTTCCATCCCTTTTATTTTTTATTTTTAAACAGGGTCTCTCTAAGTTGCTAAGGGTCTTGCTAAGTTGCTAAGGTTGGCCTTGAACCTGTGATCTTCCTTTCTTAGCCTCTCAAATAGTGGAATTACAGGAGGACGTGGCTAAGACAATGCCTTTTTAGAGAAATATTTTGGTTGGTGAGTTTTTAAACTTTTACCAGAGATGAAGAAAATAATTAGCTTATTATTAACAGGTCCCGCTTTTTTAACTTCCCCGATGTAGTATTTAAAAATAGGATTCTTGATGATAGAGAGCAAATATTTTAATGCTGAAAAGCAACAGCTAGCTCTCTCCTGTGCCTCGTGCTTTATCAGGTATGCTGCAGTGCTTCTGGAGTAACAGCATCATTCCAGTGCTTCTGCAATCATAAGAGTATGTGGGGATGATGCCATTTTGCTCTTTATAAAATATTCACTCATTTAGACAATAAGAAGAAACAGCAGTGAGTATATGGTTAGATGATAAAGACAGAACATAATTAAAAGGAACAATTATGAGATGAAGATCCCATATATGAATGTTCTTTCCACAACATTCTTCATGGTTCTCACCAAACTCATCAAACACTTGCAAATTTAGAGACAATAATACCTGGAATGCATCTGAGTTTAAATCATAAAGAATGAAAATTGTCCATGCCTTTTTTCCAAGTCCATTCTTAACCATATTTGTGCAGGCTATGAGAATACTTTTCTACTTTAAGGGTATGACTTTCCTCAAAGGGCCAGGTTAAAACCACCAACTGATTGGAACAGGTTCTACAAGCAGGGCTACAGGCACCAGGAGCTACTTGGTCACCTATATGTGTCCACTAACTCAGAACGATGCACATTTAAGTTGTATGGTGATAGGAAGAAGATGGGGGTCTAGTAGGGTCATTAAATTACAAGCAACTAGGGACAAGTTGATTTTATCAAATATAAGAAGAAACTAAAGAAATGAAAACATTTAAGGAAGAGGGTTGAGAAAGAAAGCAGGTAAATATGATTTGGGGGGACCAGGTTCTTCTATAAAGTGACCTGGTTTCATAGGCCCAATTGATTTGCTGTGCCAGCCAAGTTTTCACTATTGAGTAGTCACTTAAACCGAATTCATAGCTGTGGTGCCCAGAGTCCAGGGTCTGTTTAAGTGTTCCCGACATCCAAGGTTCAGGATCTCAACAGTAATGATGAGAGTAGAGAGAGATCATCACTACTTTTAGGATATTTCCCTAAGACAAAGTCTATCTTCCATCCCAAGATACATGATCAGAACATAAAGAGGAAACAACTATAATGTGTAGACCCTCATATACCCCATGCTGAAAGGGACTTAGGAGCCTGGATCTAAGAAAACAGAAGTTGACATCTTGGAACACTTTGCATCTGACCTTGAATAAGGCTCAAGGACAAAGACAAAAGTGAATCCTTTCCCAGTTCCTTAAATATGTGCTACCATCTTTATTGAGGCATTAAAATTATGTATGCATTTGGGCATTTACTCAAGAATCATTGATGAACTAAACATAATGCTATCATAATGCTACCACTATTGTTCCAGGGCTCGGTGACAAGGCAAAGCATCAGCCCAACACATAGGTTCTGTCCTTTCTGGGCCTCACAGTCTAAGTGGACAGTGAGCACTTAACATCAGCAATTATATACAGGGAGTGGTGTGTGACAATAAGAAGATGCATTGTTACCTGGTCACAGAGTTAGACTCCTTTGTTTAGATTTAGGAAGGAATAGTCAAGGAAAATTTCTAGGAGGAAGCAATACTTAATTGGAGACTTAAAAGAGAAATAGAAGTTAGCCAAGAGGAAGCTGTAATGTGCAAGAAAGCAAGAAAGATACCTGTCTATTGTGTCTTGCTTATGAAAGCTGGAAAGTTTGTAGGGATGGTACGAAGAGTATAGAAGTTTTTAAGGGTATAATGGCCCAGAGATGGGGGAGATTATGTATGGTGGCATCCAGTGACCTTGTAAACTTCTCAAGGACAGGAAATGTATTGTACTTTCTTCATTTATTAATTAGCTACAGTGAGGTGCAATGGTGCATACCTGTAACCCTAGTACTTTGAGGGTGAACTAGGAGGATACCAAGTTTGAGACCAGCCTCACCAATTTAGTGAGACCCTCAACAACTTAGAAAGATTCTGTTTCAGAATAAAAAATAAAATTGAGCATGCAGTGTAGCTGGGAGGTAGAAGGTCCCTGGGTTCAAGCCCTGGCACAAAACCCAAAATATATTGGCTGCAAAGTAAGTAGATTATGCATTGAAAATGCTCTATTAGTATTTGTCAAATATCTACTGGGAATTTGTTGGTAGTAACTGAAGCCACTGAAGCCTAAAATTCTCTCAAATACGCCACATGATCACACTCAAAAAATACTTAGGAGAGTTTGCTTTCTTTTAAGGAAGTGTGTGTGTGTGTGTGTGTGTGTGTGTGTGTGCGCGCGCGCGCGCGCGCGCGCGTGCGCGTGCGCATTGAGTGTAATGCCTCTTTCCATTCTCTTAGTCTCTAATACCTCCTATTTTCCTGTTTCTGACTAACCCCCATTTAGGAATTTGTGTCTGTAACCCTTGGTTTAGGATTTATCAGGGAGAAGCCCAAGCTAAGAATGCAATCCACCATAGCATGAATAAATAAATAAATATGGGAAGAGTTTATTGATAAGTTAGTTCCAAGTCTGGATGATATCAACGCATGTTAGACATAGTAAGTTCTGGTCAAGGCATACAACTGAGACCTAAAAGTTAATCAGTCATTCTCATACTCACATGAAATATGCACCACATAGCACTGTTCATGGAATGGTGTGTGAGAGACCCTGACAACTCCACTGGTAAACAGTTCTTGGGTCCATGCTATCCTTTCTATACCTTTTGTGCATGAATTTTCCAGAGGAAAACTTGATAAACACGGCCAACAGTGCAGCAGTCTGCTGGCCTTTCAACAATTTTAGCTTTATATATAAAATAAATCACAATTTTCTAATACATTTTCCAACATCAGGGGCATTTAGTTCATAAGAACAAATAAAATTGCAACACATAAATCATCAAATCACTCATTTCTAAAAGTCAAAGGGACTCAACTGGCAGCTCAGATAGAAATATCATGTTGGATGTAGTAATCAAATGTTTAAAAACAATTTACCTTTTTTTCTGGTAACATTAAAAAAAATCCTCAAAGACAATTTTGGAGAATCATAGACTGTTACAATAAACTACAAAAAAGTAATCACTGCTTGGGTTTCTGGCAAGGTTCTTGCCATGTAAATGTTCATTTATCTGAAATTTGCTTAAAACAAATAGATTAGATTCATTTCAGGAACAAGAATGACATGACTTTTTTTGTTAACGCTGATTAATGATTTCAATTTCTAATGTCATTAGTCGACTATCATCATTTTACCATTAGAAAAAATGGTCCCCAGAATCTGCGGGTCTCTTCTAGACATGAATGTTTGCCCATTTCTTATATTCTACTGACCTCTAGAGACTACATGTGTGTGTATATAAATCATACACAATACGTGACTATAAACACATAAGATGTATATGCCCCACAGATTGAAAATAAAAGGACCTCAGTCACATAAGCCCATTTCATTTTGGGGAAATATGCACGATAACGTACATTCAGACAAAACCTCACAAGAGCACGATTAATGCGAAGCACGCAGACTACACCTATCCTGTGCTCCTTACTGGAGTGAGTGACGCTCAGGGCTCAGAACAGCGAATATCAGACAAACCGATCCTATCTTTGGTTTGTGACCTGCATCCGCAGTGGGTGGCAGGAGAGAATTCAGACTCTCCAGCTTGGCTTTTCATAAAGCCAGATTTATTTTTAGTTGGGAGCAGATCATTTTGTATGAGGATCTTCTCCCTGCAAATCCTAAGTGTCTGTATTTCTTTTCCGACTCTCTTCCTGACCAGGCAAGCGCGTAAAGTGGAGAAGTACCTCAGGAGACTCAAACAGCCTTGTAGTTCTTGCTTTTTCCTCTCTCTCAATGTCTGTAATTATTCAATGATTTCTGTCTGAAAATTTCAACACTAGAATAATTTCTAATTCCTTAAGAGTTCTGCTGTGGACCCGGGGTGTAGCTCAGTGGTAGACTGCTTGCCAAGCATGCACAGGCATCAATGTTCAATCCATCACAACAAACCACAACAAAAGCCAGTTGTGCCTTGTTCACCTGTCCTCCCTGGCATCTAGCATATGGAGTGTAAGATCATGAACAATTAATGTCATTTGGAGAAAAAAAGAAAAAAATATTTTACCATGAATATATGCACACGCTGTTTTACCAAGGAAGGACACACCCATTCATTCTTTCTCTCTCCCTTTCTCTCAATGCAAATATATGAACATGCATATATCCTATATGTATGTGTGTATATGTATATATGCACATATATGAACACATGCATAAATATAAATGCTGAGACATATTCTACATATGGTACTTATGATTATATTTGTCAGTTATTTTTTCTAACAGTTCTTTTATATTTTAAGCTTTACATTACTGACTCAATTCTCATTTAAAATATGGATTGGAAACTATTGACCCTATGTTACATCATCAGCTCTATTTGAACATTTAAAAACTCCAAGTAAAAATCTAACAGACTCATTTTTAATCTAGTGACAAAAGAGTATTTTTAAAGTACTAAGGTGACAATACCACTTTGAGCCCTTTAGCCTATCATGCCAATTATATTATATAGTATATATTTTATCACTTACATTACATTATGCATTTAGAAGCAGAAACATCTTGTGAATTTTTATTAGGTACTTCAACATGCTACCAATTACTAACATTCACATTTGTCTAGTAGGGATGAGGTAAGAGGAGAGAACATTGTTTAATATGACAGTGTTATAAAGTGGCAGATGTGACCACAGGATTTTGGAAATTTCCATGCCACCAGTATAAAAATAGAGGAGAAAATAAAATTCTAATTCTGTAGTAACACCCAGGAGAGGGCCAGGAGGTGGCTGGTGACTTTAACAGCAGTCTGGTAAGACCAGCTCTGCTTCTTCCCCTTCAGTATTTCAGCTGTATCCCGGTAGCCAAGAGGCTTTTACATTTTCACAGCATTGGAGGTCTCTGGGGACTGTGAAGACTTTCAGGGGGTCAAACCCTAAAAATAAATCATTATCAAGGGTTGACGAGCATGCAGCCAGTGATGGAAATGGAACTGGACAAGTGTCATTAAATAACTGTGCTATAGGCACCAATAGGCTGATTGCGTATTTAACAAGAGGAATATGCTAATCAGAACTTCGATCTACCCCCAAAAGGTAGATGCTTGCTTGAGCCACGTGGCCTTTTAAAAGACCTTCTAGGCCCAATTTCCAAATAGTTAATTGACAATGGTAGTTGGTCTGGCGATAGGGGCATGAGACAGTTCAGAAGGATGAAGCCGGTGACTGGCATCATTCAGACTGGTCGATGTACTTTTTTGCTCCTTAAAGAGGCTGGTAAGACCTTGGCACATAAACAGAGACAGGAAGCTGTCATTTATTACTAGAAAGACATCTCTGTGCCCCCAAATTGGAACTTAGCCCATCAAATTTTAGCGAACAGCTCCCTAACCCAGACTTTTTACATAATTAGACCTTCTGAATGATAATTCACTGGCTTGGATTTTGCTCCTCAAATCTGCCCTTCCATATCATTAGCAGAGGTGGCCACGATTCGAGAACTGATCACATCAGGTAGTTAGAGTGAAGTCAGGGGAGTCAGAAAAGAAATCTGAATAATCCCTATGCTGGAAACTCAAACCCTGGATAATCAGGACTGTTCTGTATTGGCAATTAGGATTCTGTCCAGTTAAGAGAAAGTTGTAATCCATTCAGCTTCAAGCCTGTAAAGTCACATGTCTCAAAAACTTGTATTTCAGCCTCCAATGGCTTAAAAAGTTCCCTTTAGTAGGTTGTCTCCAATTACAGAAATCCTCCACAAGTACAAGGCTGCAGAAGTATATTAAACCTGCAGGATACTTGTAGCTGGCTGTCTTACAGAGCCTTACAGCACACGCAATCTCGATGAATGATGTAATAACATCAAAGCAATCCACCATGATCTGATCATCTATTTGTTTGGGTCACAAGTACTGTCATCCATGGGGAGGAGAATTGTCTTTCAATACAAATTTCAGAGTGTGAAGTAAAGAGAGTTGCAGATGAATAAAGTCAGCGTAAACTGACTTTAAGATTACACCACCCCAACCACCAACTGACCTTACATTGTACTGAGATCCTTCACCGTGGATCTCGGTATATCTTCAGCCTGTCCAGAAGTATTGGAAGAACTGCAATGACTGCAGATCTGTAAGCAGAACAAGGTTTGGTCCCAACTGTCCGACAAAAGTGGACAGTAAAAAGACAGCTTGGGTGCAAAGCTCGACCCTGGTAGTACATCTGAATGTGGTTGCTTCTCTGCAAACAGGAGATAGTGATGATAGAGTTGCATTATGATACATACCTGCAACGAATGCCCCTACATTCGCTGGACATGCACTGCAGGTATGAATATGCTATGGATTTGTGAGTGCTGACTTTTCCAGGGTTTTTAAAAGCCTCTGCAAACACACAGAAGCAAAACAGTCAAATAAGGCAGGCTGAAGGAAATACGGGGGGAAAAAAATCCACCTACATTCAAGGTACGAGACAATAATTTCTAAGCCTTTGGGATCTATTTTTTTCCCTTGTATTGTAATGCAGTCAAGTGTATGAGTGATGCCTTTTGTGTTGATAATGTCAAGTGTGAATGTCATGGGCAGCCCCCCATCTCTGATGGTATTAAAATGGTGCGAAGATGAAAAGCTGGGGAAAGTAAATGGAACAAATTAAATTAAAGTGGATGGAGGACAAGGAAAGTCACTCATCTATAGTTTGCTCCCAGGTGATGGTGGTGACTCTGTCCACTGAAACAGGATGATAAAATGATAAAAGCAGTATTTTTTTGTGGCACTCCACTTATTTAATTGCAATTATAATTATTTTGTCTCCTTTGCATTGTGAAGACTATTAAATGCCATAAAACACCCCATATGTTTACATATAAACTTCCATTATACATCCTGAGCAGTCTCCCAGATGGAACTTGTCACTCAAATATACCCAGCATCATAGAGTTCAAGGTGAGCTGATCAAGGTTACTAACTGACACCGCATACAATCCAGGGAGGAGATTAATTCCAACACAGAGAGTATATACCTTTTCAGGGAGGAGAAAACGCTCAAATATCGTAAAAATCCATCCTAATCAATGTCAAGAGAACAGAGATGAACATAACTCTAATTGATTCTGCCCAGATAGCACAGAGACAATACCACACCTTTAAACTGCACATCTCATCTTTCACAAATGGTGAAAGCTTTCCCTATGAAAACATAAAAGCAAATACATAAACACAAAACCCCTCCCTAATGAGGCCATGACATGTACAGTGCAGACAAGAAACTGCAATAATTATAGGAGGAAGGTGTTTCTCGAAGCCACTGTCGACAGTGTTCCTCAACTTTAGCACCTGTGTCTAGATTATCTGCTGGCCTCTGGCTTCAAGAGTGTCTGGAGTTTCCTCAACCCTAAAAGGTAAAGCAGTATTCTGACCGTATCAACAGCTCCTCCAGGCTGCAATTTAATGGGAGAACAGATGCCCCCTAGACAGGTGTTCCAGAATCTCCCAAGGAAGTTACGTGGCCCAGTGTGGACTCCCTATTTCACTCCTTCCCCACACCTACCCACACTGAGTCTTGAAGTCTTCTGCAAGCTTCCAGATCACATCTCTACAGTGACTATCTCATCCTTTGGCTTGTCATTCAAGGCCCATGTTGGACCAGCATCCATTTTTGCCTGTGGCATGGTTTCCCACATGACCCTGGGATAGGGTTGATCAGAATGATTTTGTTTTCATCTTTTACTCCACTTTGAAGGAGTCCCTTCAACCCACAGAGACCTTTTTCTCTCCTGCTTTGCTAAGGGAGGGAGTTAGGTCCTGGCACATTCATAGCATTAGTTGGTTCTCCAGATCCTCTTCCCTTCCCAAGGCTGACAGCAGGAGGATAGGGATTTCTTCTTGTTCGGGGTACCACTGGCACATTTAACTCACATTGCCTTAGGTTTTGCCAGAGATCAGGGCTTACTGTTATGATGGAGATCTGAAGTCAACAGGCAAGAAAACTGAACTAGAACCTGAAATCTCCCACCAAATTGTAAAGCTTTACTTTTTAAAGGCGCAAAGAAAGCAAACAAACCACTATGTGTCAAACCCAAAAATTGTATTTGAATCAAAGGGGGAAAGAAAAAACCAACAGCAACCTGAACATCCTTATCCCAGTGGATTTACAATGCTAATTACAAAATATAAGAATACAACGAGTTGACAGTCATGCCTTCTAAACATAAGCTTTTTTTTTCCCTTCCAGAACAACAACAACAACAACAACAACAACAACAACAACAACAACAAAAAAATAACTGAATGAGTGTTAAATCAAAACATCCTATGGAACAGTTTACACCTCAGGAATGAAAACTGACAAAGAAGTGCTTTCATGCCACAGAAAGATCCACCAGCACAGAGGCAGGAAAAAACAGAAAGCTCTCCAACACAGGTTGAGCCCTTGAACTATCTGTGATTTCACAGGCTCCCTTGTCCCCGCACAGTAGAAAAAAATATATATACACTCTCCTTCACAATTGAAATTGGTTAACTGATCATTTCCAAAAATAAATATTCCTATAGATAGAGGTCATTGGTTGCCTGAAATTGCATCAGTACTTGTCTGGGCACTAGAATCCTGGGCTCCTCTGGGACGTCTTTGTCATTTTATCAGAGTGATTACCAGCAGAGTAGTTCCAGCATGGGTCTCCTCTGCTTCTAGCGCTTATGTTTGCTCTCTGCATTCCGATTTTCTCCATCAAGCCTTGTGGCTTTTGCTTTGGAAATCTGGCCCTTCATATCCAATGTTAATTACATTTCCTATTCTGAGGAAAATCCTATTGGGCTAATTTTTCAAAATCATATAATGAAAGAACTTCAGTGAAAAGCCATGTAGGTTTTCGATTGTTTTTTACGGGTAGATCTATTAAGCACTTAATATTCAGTGGGAAAACAGTCTCAGAGCAATGAAATTCTATTACTTTAGAGGTTGCATGCTTTTAATTTCTTAATATTTCATTACATGTTGGCAACTGGTGCATATTTTTATAATGCGTTTGATCATTACTCTTCTCAGGGTTTTCTATTTCAGTTCTTCCTCTGACATCATATTTGCATGTTAAAGGGTTTTAGCATTCAGGGATGAAATGTTCTGAATAGTAATGTGCAGTTAACTTGATTTTTTAAAAACGAAAAACAGCAAACAGACATTATATATAGGGACTAAGGAGAACAATCTCATAATTTTGAAATCGAAACTCAAGTTTTAATAGCTTTCTATAGAACATCATAAAAGGTAATGATTCAATATAATTCATTAATTAGCAAATTATGCAAAATGCTATCAGCAGAGTTTGGGGAAAAGGATGTTTTTTCCTTGCCTTTTATAAGTGTACTGCATTTTTCCTTGTTTTAAAAAAAATGATCTTTTCTTTGCTCTCCAGCAACATCTACTGGAAAAGTCAGAAAAATGCTATTTATATGAATCCGATAGTTTGTGTGAGGATAGCTTTGATTACCATCTACCTAAAAAGTGCATGCTGAACTATGCTCCAGTTTACAATGCAGTTCTTCCTGCTTACTTTAGTTTCATTTCATTCTCTTGGAGAAGGATAGCAACTCAGTGATGCGTACAGCCCAGCCTCAACTTTGAACGTATCCCCACCTCACCTTGAGGAAGAAATTTTCAGAAACAAAAGTAAAAAGCACATATGATAAAGACAACATATTTCTCCAGGCCTGTCTTCTCAGTGCTTGCAACTTATTCAAGAAAGCCTCATCACGATCAACAGCAGAATAACAGCTCTTGATAGGGTTAGAAGGAATCAGAGAAAAGATCTATGCCAGAAGGCCAGGTCAAAGAGGACTGAATTCAAAAGAAGCTCTTTCGAGCTTCTACAAAGTTTCTTAAGTCGAAAAAGAAAAAACCGCACGGCAGGTGATTTTAAAACTCACTACGTGATCACCAGCATTTTTATATTAAAAACTCTAAAACAGTTTCTTTTTTCATTTCTTGCATCTTTCTCTGCTTTTTAAACCTTCAGAAAAAATTAAGTTTTCCCACACCTCTATCAGGGTATTCCCTGAAAACTTTGGCTAGAGATTTTCTGTGGATGATGAGGTATAATCAGACCCACAGACCACTTGGTCCCTAGTCCTCAATATCTACCCGCCCGATGTCCTCATAGAACTGGATTCATGAGCTGCACCCACAAATGCCATCAGATGGTCGGGCAAACACAAGACAAGCCAGAGTGAGGTATTGAGGAGTGAGTTTGCTTTGGACACTCAGCTAGAAAAAAACCAACATGATCACCAAATACATAAGCTATCTTCTTATATGTACTAGCTGAACGCAACAATACCACTGTATCGCAGTTCCTTCTAGGACCAAACCTTGGGGAGGTACGGAAGTCACCTTTCTATAGCTCCTTTCCCGAGAAGCATTCTTTTAACAGAATCCTGTACTTTTAATATTAAGACTTCCCCAGAATCATTTAAAAATCAATGGAAACATATCAGGTAACATTGTAGGCAAAAAGCTGGATAGAATTGGATGGCGGTCATTCTTAAATTAAAAAAAAAGTTTAGCCAATTAGTGTGTTTTTTGCATTCTCAAATATCAATTCGTTCACACCAGCAATAAATTTTAGCAGCAGAAGCGATGAATACAAAATCCACAAAGACTCAGGTTAAAATCAAATAGCCCAAACTTTAAAATAGCACCAAGCAACATTAATTCAGTGTGGGAAGATTGAAGTGTATTGTTGCATTTTGTGTCGATTCCATGTTAAAATAGATTGTGAGCTTTTTAAAGCTTCATCCCAAAGCTCTTTAAAGGAGAAATGCCATCAAATGTATTCTACAACTCCCATTCATAGTGCACAAAATGAACATCTTCCTTAAAGCTACCCACAGTGGAGGGCCACATGCCTTCTAGATTTAGGGTCCTCCCGCAAAGTTCCTACTCCAACCTGGTAATTAGTCCCCTCCGTTATTAAGCCGCTTAAAATCCACAAAGATCTGTCCAACAGCACCTCCAGAGTTAACTACCTTTTAAACTGTCATAATTCAGTTATCCCGATTATTCACTGGATCCGTTTCTAACACATGCCCTAACCTGATGTTTTAACTTCATATTTCATTTGGGACAACACTTAATCTCCATTTAGGAAACATCAACCTGACAGAGGTTAAGGAGATAGAGGAAGCACCTCACCCACAGAGCCAAGCCAAACAGACCCGAGCAGCTAGACTTAAATAAACTCTACCCTTGCTTAAACCTCCGGTGAAAAATTATTACAACGCATCAGAAGTTCAGTTAGAGGAAAAAATTTCAAATGCCAGTTGTCTCCCAGGGTTTAAGTCCCGGAGTTCAAAAGCAGTATCAATTGGATTATATTTCCCCCCTTCCGTGAGCTGTTTAGAATTTAACGTAACGTCGTAAACTGCTATTCTGATCAAAATCATCTTTCTCATCTCTCCCCTTAAATAAAAGGGAGGAGAAATCCTTCAGTATAAGCGCATTTACTACACGAATCTATTTTCAATTGAATTTGCTGCATGCTCTAATTCATCAAAATTAATACAGGTACTTTCTATGTTAAACAAAAGGAAGCCGACTGAAAAATCGGCTTCTGCTGCGGATGCCTTTCTCAATTACAAAACGGTAAAAACAGAGATTTAACTAAGCCACTCGGTCAAACCCTCCGGATCGGCGCTCTTACCTGCCTCGGCAGAAGGTTTCCTTGCCTTGTTAGTGACTTGCAGCATCGCTAGCTCGCTCCAATCCTCACCACCGGTCTCAAATTACACCGCTAAGTCCACCCCCCTCGCCTTTTCCCCCCTTTTCTTTCTCTCTCTCTTTTTTTTCCTTTTCTTTTCTTTCTTTCTCTCTCTCTTTTTTTTTCCAGCAAGAAAATGCTTATTGAAAGTGATTAGTTTTTGTTGTCGCTTTTAAGTCCCTCCTGCGGGAAGGAACCGGGAGCAATGTGACGCCACCTTTTAATCTTTTGTAAGAGTGAAGAGGCAGAAAAGGAACGCTCGATCAAACTGAGCTGCACACATGACTCAAACTCGCAGGAGAGCTGCCGCTGCCTGGTGAAAGCAGCGCCAGGCTGGAGCGGAGGAACAGAGAAGAGAGTCTATGCAACGTGACAACGTCGGTGCCTCAAGACAGGAGCACAGAGAACAATGAGCGAGGGAAAGACGGCGCAGAGGGAGAGAGGGAGAGATGGAGAGAGAGGGGAAGACAGAGAGAGGGGGAGAGAGACGGAGAGAGAGGCAGAGAGGGAGAGATGGAGAGAGAAGGGGAGAGGGAGAGGGAGAGAGAACACGGAGGGAAGATAGAGCGGGTTTCAGGCAAAGGATTCTCAGAATAAAAGCCACAGTGCAGTGTCTGGCAGCTTCCGTTTTTATCTCAGCGAGCATGATACACTGCCTCTCTCATTTAGAAACACATTCGTGTATCTTCCAGGTTTGAAAACTGAGATAATCGCAACGTGTCTCTGGTTTTGTCTGATTGGCATTTAACTGTGCCGTGTACCTGTGATTTTTTTTTTTTAGGATGCATTTATGTGCAATTTATTTCGCATATTTATTTATGTAGGCAAAAATGAAAGCTGCTAATTTCTACGGCAATTTGCAATGTAGTTTTACTGGCAGATGGAACTCTACTTATCATAACTGCTGACAAACTGCCACGGGTAAACAAAAGAAGAAACAAATGCTTCGTCTTGATAATTGTGTTAAAATTTTTATTTAAAAAGCCCATACCAAAATATTAGCACTTGCAAAACTGGTATTTCCTGGTTCAAGTTTAAAAGATGCGCCTCTCCATGAGTTTTTAGTAATAAAGGCAAAATAAAAGGGAAGGCATGATGCTGGAAGAAAAGGTGGTGGGAAAGAGCCTGTCAGGAAAGTGAAAACCTAAATTCTTACTGATTCTCCTCCCAAAGTGATGAGTGATTACAATCTGGGGTCCTGGAGCAGAGTTTTTGAGTCATTCTTGCTACACACTTTTGCTACAACCTCTCTCTGGCTTTCAGGTAGCATTTTAAAGTAGGTTCCATTTTTAAAACAAAGTCAAAAAGAAATGATTTCCCAATTCAAATCATATCAACTGCTGTCTCAACAGCTGGGTTCTTCCTCTATTGCTCACCTGATATAGGGGGCCAGGATGATACAGTTAAATTCCCAAAGTAACCTCTTTTAAAAAGGATATAAATTGCTGATTCCAAGGTCAAATATTTGGTGGAAGTGAAGTTACTGGTGTAAATGACTGCTTGCTTCCCATGGTAACATGAGTTGAAGCCCTGGTAAACCAGCAGGAAGAGAAGGCCAACTATTAAAATGACCATCTCTTTGCAATTAAGCAGTAACTTTATTTTGAGAAGGCAAATCTCACATGCCCTCCTTGTAAGTTATTTTGAAAAAACTAAAAAAACAAGTAAAAAAAAATAAAAGAATGACTTTTATTTCAACTACGTTTTATACTCAGAGACCCTCAGCATCTTGTAATTTGGAATTCCTGGGGAAACCGCCATCTAGAATCATTCTCAGAAGAGTCACACCCTCCTCACTTGACCTGGCCTCAGTGCTGCATGGAGTGAGGAAAATCATGTGAATCTTGGAGTGTTAAGAATTTTTATAGTTTGCTAATAGAGCATGCTTTAATCATGTGAAACTCGGAGTGTTAAGAATTTTTATAGTTTGCTAATAGAGCATGCTTTTTTTTTTTTGCTGGACCCCAATAAAGAAGTATTCCCACCTCCAAGGTACACAGGTGGAAACTCTACTTACCATGAAGGCAGTTCAGAGGATGGAGGGTACATGGGCTGAGCAAGAGGCAACTGACCAGAGAACAGAGTACTCAGATGTAGATACAGAAAGGAGGCTGGGAGGCCCGGAGACATGCAAAAGAGGTGGTGCCTGGTAAGTTCAGAATTCTCACAGACATGTCTCAGAGTGGATTGGAAGTGGCCTCCTTTAAATGACATTATTGATATAGGTCCTATAGTTAAAATTAACTCTATGCAAGGGCTGAAGTGGACTAAAGAATTTTCTGCCAATAAAAAGGAGACTCAGTTACAAAGATGAAACTATTTCAGCCCTCATACAAGCAGGGGAAGGGGTCTGAGGCTCCAGGATCAGGATCAGCAAAATATAGCCAGTGAAAGATAAAAAAAAGAAAATTAAGGCCAGACAAGAAGGTTTTTATAAAAAGCTATAAATGACGACTGTCAGTGTTGTTGTTTATTTTTACCACTTTCATAGAGAGGAGGTGGCTACTTTGAGTGGACATCATTTGGACTGTGACATATATACTTGATTCTTAAAGCTATCTTGAGTGAAGGGGCTCTCTCTGATTTTTCTGGTATGTAAATATTACCAGAATGTGGCTTTTTCATGACTTATTTATATGTGTGGGGGTTTATGCTCATGTGCTTATATTGTGGAATGTAACACTGTAGTTTTATTCCCAGTTTTGGGAACTAGGCTGCCCGGGATCGAATCCCAGCCTTATTTACCACCTGCTTGCTGTGACCTTGAACCAGTTATTTTTATCTCTCTGGCTTTTCCTCATCTTAAAATGGGTGCGATTTTACTTGCCTCATGGGCTTTCCGGGCTGTCGTGAAAAATAAAGGAAGCATGTCCTGTTGGGGTGTGTTCCAGGCATATAGCAAGTGCTTTGCTTGCTGACTTCTCCTATCAGCTACCGTTTTGAATTTTTTGCCCCCAGTGGGCAACAGACAGTATTTAATCATCTCAAAATGGAAGACTCACAGAGTCCTCTTCCCAATCTGACCTTCCTTACAGGTCCTAGTTATTCAAACTGCCCTCTAGGTCTCTCCACTTGGATAACACGCTTAAAACGCAACGAGTTATACAACCCGATGCATGCATCAACCCTCAGCGTGAGCTTTCCCTCCAGACTCACTCACTAGTGAAAATGTAAAAATCTCGGAGTCATTCAGGACTGACTTCTTTCGTTTCTTTTGAATCAGGCAATTATCTGTGACTATCAAATGGCACACCTGTATCTCTTAACGATCTGCTGTTTCATTTCTAGGCCCAGCCCCTTCTTGATCTTTCCACACAGCCCTATCTGGGCTTCTCTTTTCTGTGCTGAGTACATGTGGGGTGGGGATGTGTACCACCCACTGTTGGGCACATTCCTGAGGGTCCTGCCAATGCCCACACCAGATTATAACACCATCTTTCCCCTCTCAGTTAGGATCTGAGTGAGGGAGAATGACATTAGTCTAGATGTGACCTTGAATCGGCTCTGATGTATAAAGCAGCTAGTCTTTGGCACACCGGCGCTATTAGTGCCTTGTTAGTTGCGATGCTGCTCCCCACTGTCATGACACAGCTTATTGAAAACAAGCGTTTTAAGAGGCATTCTTTTCTTCTCCAACTTATCCTTCACAAGCTAGAATCACCTTCTTAAAATGCCACTCTGAATGACATCCATTCCCAATAGTTATTGATTGGTCAATTGAAAGTCTGTTTTATTTCATTATCTTACGTATCGGCTCAAAAACCATCAAAGGTTCACAATTCCTTAGAGAATAAAGTGCAGATTTCTTTGCCTCCTACTGAGTCGCCTCTGTGGTTTGACTCGGATGCACCCCTGGAACCCTCCCTTCTATCAGTACCAGACAAGGGCTTGCTGCCCCCAGCCTGATCCATATGCAGTCACCCGCCCATTTCCATCCCCGCAAGAGCTGCACATACATTCCTTGCTCTCATTACAACACTCTTCTTCATTGCTACATATTTAACTTCAATCTTTTTTATCTAAGACCAGAACAAGTTACAAGTTCTCTAGAAAGATGTCCTTGACCTTCCTGGTTTACAGCAGTGAAATTGCTTTAATCACAGTAGCTATCCAAGTGCCCCAGGAAAGGTGGTGTATATCATCATTAGAAACTTGACTTTGGAGCCAGCCCTGGGTCCAAATCCTGACCCTGAAATCTGCTTCCTAATTGTGGAACATTGGTCAAACTCTTTCTTCTCTAAACCTTGCTCTTCTCATCTGCAAAATATTGGGAGGATTTAACTATCTAATAAAAGTAAAACAATTTGCACAAATCTTAGTTTATGGGTAGCACCTATACAATAAAGAGTAGTTAGCAATAATACAAGCGCTTCCTCAATGAAAAAGACTCACCATTGCCTCTCATTTCTATGCCTCCCACATCACCCACAAAATGGCTGTTAACATAATTTTAAAGAAAATGACACTGAGGCTTAGCGAAATTAGCTCATTAATGCCACATAAGTAGCAAGTGGCAAAGCTAGAGTATAAACCTCTATCTTTCTACCTTCTAGAGATTTTGTTGTCGTTGTTTTGTTTTGTTTTAATCTATGCCGATCAAAAATAATGCCCTAGAAGGAGCATTATAAGGTGTAATATATATAAGGTGTAATGTTTACACCTTATATATAAGGTGTAATGTCTACACCTTAGTATTAGGTTGTTATTATTTTCTGGGTTACTAGGGCATTGGCGTACTTTTCCAATTATATCATAAACTAAATGAGAACAATATTCATGTTTTAAACATCTCTGCATCTTTCTTACCTTTCATAAATCTTTAAACAAAGTAGCTTGCTTACTCGGTAAATGTTTGTTGACTGCTTGATCGTCTGCACTTATGAGGATTAAAGTTTTTAACTACATTTAAATTCAGTGACACTATTTTTTGAGGAAATGGCTTCATCATTTCTATGAACACCATCATAATTATACAAAATAATATAAAAGACAAACATTCCATATGAATGAGCCATACAGATAGGAACGAAGAGAGTTTTCTGCAAAAGAGCCGTAGGAATGTGATACTCATTGATTCGGTTCCTCATAGTTGGCATTTATATTCTGTTTAACGATGGGGCCCTCAGGCACCCGTACTATACATGGGAATGGGGAGGTTATTAGCTCAAAGTCATCCTTTCAAGGTTATTCAGAAAGGCAAAAATGACTAGACACTGCAGCTTCCAGTCACCTTTCATTCTTTCTCTTAAGAAAGTACAATAATTAGGTTCTCAACTTATTTTCTCTCTCTGGTAACTCTATGTAGTACTAAAAAACCTAAAACAACAAAAAAGTATTCAGTCAACCAATATATTTGTCTGTGTACCTGGTGATGGACAATAGTGTTGAATTTTTACCAAGTTGTAGAAGTATTTTTATTCGACGCACACATACACACTACATGCCCATGGTCTCTAATCTATTTGTACATGAGTATAAAACAATCAAAATAAGAGGAGAAATGTCCACATGTTCCTCATATGGAATAATCAATGGTATCAAGCGCTCATCTTGTCCTACCTTACAATATTTGCATAGACTTCACCAGTTCAGGATGCTTTAGATGTTCTTGTTCAATGCTGTATTTCTGGCACACAGAACCTTGCATAATACATAGTGAGTGCTCAACATACATGTGTTTGAGAAATGAAGGAGTGATTGGACTCACTCTCCCATCTTTGCCTAAATACATCTTGTAATTCATTCTGCCACCTTTGCATGTGCTGCTCTCACATGACATTTGGTGAGAGAAATGTGGTGTGCTCCCTCTTTTCCTCATCCTCATTAAATCCTTTCTGGAGCAGATTAGCTCATGGTATAGGCTCAAATTTCAAAGCATCCATGGCCTGGAACATTTTATTACATATGATTTTCCAATTAATCTTGTCTTCCCCTTGGATATCTTAAGTTGTTGGAGAACTGTTATTCTTCTATTATTACTTTTACTGGATTCCTATCTTAATTAATGCACAGACTTTAAGTTCTCCAAAGGTTAAAAGAACTGTCTTTATTTTCGATTTAGTATATATTGTGATTCCTTCGAGTCCTACCTTGTACATAGAATGTGCTTGCAAAACGTGTTGATTTGGTGTTTAAACTGAACGTATCGATAAGTATACAATTCTATCCTTCAGAAATTATGGGAAAGAGCTTATAATACAGTTTCTAAGCTTTAAAAAATGGCTGTTAGAATATATCCTGAAAAATGATAAGAGTTCATAACATTTTTTGTATCCTTTTTACCCTGGAGGTAGTATGAAAGGCTATTCACTTATTCACCTCAGAATCTATCTTTTTTGAGCACATGCTTTGAGTCAACCAGTGGTCAAGTTAATGTCAAATTTAGCTCATTCCATCAAATTGAGAATCTCATGGCAGGAAGAATTAGCAAGTGCCCTGCGGAAGAATACTTTTGCCCTAATCATGGGCTCACCAGGTGGAAGTCATGTTGAGCTGACCCATGGGCAACTAATTCTTCCAGAGAGGGCTTTTCAATCCTACCAGGTCCTTCTGGGGAGTCATTGCAGGTCCAATTAAGCACTTATGTTTTCGGGGAGTTTGTTTATCCTTAGGGTGAATATGATAGGGACAAACATTACAGGAGACACCTCATCCTAACATGAATTTCCCCTTGGAGGAAGGGAGCTCTCCTGGTAGAGACCTTTCACCCTCCTAACACTTCTGTCTGGATTCACCAGATGTTCATGCTGCTGGAATCATCTATAAATTACTGTTTTTCTGAACAAAAAAAGAAAAACATTCTCCAAAATGAAAGAAAGGGAACATAACCTTTGAAGTTTCAAAATGTCCTTAATGTTCTTATTTCTAAAGATGAGATAATTCAGGTCCAATGAGTATAGAACATGATTAAAGGTTTGTGATATAAATAGCTTTCTGAAATTAGTTTATTGAATATTGTAATTATATCAGATCTTATTTAGCCAATTAAAACAAATTATTTTGCCTATAAGATTGCTAATGTTAATTACCATGTTCTGGCATTTTGGTTTTTGTCTGCTGAACAGAAGTCGTTCTCGTCTGTTTTCCATTACTGTTTTGCATAGCGATTTGAAGAGCTCCTTTAAGTAAAAACCAAAGCAGTAGCCACCTAATCATAAAGTAAAAATGGGAAGCAAATCAAGGGAGAACCTCACATCTCTGCTTCCCATGGTGGACCAAATAGAGTTGGCCTCAATGAAACTCTAAGTAAGAATTTACGTTCCTCTCCGTTGAGCTGAATACAGGCTTCGGTGGACTATTTGGTTCTTGTTACTGATGTTTTTCAATATGAAACATTTGAAAGCATCCAACCAGAAGTTGCACAATGATCACAGCCTTGAACGTATTCATCAGAAAAACGCATTCACTGCTACAGGTTTTATTTTTACAGTAACTAGTGTGCTGCACTGCTTGCCAGTTTCTTCAATACTCTTACCCATGACAATCACAAAAGCAATTCACAACCTGACTTATCAGATAGTTCTGTTTTACAATAATCTGGTTGCTATTTGTAAAATCCAGGATAAAACAGTGCAATTTCTGATGTTGAATATCTGAAAAGCTCTGGAAGCTGCTAGGGAGAGATATGCACTAAAATATGTAATGCGATGGAATTACAACAAACAGACATTCTGGAGAGTATACACTCTAGTGCATCTCAGAGTACGTGACATTTAATGGTGCTACTTTCAAGATTTCCAACTAAATTCTGTGTTTAAGCAGCCCCTTCCCACTCTGCTTTCCATAGTTCCAGATTTAACTCTTTCATTAAAAAAAAAACTCTCTCAAAAAGAACGATCAGTCAAAAATGATTGCCTCTGAATAACTCTTTCCAGAACAAAATGGAGGTAAGAATCTCAATTAAATAGTTTACTTCATGAGCTCGTTCCTAAATCTCTAGCTGTGCCTTGAAAGCAACGGCATCTTTCTGATGAGAATTTAACTCAAACAAAAAATAGTGAGTTTTAGCAGCTGACAAATCCCCCATAATAAGGGACTTACCCAACAAAAAATAAACCACTTTTCTAGTGATTATGCTTTGTAGATATCAAAGAAGAGTGCCATACATATTCTCTTAAAAAGCACAGACACCAGTGAAATCCTTTTGGGTGTTTGCATGACCATTTAGTGTGTAAAAAATGTGGAAATGGCAAGGACCACTGAGAGGCAGTAGAGTGCAATAGAAAAAGCTGTATTTCAGTCCCAGCTCTGCCGCCATCTCAAAATATGACACTGGCCGAATCACAGAACCACTCTCAGTCTCAACTTCTCCATCCACTAAATGGGACTGGTGTCTCCTAGTTTTTGATAATAAGGTTAATAAAAGCATTAGCATACCTTTAATAGCCAAGTCCCCTCTCTTTTCTTGGTGCAGTCCCATTCTACCAAAGCTATACCTTCTCTAAGGAAATAAGAGATGGTATTCTGGAAGCTGAATGTTCTTTTGGAGGCTTCTGGAGCAGCAATTAATAGAGTGGTGCAATAAGCCACTCAATAACCCTGAATTCGCTGAAAGAATTAAAGCAGCTCACCTCTGCTCCTGGGAGTGTAGTACCATGTACTCAGAGGATGCTCAATAAATATTAGCTGATGATGATATTGACAGGGTACCACATACAGTCACAGCACTAAGTGAGTGACTAAATTTACAATTGTTCATAAAACACACTGAAAATTATTGGCAAAAAAAGAAACCGATGCCTGACCTCATTTGCTCTATTATGATATCACCTCGTGCATAATAAGAACATCACCAATCCCTGGAAGCTTAATGGCCTTGTCCATATGACTTGGGAGAATAAAAATAAGATCATCCTTCAAAATAAATTCAGAATTTGGATGCTACTTAAAATATCCATTATCATCCTTCTAGTGCCGCCCACTATTGTTCCTTTTCTGGATTATTATGGAGCCTCCCAAATGACCTCCACATCTCTACTTTTGACTCCTGTCATTATTTTTACTCTAAGGCCTCCCAATGTACCCTACCTTCATGTCTACATCCTCTTGTATATATTTCTCTTCTACCGACTATATGACTGGCTTGGTAAATTGTCTTGGCCAACAGGAAATAAGCAATTGTAATACAAGTAAAAGCACAATAAACTCATATGTCCTTGGTGGTGGTGGTGATTCTGTGGGGTCAAGCCCTTGCTGTCCCATCAGCTAGATGGAACCATGTAAGTGTGCCCAGGCAAGCCTAGCAAAACAACTGCCCAATGAATACACCAAACTTCAAGGAATAATAAATTACTTGTATTTCAAGACACCTAGCTACAGTGAAGTTTATTATCTAGTAATAGGTAATTAATATGGCCCCCTAGTGATTCTTGTGAAATCTATAATCAGAGAGCATCTTCCGTACCATAAACCAAAAAATCTCACTCCTCACATACAAACCATCTGAGAGCTCTGCTTTTAGTAATAAAAGTCTTCCCAGTGTTTTTTAAAGACTTGGTTCTCTTTGTCCTTCCCTTAGTTTATCAGACCTCAACTACTCCTTCTCTTTCTCTCTCTCTCTCTCTCTCTCTCTCTCTCTCTCTCTTCAGTTGCATGAATTCTGCCTAGAGCATACTTCCTTGTGAACACTCCCCATTTAAGGGTTTCCTCCAATTACTATTTTTTTACAATGATACCTAATCACCAAATCAAAACTAAATCACCCCCTACAATACTCAAATACCCTATTCTCCTTTCTCATTCTTTCTCTATTGCACTTAATACTTTTAAATTAATATATAATTTACTCATTTTGGTTCACATATGATGCCAATGATCAGAATGCAAATTCCAAGACAGCATGGTTTGCTGATGAGTATCCATACCTACAACCATGGCTGATACATAAGATAGGCTTAATAAGTGTCTGCTCAATTCATCAATTGGGTTAAGGTGCTTTGGGTACCACTTAGAGAGATGTATGAGACACCACTTGACAGAACATAGAAGTAATCTTGTAGTCAAGGAAAAGAGAAGATCAAGAAAATTATTTGGGAAGTGTTTTATCTGAGGGGAGAGGGTTTTTAGTAGGTGATGAGAACTGTCAACCAATCCAAGAGGCTAGACCAGACTAGCCACCTTGGTGAAACTCAGGAGACAGCCAGGGAAGAAAGGAGATGCTCCAAGTTGCTTGAATCTGAAAGGCAAATAGTACTAGAAGAAGGTGCCCCCAAAGAGTAAATCAGATCCATCACAAAGTTGGTGAAGCACCAGCCATAGGCTTCAACACCCCACTTGTCCATTCTACAAAGGCACAGCCCAAGCTGGTGGTACGGCTGATGCTTGATGCTCAGGTGGGTAGCCAATAATTTACCTTAGTACACAACAGATGTGGACTGGAAAGACTTCCCTCCACCTCCCTGACTCATTATTTGTGCAAATCACTTCTGAAACTGTCCATTTTCTTCTCACCCCACACCTCATTTTCCCTTTTGCTCTGCAATTATATATTATCTGGCACTATAATTGTATTGTGTATAGCAGCCATGCAAACTATATTGTTAGGAGAAAAATAATACATCTTAGCTCAACTAGATTCTTCTGTGTGGGGAATAAAGGATGTGGGTCTCTTAGAGTTCTTAATAGACAGCTTGCTCTGTTCAATTTCCCTAAAAATGAAAATTGCCAAGGAGCCAAGTATGCAGGAGATGTATGGTTGGAGGGTATTGCAGCCTGGTGTTTCCGTTGATGGATGCTGTCCGCTGAATGACTGAGAGTACCAGTTAACTCACTACCAGGGCTCCTGCTTCCAGGGACTCTGGGGAAAGTCAGCCCTTCCCATAGCAATCCCTCCTCCTTCCCTGCATCTCTGTAACTGCTTCAGTAAGTCATTTGTGGCTTTTCCAAGTCACAACAATACCAGGCACAGCTATTATTCCAGCCCAGTAGATGATGAGGCTGAAAGGTTGTGCTGGGACTTGGTCTCCTTTTATCCTTTTTTTTAATGGTTCTAAAGTATATATTTCAGCATTTGATCCCACTTAACATAAAATATTTACTGCATGATTTACGGTGGGGGGAATGTCATTTAAAAAAAATCCTTTAGCTTAATTATGAGAGATGTAAATGTGGTCTCACTTGTTGGGGGAAAAAGTTACTCTTAACAATGAGGTGTAAATTGGTGTCTGCTTAATCTGTTCACAGCAGGAACAAAGTCCAACGGCTCGCCTCCTCGCCCTTATTTTTGCAGGAGGACCTGGAAATTAATGTGTCCTTGGGAGTTCTTGCAGCATTTCTGATATCTTGAGAGAGAAAAGAGAGAGAGAGAGAGAGAGAGAGAGAGAGAGAGAGAGAGAGAGAGAGAGAGAGAGAGAGAGAGAGATGGGCATTTCATGCTTGATCCTACTACCAGCTGTAAGGACATCTATTTCACTCCATTTTCAGCATCTGTGTTGAGCTGTGGACCGAGGCTGCATTGTCTGACCTCAGTCGCAGGCAGCAAAGACTCACCCTTCTCTGGGCACTCCTCCTCCCCTACGATTCACGGCCTCCTGCATATCCTGAAATGGAGTGAAATTAATAGAGGAACCAGCCTGTTATTTATACAATGACCTTGGGCTCCTGGGGGAATTGGAGGCACTATTCTTTCACTCATGATGTTTTACATTTCAAAGAGCCTAGCTAGCTTTGATATTAAAGAATGAAATGTGCAATGTAATTGTTATTGTTTTATGACCTTTAATAGGTTAATCAGGCTGCATCAGGTTTTCCACTGTGTGGTTCTGTTCCAAAAGAAACGATTTGCCTCATAGTCAACGTCTTCTGACAAAGGGGCTCAACACTAGTATTGGGGAGAATGAATATACGGAAGTAACTAAATCCTCAAGAAGAACGTTCACTTTTTCACCTCAGTTCCTCTCCCATAGGGGTAATATAAGTTTTTTTTAGCTTTGTAGCTATTGAAATTGGAGGCCAGATCATACGTAGTTGTTTGGGGACTGTCTCGTGTATTCTGGGCCATGTAGCAATATCCCTGGTTTCTACCCAATAGATGCCAATAGTACTTTTCCCTCCTTTATGACAATCAAATGTCTCTAGACAATGCCAGCTATCCCCAGGGGACCAAAATCTATCCCTATTCAGAAACATAAGATTCATATAAAAGTTGAGTGGGGGTAGAGTGAGGGGCATTCTTTTTAGGGGATTATAAATATGCATAGAACCTACTGGTTTGTTTATTTATTTATTTCTATAATTATTTATTTATTTATTTGTGGGTCTGGGGATGGAACCCAAAGGCATTTGACCTCCGAGCTACAGCCCCTGCCCTATTTTTTAATCTTTATTTTGAAGCTGGGTCTCACTGAGTTGCAGACGGCCTCACTAAGTAGCTGAGGCTGTCCTCGAACCGCGATCCTCCGTCTCAGACTCCGGAATGCGAACCTACTGGTTTAAATTATAATATAATAGTAGCCAACATTTGTAGAGAACTCATGATGAACCAATGAGCCCTATGCTAGCTGCTTTAAATGTTTGATCTCTTTGATCCTTATCAGGAGCCTATGCAATAGCAATCACCATTTGGAATTTATAATTAAAGAAACTAAGGCTTGAAGGAGTTAAGTAATGTGTTCAAGACTTCCCAGCTGGAAAGTAGAAGAGTTAAAATGTCTAAATACAGGAGTTCATCCTTCACTTCTGGTTTATCTTATCCATGTAGTTATAATCTGAGTATCTGAGTGAAACTGAGTGTTGATTAGACACTACTACACCCAGGAAATGCACCTACAAACTAAATAGGTCTAAAACATGAGACAAAGCTTGCCCTTAAGTGATGTAGGCAAAACGGAAGGTATAATATGGAAATAAATAATATAAAAAAAAACTTGTGGGAAGAGCCACTGAAGAGGTCAGACCTAGAATGCTTCGGATCATCACTTCTTAGACTTTAATGTGCCTGCGAATCATCGGGGTCTTATTAGGATGCACATTCTGATTCCCCAGGTGTGGACTGCATTCTGGGATTCTGTCTTTCTAACCACCTTGCGGATGATGCTGCCGCTGCTCACTGTAATCAGGTAGCCTTTAATCTGCCGGGAACTGTGGCTTCAAGCACTTGAGAAGTGAGATTCAATGGTGCGCATCCGTGATGCCAAGAAAGCGTGGACAGCGTGGAGAGGGTGGGAGGAGGGTGGGATCGCCTTGGCCAGGAGAGCCGCACTCGTCTCTCAGCCCTTCACTTGGAACATCCACTGTGCGCCTACGCGTGCCCACTGCCCACAGAGACAGCTACACATCTGCTATTTTAAAGGACAAATATTAATTTGAAGCACAAAAACACCTACCCACCAAACATAACTGGCTTCTGCAAACACATTTTCATGACCAATTTTGTACTTTTGGAAGAGAATGTTTCTCTCTCTTCAACATACAATGGGCTATGTAAAAAAACAAAAAAGTCTTTTTCCTCTCTCCAATCCACTATAAACATTGAGACTTGAATGATGGCTGAAATTGGCCAGAGTCTAACAAGGAAAAATACAAACAATAACAACAACAACAACAACAACAAAACAACAACAAAACAACACATGGGAGTTACAGAACAAGAAGATGTTTAATCTGGTGAAAGTCACAATTAAAATGGATGTTAGGAGAATTGTTAACTGCAGGGCCATTAATTTAGCTGTGCTCAGAAAGACCGAAATCGAGTCCTGTAATAAACATACACATAGAAAGGGTTTGGGAGCTGATCTCTTCTAATGGTTGTGGCCTCTTCACCTGGACCACAGCAACCGCTGCAGATCACAAATTGTTTTGTGACATCTGGGTTTGACCGGAGGTCGTAATGAAGGGGATGCATTTGGAGTGACTTGTCTCTCTGAACACATTCAGCTAGTTCTCCATACATGTTTCAGGAGAACACAACCAGGGGATGATTCGCTGGGATGTGGAGATGGACCACAGTTAAGGCAAAGGTTGAGAGGCTGAGAAGTGGGACCAACCAATTACTGCGAATATTTTCTACTCAGATATAGAGTGAGAGGTCTAAAATGGGAAGGGATTGTAGGTATCTCAGGCTACTGGTATCAGTGCCATTCAAACTGCATTCTGCGGATGGAGGACAGTGGTGAGTTTTGGCTCATTCATTAAGCCCCTGCTCCATGCCAGGCCCTAGGATGCAGAGGTGAATGCTGGCACTCTTGTGCTTGGGGGCTATCTATGATGAAGTCCTTCCCATTAATGAGTGATTGGTGTCATACCTGTATGACTTTTAATCATATCCACTTCTGAGTGGATGACATAGACTCAATATTTTTTCTTTAGATAATCTGTTTTCACACTTTTTACTGGACTTCATTGTAAGCAACAACATCTTCATCTTAAGAAATTATGTGTCTAAAATCCTTCTCAAGCTGCCCAAGCCAATTGTTAAAATACTTCAAGAGACTTATGAAACTACTGGAAGACAAAGGCTGCCTTAGCTTTGGGAGTATTTCCTTCCACCCAGAACACTCTGGTCATGCCCCCAGGACTCTCCTGTGGTCTGGCAAGTCTGAAGGATGAGCATGGCTCGGCAGTTCTTCTAGTACCTTCTATCATGTTCTAGATAGTGTCTGCAACTTGAAACCATTCTCTAAGTGTTCTGCTTGCATACAGTACTGGAAGTTTCAGTTACTGGCTTTTAAAAGAAGGTGTTATGTTGTACATACACAAACTTATCCATGCAAATCACTGTGTTGTGCCTGGAGAGGGTGGAGGAGTGGGGTGGGACCCCTGGGAGGCTCACTGA
The DNA here is from genome assembly GCF_963383645.1 of Muscardinus avellanarius. Classification (NCBI taxonomy): domain Eukaryota; kingdom Metazoa; phylum Chordata; class Mammalia; order Rodentia; family Gliridae; genus Muscardinus; species Muscardinus avellanarius. Next base: position 19,459,700 of record NC_137793.1, on the reverse strand, counting down.
GTGCTGTGTGCATGTATGGCTCTGTCATTCTAAACTTCACCATGATGTATGATTACAGTGCACCAATAAAATATAAAAGAGGGTCATATGTGTGGCTATCATAAAACAAAAGTAAAACAACAAAGAAATAAGCCCTTCTGCCATAAAATCCCGGCCTAGAGTGGTTACAAGCACTAAATCTACAGCATGAGAGGGTATACTCTCTGCAAGCTATATAATGAACATAATATAAATAATTGCTACTTCATGGATTAAAGTAGGATTCTTCAACCTTAGCACTACAGACAATCCTGTCAGGGTGACTGTCCTGGCCCTGTATGGGGTGTAGCAGCAGCATTGCCCTGTTTCCACTAGATGCCAAAGGCACCCCTAAGTCGTGACAATGAAAACAGTCTCTAGACATTGCCTAATACTCTGGTGGGTAGATTCACCCCCTGTAGAGTGTGACTGGCCAAAGGAAGTAAGCCAAGTACAGAGCTCAGCCTGGCATCTGGCACAAGTGATACACTCGGTGGTATTAATCATGTTTATTAAACAGTAAGTGTATGCTGTGTGTGCTTCTGAACACTTTAAGACTGCTGCCGTGAGTGGGGCGTGGTGGCTCACGCTTGTAATCCCTGGGCTTGGGAGGCAGAGACAGGAGGGTCATGCAGGTTCAAAGCCAGCCGCGCACGCGCTGGATTAAGAGACCATGTTTCCAAATAAAAAAGTTTAAAAATAGGTCTGGGAGTGTAGCCCAGAGGTAGAAGGGTTTCCAGAAACCCCAGTACCCCTCCCCCATAAAAGACTGCTGCCTCCTTGAACCTTACCGAACCTCCTGAGTCAGGTCCTGTTATTATCCCCATTTTATAGATGAGAAAAATTAGTGCCAGAAGGAAAAGTAACTCTTATAATGACCACCCCCCCTACTTTTGTATAGTAGGGAGTCTCCACAGGGATAAGAACCCAGGTGACCAAAATGATGTGGAGGAGAAAGAATAAAAAAGATATTGCACACAGTTGTCTCCTGTTTACATATTAAGTATAGAAAGTACCTGAGAAGAAATTCAAATGTGGATAAAAAGCAAGTGTTTTTTTTAATACAAAATACATTTTCTAAAAAAAGGTTTAGAAAAAAATCTTAATTTTCCCCAAACTGATATAAATGAATAACAGAATGGTTAACAAGTCAAAAAAAAAAAAAAAAAAAGAGGCGGGTGTGGTGGTGCACACTTGTAATCCCAGCATTTGGGAGGCTGAGACCAGAGGATCGCGGTTCACAGACAGTGTCAGCTACTTAGTGAGGCCCTTTGCAACTCAGTGAGACCCAGTTTCAAAATAAAGAATAAAAAATAGGGCAGGGGGTGTAGCTCGGAGGTCAAATGCCCCTGGGTCCCATCCCCAGACCCACAAAAAAAGAAAAAAGAGACCCTGTTTCCAAATAATAATAATGAAATATATATATATAATGTCTGGGAGTGTAGCCTGGAGATAGAAGGGTTTCCAGGAATCCCAGTACCATAAAAAAAAAAAAAAAACCCACCAGCCAGGCATGGTGACACAAATCTATTCTGTGTATCCAACTATTCAGGAGACAGTGTAGAAGGATTACCTCAAGCTAGGGTTTGAGGACAGACTGGGCAGCATAGTCAGATCCTGTATTTCTCTCACACACAGAACAAAGAAAGGAGGAATGTTTATCCAGCTAGAATCCCTGGCTGTCATTGTACAGAGTTCAGAGAATTCCAGAGCTGTGCAAAGATGGTGCAGACTTGTTCCATTACTCTGGAAAGACACTTGGGCGAATAGATGCTGTGGTCAATATATCCCTCTAAAAAGAAATAATGATCGCCATGTGGGCTCAGCTCCCCACTAGGGCCTTGCTTGTTTTCCCAGAGATCCTTCAAACCTACTGACCTAGGCAGCCAGCATGCACCCTGCGCTGGCTGTTACATCCTAGATTCCTCTTGTGGCTTGAGAAAGCTTCGACCTCCTCCAGAGCCCTATTGACCTTGCATAGCAGCTAGAAAACTGGATTTTCTGACTGACTTTCCATGTATCATCAGTGAAAGAAAATATTTTGTGGCATTAAATGCCCTCAGAAACAAAGTATAGGTTTATATAAGCACACATAAATTGTTCTTACCCCCCAGACAAGCAAAAATTCCTACACAAAAATAAAAAAAAATCAACACAACTGCAATAAGTAAATGTAAACACAGGATTTGATATAACATGCATACAATTATATGAAAGAGAAACTGAAAGATAGATGAAAAATAACCATTCTGAAAGATAGCAATAATTCCTTCTTCTAAAGTTTTAGAATCCAGGCTAACACTGACTTATTAAGTTTGTCATTGTTGAACACAGAAAAATGAGAGCTTTTCTACATTTGACTGAAAATCTTTGCATTTCTACCAGTCTGAAATAGAAACTTGCAATTAAATCAATTAAGCAATGAAAATCAAATATTCCATTAAAATCTAATTTTCCTCCTATCTGATTGGTTGTAACTCAACTGAGCTGGAAACAGATGAGAGAAGCAAAATGCTTCTAAGTCTGCCACATGGAGACAGGAGAGAAAGAAAATGTTAAACATGTTCAGAGAAAATTCAATCAAGGCATTTTATTTTCCTTCTGCTTGTGTAAGTTTAACCATTAGGGGTTCCCCAAACATAGGATTTCAGACTGCAGACTTAGAAGACAATAACGATTCTTTTCTCCTCTGTCTTCCTTTTGCAACCATGCCCTAGAAGTTTCTTTTCCTCTTCCTGAATTTGAAAAGGCCAGGCCATGCTCCCAGGCAGAAGGTACTGTGCGTCTCTTACCCACTTCAGCACGCCCAGAATCTAGTTGCTGTGACCACAGTGAGATTGGAATTGGCTCTGTGTACTGATTCAAGGCATTACTGAGGCCCAACGTGTCAAGGAGGGATTTATTTTTCTGAGTAGCAAAATGGAGGAGTTGTTCCTTAGGGATCTGGGGAAAGAACACGCCAACTGACTTAAATTTCCATTCTCCCTCTTTTCTTACAGAGAACAGAAACCTACTTCTATACCAATAATCAGCCCATGCACGGGAGGCAGATTTTCCAAATATGAAGTAGAAAATGACCCTGTATGTTGCTCAGACAGACAGAAATGAGAAGACAGTAATGCATGAGAAAGATGCCTTCCCCAAATCTGACAGGTATCAGGATGCCTGACAGAGCCCAAATTAAACAGAAAATCATACAGAAGGGGAGTTTTTGAAATACGTGAGTGGGCAAAAAGAAAAAAAAATAAAAATAAGATTTCCAAGGCCCTAGTGTGTTTCAAATTTTAAGTGTAAAGGTGCAGTTGGCCAGTATGTTTCAGATGAATTTTTACAAATTCAATTGTACAAAGCTATTTTTAAAGCCAAACTGTTGTGATCTGCTGGAGAGTTGGTGTAAGTAGTTGTCCCAGCCAACCCCAAATTAGGTGAATCTGTGAAAAAGAGGGAGCCACCAAGACTCTTTCAAGACACTGAAAGCCAGCGAGTGTGTTCACGTCTGTGTGCACGCCCATGCACGTATGTATGTATCCAGGAAGATACATACTCAGTTGTTACCACTACTTTCCAGAAGTATGAGTAGTTGAAAATGTGATCTTAATCCTGAAGATTACAAAAAAAAAATCATTTATAAGAATTTTCTTTGCTTCTCCACTCACACTCCCCCCAAGCATCTGTCTTCTCTGAGCAGTTGGAACAGGTTGGAAGAAGAGGAGGAGGAGCAGAGAAAGATAAAAGTCGTTTTGCAAGTAAGCAACTGCTCTTGAGTTTCTCGTCGCACCCCCTTTGATTCCTTCCCTGCTGCTAGGGGTTGGGAACACAGTCTCAGCCAGACTGCTTGGTTGGATCTTTACCCCAGTTCCTCTATTTACCAGCCTAGTAACATTGGGGATCCTACTGAAACCTCTCTGTGCCTCTATTTTCTCATCTGAAAATACAACCAACCAACCAACCAACCAAACAAACCAACAAAAAACACAGTCCACTTACCCTAGAACTGTTAGGAAAATTAAACATGAAAGCTACCAAGAATGGTCACCATTCTAAGGGCCTTTCTCCACAGCTAAGTATCCTCAGCTCTGAGTATACCTGTCAATGTTACATCCACCTTTATAATAGCAATGCAACACACAATAACCTTTGCTACTGGCTTCATTTAAATGATGAAAACTGTATAGTGAGGTCATTGAATCTAAGCATCTGATCAGAACAACTGTCAGAAAACTAATGAAAATAATCATCACTCCCTTGAAAAACACATATGCTCAATTTTTTCCAGGGAGTTCAGCTGCGTTATCATCTTTAATATTTAGAGTATAATACATCCAGGTCTTGTATCCAAGAATGGTAGCCTTGCTTTGATTTAACCATTTTTAAGGCAGGTCTGGGGCAATGTTGCTCCTGTTTTAAAATCAAGGTAAATAATCATTTCTTGTCCGTAAAGTTGGAAGTCAGTATGGCAGAGATAAGTGGAGCAATGGCTATTGCTTCGGTGGTATTTCTGGATCAAAGAAAATTAAGTTATTCCAATAGAAAGCCCATATGTCCCTGTGAATGGCCCCCAGGAGCTGCTTCCCATGAGAATCAGCCCTGTTTGGGGAACTCTTCCTGTGAGCCACCCTGTTGTCAGACCTAAAGGGGACCCTGCCACTCTTACAGGAGACCCCCATCTCTCCCTCTGCCTTTCCCTCTCAGGGACACACTGGGCTCTGTCCAGCCTGCCCTGCCCACCTGGAATCTTCCAAGACTTTCCATCACAATACTGCTTTAGAAAAGTCTGTGTGAAGAGGGGGACTCTGGTATTTAACTCCATCCATCAATGTCAACCCCTCTTTCCCCTCTATCCCAACAGCTTGGTCCATTTTCCTAAAAGCTGAATAGCCTAAATGGATGGATTTTGTGCTGGTCTCATTAGAAAGGGAAATTAGCCAGGCACCGTTCAGCTGTGCAGAAGGCATGCTGATCCTGAAAGCCCCGTCCAACCCCCCACCCCCAATCTTTTCTTCGTCACATATGACGTCCATGATCCCTTTAACATTTCTTAAAGGTTCATTATCCGCCACTCTAGTTGGTAATGAATGCAGAACTCCTTGGATCCTGCCCCCCTCTCTTATTACCCAGCTCAGAAGGAGACATGGATCTAGACTCTATGGGAGGGCTGATTACTTCAAGTGCTGTCAAGCTCCTCTACTCTCTTTACCATTCAGAGTTTGCTTTTGACAAATCAGGCTATTTTCTGGTGTAGCCTCTAACCTGTTGGGCTCGTATGGCTCTTAGCCTAGTGGACACTGCCCTCCTCAAGCCCTGTTCTCCTGTTACACTGCCCTGCTCGGAGACCATAGGCCTCCTGCCTCCACAGTACCCATGCCTTCTGTGTGTCTGGAATGGTCCTTTCTACTCTTCAACTACTTATGACTTTTCATCCTTCTCTTTTCAGTCTTTGAACCCATCATGTTTGTTATCTAGAGCTGTGGGTACTTGATGGAATGTTATTAATGAGTGAATGAATATATAAATGAATGGACTTGGTCCCTGCATCATAGAACCGATCTAGGGTTGAGGAAAGAAACAAGACATTGATCATATACACAACCAAAAAAAAAAAAATCCAATTATAAGCTTAGGACTACGCCTATCAGAGATTCTGGCAACAAGTAGGCATTTACTAAGTCTCTGTCAAATGAATGACTATCATAACATCATGAGGGGCTGAGCTGTTATTGATGTTTAAGAATATAATTCTCCTATTTATCTATCACATTTGGTCTCCCTAGAGACAGCAAGAGAGGAAATTTCAGTTCTATATACAACAAATATTTATGGCACGCCTTGTGCGAACCCGGCTTTACAGTTTACAGACAAACTCGCTGTCTTGCTGGGAGAAGCAGCTAGTATCCAATGCTCATGGACATTACAAGGCTACTGTGTAAATGGATGTCTGCACAGTTTTAAAACAGTCCTTCATTTTGTGGAAAGAAAGTGGTAACAAGTCATCTCTGGTTCTTAATCTCAGTGGCATTTGGCTTTGGTTAAACACAGTGGCTTCCAATGCTATGGTTCAGAGCTCAGACACTGAAATTAGAGGTTCCTGAGAGTCAAGGGAAAGAAAAAAACCATGAAGTCAGGAGCTGTGGCTTGTGCCTGATGTCCCAGCTATTTAGGAAGCTGGGGCAGGAAGATCACATGGTCTTAGGAAGTCAAGTCTAGCCTGCATGACATAGTCTCAAACAAACAAATCATGGTAAAGGACTACTATGCTAAAAATATAAGTGGAAAGATAAATGGTAAAAATTGAAATTTCCTGATTAATTAAAAAATTCCATGTTCTTTGGACTCTGCCTAATGTGTATCTAAGTACAGTTATGACATTTGGGCTTCAGAACTTTATCCAGCTCTGATTAATAGCACAGCTCTTTCAGGGCTTTTGGTAAAGGGACCAAGGGTTTTGACGCATTCATTTGTGAATCCTTCATACTTATGATGGCCCAGAGAACTTTCCAGGGCACTTGAGAATTTTGATTATTAAGTACTAAACTTAAGTGATTTATTGCAGGTATTATTTTGCTCATCAGAAAACCCCCAATATAATTGTTCAGTAAGGTTCGCCATTACCTTTGGGCTACTGCCTCCTGTGCTTTGATTGATGAAGTTCTGGCATGTCCTCCTGTTCCCTCACCCAGAGTTTACAGGTCAGCCCCAACCTGGGAAACCTCAGTTTCCAAACAGTCCCCCAGAGGCTGCCATTAGCAATCCCAATAAAGAGTGAGCTAGGGACCAGCAAGTGACATAGAAATGAACATTGTGCCCCTTGACGAAGATACACAGTGGAGTGAGTTTGTCCAACCATCTAACCTACTTCAAATTGATGAAAGATACTTAACAAAAATAAATGGACAGGCAGATTAAACAATCCCAAAACTTACATTTTTATGCATCTGTTCACAAAGCCTATATACACACATATATATATATATATGCATGTGTATCTATTTATGTATCTCCATTTAGAGAGATTTGTTCATTGTTAAAGGAGATAATCTGTAATCTCATATTTTGTGTATGGACTCTCTTGTTTATTGTAAACAGTATATAGTTACACGTATATTTGTTTAATGTTTGCTGTTAGCTATACAGGCAGATGAGAAGATAAATAAATGCGGGGAGGGATAGATACACAAAATAATTCCTAATCCTCCTTTGGTTTTGTTTCCTGGCCATGTGAGCCTGCTGAGAGCAAAAACTCCTCTAGGACTTGCTCATCCCTTTGTTCTCCAGGTCTAGAAAAGAACTTGGCCAAAAGTAAACACATTTTTACTGAATTAATCAGCACTTTCCACTTTGCCACATATATGAATACACCTGCATTACTATCCAGGGAAGGACACACACGGCCATTTACATTGAACCTCGCGGATAGCGCAAGAGATTTGATCATGTTTAATCTTTGTTCTGCATGGTGACAGTGACTTTAAAATCTTCTCTCCCAACAATAGGGCAACCCCACTGTAGAAGAAGGTTATCCATTGTGTGGAAATTACTCCAACCTGCAGGGATGTTCCAGCTCTGCATGGTGTCCTGAGTGTTGTCACTGTGTTAAAGAGGCAACCCCTCCGGAGGCACAGATCAGCTTGCTGTTATTAACAAGTGTTTGGACACTGGGAGGGTTGTGTGCAACATTATGCATAATAGGCTACCCTTTCTCTCTCACTGAAATCATTAGAGCCATAAATGACCCCCACTTAACCAAAATAGCAAGCGATTTCTGACTCGTTGGTGGAACAAGACTATTTATACTAATATTTTGATCCTAAAAAGCGAGAGTTGCGAGGGCCTAGCAATAATGTAAATTAAAGCTCAGGGAATCCAGCCTCATCACAAAACCTATGCTGGACACAATATGCTTCAGGAGAACAGTGAACCAGCCGTATGTACATTTGTCCGTAGCTTGTAGCTAGGTATCTTCGCTGCACCATATGCTGGTTTCTTTAAGTAACCCATTACACAGAAATTAAATATCGTGTAACAGATTGTTTTGACAGTGGGAAAAAAAAAGAAAACAGGAGAGAGTGGGAGAAATTTAATTTTTTTAAAAATGCATTTGACTGAAGGCAAAAGCGTTAGGTACATGTTAATTTAACAGATGTCTACTTTTACATCATCAGCCTGAAACGGGCAATTTCTGGCAATCCTTCCTAACCACATCGCGGTACAGAACCCTCTCAATTCCACGCGGATCTGCCTTTCACAACCTTCCAAGTGAGCCATTCTCATTCAAAGGAAAATGCCTGAAATCACTCGGGGAAGATGCTAACACCTGGCAATAGTTTTGAAGGAGGACTCCATGAATGCACCGAGATGTAATAGAAGGGAAGACGGCTCACAGCAACTTTTTAGTTGAGTGAGAATGAAAAACAGCTAACACATCACAAAGTTACTGTGTATGATAAAAGACACCCCCAACATGTTTTCACTGATAGATTTTTTTTTTTTTTGCAAATAGACAGCATGGATCCATCAAATCTATATTGGCACTGTGATTGTCATTATTGTTGTTGTTGTTATTATTGTTGGTGTTGGTATCCCCAGACCTCTTTGTAAATTTTGAAATAATGTCTCACAAAATTGCTGAGGGCTTTGCTAAATTGCTGAGGCTGGCTCGAACCTGTGAGCCTTCTGTCTCAGCCTCACAAGTACTAAGATTACAGGTGCGTGCCTTGCCACTACACCTGGCTTAAACTGGCATTATCATGACATAGTTAAGATTAAACAAGTTATGCCACGTGTGACACTTTCAGAACATTGCTCACAGGCAGCATTTTTTTTTGTAAAGTCCCACCCCTCTATATTTGGTTTATATATAAATCTAATAGTTGAGTTATATAAAGACCCAATTTATATATAGCAGCATAGAAGCCGACTTAGCAGTTCACTCGCTGACATAATATTAGGTTTGGTTTTCTGTAGATATTTAATTAAACTTAATTAATTTGGATTCTGTAATTTTATTTTCATTTTGGAGCCAATTTCACCCATTTTGGGGACACAGATATTTGCATAAGCCTAGTATAGTTCAAGTGTACCAGATAGGATGCATACAGTGACAAGTAGGGAAAACGTCCTCCCACAAAAACTCAAACAATGCCTATAGGTTTCAGGTTGGTGATCTCTTCAGTCTTGTTCTTACGGTGCTGTTTGGTCCTTGGTAGAGCCTGTGACATTACTCTGTGATCAAGTAAAATGAAGTGCGGGCACCGCACTGAGCCTAGCACAGTCCCTACAGTGACAGATACTCCTAAAAAAAGAAGACAGGAAAGATGGGAGGGAGAAAGGAAAGGGAGGATTCTACTAGAGAGGATTAAGAATCTATTCTTGTAGTTCAAAGGCTGCTCTACACTTCTTCAGGATTATTAATTAGCACTACTTACTTTAATAGCAAAGAACATCATTTTACAAGTAAAATAATAAAACATTTCCCTCTCAATAAACTGGAAGTTCCATTGCTTCCCCCATTCACTGCACCTGATTCTTAACAATTACAAAATATATTATCTCTGTGTCTTCGTGTGTGTGTGTGTGTGTGTGTGTGTGTGTGTGTGTATTTGATTCAGCATTTTTATTTTTAGTTATTTAAAGTAAATGGTCTAAATCTTGTTTTCTGACAGAATATGGCAAGAGGCCATCTTTAAGGGCTGAGAGAGATTAATGATATTATGGCAACCTTTGGAGAATGAAACAAAATTGGTCTAGTCTCCAAACAATTCAACACAAGGTAGAGAGAGAGAGAGAGAGTGTGTGTGTGTGTGTGTGTGTGTGTGTGTGTGTGCGCGCGCGCGCGCATGTACACGTACCTCCCTGACATCTAATAAATATTGCGTTACAGAACACTGTCCCCAGGTGCTTCCATTTTACTTTACAAACATCACAACCATAGGGAATGAGGAAAATTAGCCCTGTGAATTCAAAGATGCAAAAATGCATATTAGAAAAATAAAATCCAAATGGGAACTAGACAGTTTACACCAACACATATTCCTTCTCATGAGAGCACTACTAAGTCAAGGGCATGATCTGAAATTGAAGAAATTGGTAAGGGAAAAAATTTAAACACTCTAGGACTGCAAAAAGAATTAAAAAAAAGAAAGAAAGAAACCCTGTCAACACAAAAGACTCCTTTCTCACTCTCTGAAATTCTAATCCAGTAATCATGTCTGCCTTCTGAAGCACCTTTCATCTGACTATCTCAAAGTCCTTTATGGTATTAAACACTCACTGAATCCCTGAGGTGGGTAAAATTATTCTAGTCATTTTACAAATGTATCTATTCTCTCAACCTTCTCATCCCGGGCAGTGATAAGTCTGGGAATAAAAATCAAGAATCGATGAATGACCAGAGTCCTTATTTCTTTAACCTGTTTTATAATTACTTAGGGGAACATTCCTTGATTGCTATGGGAAAGTACATTGACGAATTGAATGCAAGTTTTTGATTTGGTGCAAATGACCTTAATACATGCCAACATGGGCCTCCTCTCTTCCTCGTCTCTACCCTTCTCATTGTCCCTTGAATCAGAAGGACTGAAGACTATGTTGGAAAGGTGATAAAAGAGAAAAATAGAAGTAATTAGAAGTGAAAAGAAAAAATTAGCTTAATGGATATTTCTACATCTTCAGGTCTTAGAGAATAAGAGATTCCAGTTAGTTAGCCATGTGACCCTGAACTAGACATTAGACTTCTCTGGGCCTCCCTTCACCCCTCCATATAGAGAAAGTTAAATGACATAAGTACTTATGTCCCTGACAGCCTTTCTATTTAGTGCATGGTTCTATATTCATAGCCAAAATGGTTTCTGTATTTTGGCATGGACCTTTATTATGAATGAAAATGAAGGGGTAGAAAAGATATATACCTCAAAATATTTCTGAAAATTAAAGTGTGCCTAAGAAGCATTTATATGCCAGAGCCATTGTTATTTCTTCATATATCACTGCCCTTAGTGAATCCTGAAGAGGGAATAATCTACTTAGATTCCACTGTTAGGCAGCGATAGATGCTGGTCTACAAAAATAAGTGGACTTTAGCCTGGTGTGGTGACGCACACTTGTAATTCCAGTACTTGGGAGGCCAAGATAGGAGGATTTCAGGTTTGGAGGACAGCCTTAGCAACTTAGGAAGACTCTCAGCAACCTAGCCAGACCTTGTGTCAAAACAAAATAAAATAAAATAAAAATAAAAAGGGTTGGGGTGTAGCTCAGAGTAGAATGTTCCTGAATTCAATCCCTAGAACCACGCACAAACATCTACAAAAATAATGAACTTCGAGTGTAAGCCCCACTAGAATGTCCCTGGTCTTTGGACTGACATATTAGAAATGCTGTCAAGTACAGGCAATGTGACCATCCCTTTGAAGGAGATGTAAGTGGAATCCCTGGACCTAGACTACCCTGGAGAGGAAGCCCATCAGATGTTGGAGCTGTCAGTTATAGGGGAAGGGACAAACACATGGCCTAAGTGAGTTAAACTGGGAATTAGTATGCTGAGGTTGACTGAGAAGCATGTGCAGTCTTAGCTGTTAAAGAAAGCAAAGGGACCAGGGAATATCTGCTGCTTAGTTGCTATGATTTCTGCCTGGAGCAGTGCCCCTCCCCTTTTTAGTAGAGTCTCTGCCAACACTTCTCCATAGGACACCTAAATCAGGAGACTATCAAATGTAGGCACCCATTCACAATCAATCCTACCCGCTCCTTCCTAATTTAGGCTTACATCTCAAAGAATATTTACCTTCTGTGCAACCTTCTGTCACTGCAATGTTCAGTTCAGCAGTTAGCAAAGTCTTAGCATTAGTCATCAGAGGGGAGGTCTGCATTAACAGCAGCTCCATTTCTTCCCTAATGATTTTTTTTTGGGGGGGGCAGAGAGTGAAGCCTCAGCAGCATACAGTTCACCTTCTAGGGTTCTTAGGCACCTCAGATCATTGATGGGAGATAATCCCAGTAGACAGTGACTCATGTGATACAGAAATAGTTTTTAAAAAAGAGGCATGAACTCCTGATAGCTCACAACAACAGCAACAAAAGTATAGGATGTCCTTTTGCTAACACAATGCCCAGTGTCACAAATCCCTAAGCCCCATGTGTTCTCCGTCAAAGGGTATCCAGCATGTGACGGTTGGGTATATAAAGTTTAAAGGAAAAATAATGGGGTTCCAATCTATTTTGCCACTTTCTAGCCTATACGTATTTGTGTTCCCTATGTTAGGAAACAAACCCAAGGCCTCGTGGATCCAGTAAGTTAGTTAATTTCTCTAGATCTCATGTTCTCCATGCTGATATGTCCTAACACATGGGGGTGTTCTGAACATTTAGTAAGCCGTTCCCCATGTAATAAGCATCCAATAACTTTCCTCTGATAATGCTATTATTTGTAAATCAATATTACTACACTTTGCATGATGCTACATCCTGCATGATGACCCCAAGTTTGTTCCTAACCAATCTTATTGCTCCCCCTGGGATGTGTGACCCATCAAGTCGATCTGCACGGTCATAATTTACTCATGGAGGGTGCAGAAGGGAGCCGAGTCCAGCAGCCTGTGCAGCAGATATAATTAAGACTATTATGCTCAAATTAGGAAGATAAAATGCAATCTTAATGTGGAGTATTTAAACAGAGCCTTGCAAAGGTTCGCAAACTTTGGATGCACCAATAAAAGTAGAAAACCATAAATATTATGTGAAAGCACAAATCAGATTTTAGTGTAAATGGTTTCTGTTAATGCCCTTTTATTGTATTTGATGTATCACGCACCATTGGAATGTCATACATTTTTGAAGATGTAAAAAATTAACTACGACTATTTTCTTCATCTGGGAGCCATAACAATTAAATCTTTTTGAAAATATGTCTAACCAGTAGGACTGCACTGCTCGCTGTTTACCTTTCATTGTATGCTGGTGTCTGAGTGATGCCATTTTTGAGAAGAGGATCTTTTATGTGTCCTCATAAGTCTATTTTTCAAAAGTGGCCATTTTAATAGATTCTGAAAAATAAAACCAAATACCTGAAGGAAATTATAGACAAAAACGTATGCAACTATTTATTCAACGATTAATTATAAGGTTATGGTTGCTAACGTCACATGTCATTTTGTGTAAATCTGAGGACGACCTAAGAAGCGGGCATTATTATATTCATTTAGTGGAAACATTCACATAGGCTCAGAGGGAATCAATAATTATTCTACTGAGTGTCATGTTAAATCCAGAATCCTCAGGCTCCAAATCTAGGCTCTTTATACAAACAACAACACTTAGAACAAATTTTGTCACTGAAATTAATTAGTGACAATTAGAAAATATTTCCAGCTAGGCATGGTGCCACACACCTATCATCCCAGTACTTGGGAAGCCGAGACAGGAGAATCAGAGGTTTGTGGCCAACCTCCACGATTTAGTGAGGTTCTATTTCAAAATAAAAAAAATGAAATAGATGTGGGGGTGTAGCTCAGAGGTAGAATGCCCCTAAGTTTAACCCTAGTACACACACACACACACACACACACACACACACACACACACACACACATCCAATGACTTGATAAGGGGCACTGAAAATGACTTATTGGGCCAGGAAAATTAAACATTTGGATACTAATATTTAAAAAACCCAAACCAAGTCAGGCAAGGTAGTTCATGTTTATAATCCAAGTACCTGGGAGGCTGAGACAGGAGGATCACAGGTTTCAGACCAGCCTCAGCAACTCTTTGGGAGACTCTAGGCAACCTAGTGAGACCCTGCTTCAAAACAAGAATGAAAAAAAAAAAAAAAGCTGGGAATATAGCTTAGAGGTAGAATGCCTCTGTGTTCAATCTCTGTGCCACAATAAATAAATAAATAAATAAATTGATTTAATTAAAAATAAACTTTTGTAAAATATATCTTTGAAGAATACCTCGTTATCTGAGTATGTGTTTCTGAACTATGTACACAGACCTCCATAAAAAACGATACCACATGTACTTCTATTTTATGCTGTATAATTGTTTTTGTTGTAAAATTTTAAGTCTCCCTCTAGAAAATCAGCTGCATGGAGTCAGGAATTCATCTTATTACTTCTGGCTTCCTAGCATCTGTTTCCCAGGAGGCACACAGTGCACCTTTGTTGAGTGAAAACACGAGCGAGGAATGACTTAATAAATGAAGGACTACATGACTATAGCTATATATAAGCTCCACACAGACAGGCTGAAACATTCTAAAAGGCAAAATCTCCCGATACAAGAGATATAACAGCATAAAAGTGCCTCTAATTCCAGGACAGATGATGTGTGATCATCATTTTAAACAACTGAAACTACATACACCCCATTGTAGCCATCAATATTTTCGAGCCATAACATGATATTTTAAATGTGCTCCTGGTATTATTATGCTAAATGGCACCATCGATTTCCATACAATGTAATAGGATGCTGTAAAGTGCACAACTTGGGAAGATGCCATCTGCTGTGGCTTTTCTATCACAGCACACACAAGTATCACATTCTGTCCAGACACTTTTGCTCAGCGCTCCCTGTCTTAGAGGATCAGGAGACCAGCACTCATTTCCCTGTCTATGGACATATTGGGGTTAAGTACACAGAATCATGTGGTGAATTCAGAGGTGAGTTAAGCTCTTGGAGTCTACCCCTCTTCCCAGTATGGAGATGTTCCTTAATTTTAAGTACCATAAGACATATTGGCCCTATTACTGAAGACTAGATGATATTAAAGGTGGAATTGCTTTTTCCTAAAAGGGAGAATGGAGTCTTCACTCCCAGGACCTCAAAAAGTGACCTTGTTTGGAAATAGGGTTACTGCAAATATAATTTATTGGATTAAGATAAGGTAATAGTGGATAAGGGTGGGTGCTAGAAACAGTATGACTGATGAGAAAATACAAGAGGAGAATGCCACACAGGGAGAACACCATGAGACCAGAGAATACCATGAGACTAGAGAAGCAGAGGTTGGAGTGGTCCAACTATAAGCCATAAGCACAATAAGACTTGCAAGAAAAAGAAAAAAAGAAAAACAGAAGTAGGAAGAGGTAGAGAAGGTTTCTCTTTCACAAATTCCAAAGAGGGTATGGTCCTAATGAAATGGTGACTTAGGATTTGTAGCCTCTAGGTCTGTGAGAAAATAATTTTCTCTTAATATTAAACTACCCAGTTTATTTACCTGTTATGGTTGCCCCATGAAACCGATACAATGGGTATTGCATTTTTCATAGAAGAGAAAACATTCTTTCAGAACATACTAGAGAATCCTGGTAAGAATAGGCAGTAGCTTTATTGTATCACATTAATCAATGTGGTAATACCCCAGAAGTTGTTTGCCAGAATGACCAAAACAAGTATTCCCATCCTTGTATCCATGCATTTTTGCTGTATGACTTTGCCATTACTTTGCCTAGAATATCTGTTTTTCTTTCCCTTGAATCTGGACTGTTCATGTGATTTGATTAGCAGAATATGTCCCAAATGACATGAGCAGCTTCTGGGCCAGGGCCTCAAGAAGCCTTTCAACTTCTGTTTTTACCCCCATTTGAATGTGGAACCACCATTCCAGGATGCTCAAGATAATATGTAAGATGAGGATGACACCTGAAGCACAGGGACATCCTCCCCACAGATGCTTCATAGATGGGAGGGCTTACTCAAGCAGCTTGTTGGCCCCACCACTAGAGCTTTTGATTCAGTAGTGCTGAGATGGCATCCAAAGACCTGTATTTCTAACAATTTCCCAGGTGATGGTGATCTGGTGACTGTACTTTGAGAAACCAGCCCCACATCAACCACTGCAGCTTAAAGATACCAAGTAATCCAGAGGATGCTCTACTTCTCCATTTGAACTTCTCTACCAGCCTATAAGCTCCTGGGTTTGGGGGTGTTTAGTCCACATCAAGAAATAAATACAACCTCAAGTTATTTCTGTCACCCTGTGTTCCAGACTCCTAATCTCTTACTGGTTTTATAAACCTTTCAAGTTTTCACTGTTGACATCTTTTGTGTCTGATTGGGGTTGTAGCTCAGTGGTAGGTCCTTTGCCTAGTATATCAGAGGATTTGGGTTCAATTCCCACTACTGTTGCAGACAACAACAACAACAGTCTTTTGTGATTGACAGGATGATAGACAGAGGTAAAGTAAATATCTGGAAAAAAGAAAAATAACTTGGTGAGAGCTGTCTTTATGTATGCAGGAACAAGTTAAGAGGATACACAAAAGGTGGAACAAAATGACTCAGGGCTCTTTCACCTGAACACTAGGTCACTTGCAAATAAATCATTTGAGATGTGTATTAGTATCTGTAATCCTGGACATAGCTCATCAAAGACTCAGATGGAGATGGATGAGAAGGTGACCCAGGCATCTGCATTTGCTTATGAATACCCCTGTTCCTGGTGGTTCTTATTCAGATGAGACAGAGATCCAATTTCATCAAGGAAAGACCCAATGGTAAACTCCTGGGGGTAGGAACAGGTTTCTAAATCTCCATAGAGAGTACATGTAGATAGGCGCTTAAACACTGTGTCGCCATCATTTACCTGATTGGCATCATATTGCCTTCAATATGAAGAACAATTCTTGGTCACCAGTTCATGCTTTTGTATTTATTATTACTTTGCATCTTCCTTCTCCACTGAAAGTTTTAAACATGGCGGGGAAAACTCCTGCTGAGGAAGTTCAAGGATTCTGGCTTCACACATTGGCAACAGATCCCTCCATCTGCTTTCAGGTCAGTCTCCACCCCAGCTCCCTTAAATACAACTGCCCACTGTCCAGGTTAGATGCAGCCTGTGTGAGCACATGGAGCACCGAGCGGTCAGATAGTACCCTAGGGTCATTCTAGGACACTAGCTTTTCCCAACTATCAGCATCGCCTAAAGCAACTGCTACTTATATTTCAAGGTGTGTGATTATGTGATCTCTGTAATTACGATTCCATTCCTCTTGACTTATGTGCCAAGTGTGCAAAATCAATATAATCTCAAAATATTTTCCTAATGTGCATTGTTTCAGAGAAAACAAATTAATGCTGCTTGCAGCCATCAGAGAAATTAAATGGAAGGCATTATATCTTTGGTTTAAACCTCACTTTAAATCCTGTTAGCAGTCTTGTTTTCCAAGAACATATAAAGCAATTTGAATTATGATTAAATTTCAATGCAGATATATTGATTCTAGAAGCCAAACCTACTATTTACATCAATGAAGTTCAGTAGTTGTATGTGTTTGTGCGTGTGTGTATGTGTGTCTTGATTAAAAATCCCACTGCTCTGAAACACAGAGACTTTTCAGCCTGGAGAATAATTTTTAAAGTTTGCAATTTATTCCAAATGTATCTTCTCTTAAAAAATACTTCATTCTCTAAAAAATATTTTTTAAAAAACCCAAACAAATTTTACTTATAAAAGACAGGCTCCCCGTGGCATTTAATGAGTTACCCATCATTAACTCTGCAGGATATAGTCAATAAATTTAATATGTGTGTACTTAAATGATAGATCTGACAGCTATGAATTGTAAAGAGGAATTTGGTATAAACAGAGATTTTCATGAGAAAAAATAAGAACAACATTATTCGTACTTGCCTTTGCAATAGATTTTTTTTCCTGGCTACTTCTTTTTGGTTTTATTAAAAGGAATTGTTTTGGGTCACTTGGGGACAAGATGGGGACAATGTACCATAACATGAGGAATAGAACATCTCTGGCAAGATTTTTTTAGTTTAGTGTACATCCTCTTGTCCATTTTATTCATGGGATGGGTGAAAAATAGTACTTCTTCTATTTGTGTACCACTCACCATTCCATTTAGGAACCTATTAAAGAAAGATTGGGAGGAGAATCAATACAGGAACCCAACTTCATTTTGCATCTAAAAAAGAATGAGGGCAGTAACTTTTACTGTTTAACTACACGAGTCAGGCATTAGGTGAGGTACTTTCTGCAAGCAATCCTGTTTAATACTTAAAAACTTCAGTTTCCTGTAAGTCTTGGGTTCAAATCTATGCAACAATTCCTTAAGTATGTAGAGGTCAGTGGCTGAAGTTTGAAATTTTATGAATTGTGGGAGGGGCTCCCACAGTGCTTAAGACAGAGAGGGCCCTCGTCTAAAATCTGGTGGTTGGACTGATTTGGTGGCTTTCTGTGGCGTTAGTTTAGGTTTGTTGTTTGTGCATTCCTTGTTTTCTTTTTATTTCTTGAGACTAAATTTCCTCCACTGCTGCGATTTGAAAATTTTTTCCAAGAAAAATAAAAGTTGCATCACTTAAAGTTACTGTACCTTAGCAAATGTACCTAAAGTGGCACTGTTTTTGCATGCATGAAAGCTCAAAGCCTCAACAACTCCCATGAGCGATTAATCTTCTAACACTAATTAGATATTTGCTAATTAGCGTCTGATGTGTGAAATGAAAAAACATTTTGAAGCTGAAATGAATAGGGTCTAGAAAGATAGGGCTATATTCCAGTTCCCCCTTTTCCATATTATTATCATATTTCATAAATATTAATAAGATCACATGATACCATCCGCTCTATAAAATTATCTCTCTGAATGAAGGCTTTTGTTCCATATAATAGGGATGTGTCAATATTTTGCATATTGAAGAAAGCGCTCAATGAAGGAAAACATTTTTCCCTCAATGTTAAAGAGATGTCATATTTCATGAATCACTTTTATGCTTGATCAATCAGTTCTACTTTTTAACTTAGGTCTCTTCCTCCCGTGAAAAAAGGTAGAGACCCTTTCTCCAAATTATCATTTTTCTTCCTCTTTACACCTTAATCTTAGCGTGGTTAAAAAGAAAACTTAACAGAATGGAAAATACTTTAAACCTGTGCTTCAGTGCAGCAGAAGAGCAAAAATCATTACAGAGTGGCCAATTTCAATAAGAAATTTGACTAGTAAAAGAGAGACATCTGAGTTTCTCTAATTGCATGCATGAGGACAATCCTAAAAATCCTCCATATGCCACCTTAATAAAAAAAATTTATAGAGAATAGGACTGATATTTCAGGGCTTCCATCTCACATGCCGGCTATAATATTCAACTCATAAATATTAAGTCATGCTGTATTCTTAAAATGTAACATTTTGATTTGGAACATTTCTCAAGTGAAAGCCCACATTAAACATAGTTAGTTCTGAAAGAGAAGACCTGTAATAATAAATTATTTCAGTTACTGTGAGATTTAAAAAAAACCCTGCTCACCTGTGAATGCTGGTCATATCACAAATTATATCTAATTACAGCATTGATACAGTAATTTGAAATGATAGCTAAGCACAAGTTGACAAAGGTGACATTGAATCATAATGACGATGAGATTATCATTTTCTTTGGCTGACATTTTGTGATTATAATAATGCTGATCGAGATTATTAAAACCATAATGAAGGGAAAGCTCCAAGAACCAGAACAAAACACACTGAGTGTAGGTACTACAGAACTATCATTTTTTTTCTCCTGCTTCTTCGATATGATTTTCCCTTCCAGTATAAAATTAAGCATGAGTCCTAGTCCCAGAGATCTGTGGAAACTGCTATTGGTGGACAGTCTGTTCTATCTACAACATAAGTTTCTGTTCTTCAGAGATGGAATGAGTGGATAAGATCATCTATGCCAATTTATCCATTTGCACAGAGGATTATGTTCTGACTGGCTTTGAGGCGGATAGTCTGGCTCCCACGTGCAAATCACCAATACACTCTCTTTACTGATAGTTACCAGGACCTTCAACTTAAAATGCACGGTGATCCCAAGGCTCTCGACTGTTGCAAACACCAAGCAAATGGGAATAGTCTGGCAGATATTACCCTTTCACTTATCGTTAAATGAGAATAAAACCAGACAGCTTTTAATTACCAACAACAGAGAAATGAGTCAAGGGGAATCATGCCTAATCAAGACATCACCAGTCAATCCAGAAGTCTGACTGGCTAAACTTGGGATATGAACGATGTTATGCACTTGGCTCAGATGAACCTATTTAAACAATCTCAAGTTCAAAGTATCTGATGAGACATGTAATTCCAGCTGAATTCTGAACCTCATTTCCAAAATAGAGGATAAATGTGTTTAAATTATTTGAAATTGCCTTTTCAACTATACATGTGTTTTCAAATTTGGTTTTCATTTATCTATGGGATTTAGGGTCTTAAAGTATCATCATAGATTCATGGATATTCACCTGGAAGCAATTTGTAAAGAAATCTCTGCCACCGTCTAGGTTAGGCCCAATAGTCCTGTTTTTGCCAATGAGGCAAGATATAGACTGACAGGCTGAGACTTTAAGAACTGTCTCCTAATTAGAAGTTTCTGATTATCCCACGGTGTCCCACACTCTGAAACATTTAAAAAGTTTTCTTCCTCCCTTAAAATCTAGGCTGACTGCTTGTTTCACAGTTTAAATATCATGACTTTGTAGTCATTACTTAAATTTTCTGTAAGAATGTACTGAGGAGGTATGTTACAGTGTGAACTGCCTGATGTCCACACATGTCTGATTCCTTAGGAAGTGTTTCATGTGAAGTCTTTATCCTTCTGCATTCCAAGATAAAGATGCCCATCTGGGTTGTAATAGCACCTTTCCCCAAGAGCATCTTTGACTTTAATCTTTGCAACACCCATGGGGAGATGGACGAGGACAAAAGTCATGGGAGTGGTAAGGGCTCCTACTAGCTCTCAGCATCAGAGGTAAACATCCATGGCCTCTTCTGAATGTCTTGTTTTGTTTCAAGAGAGGAAATTGTTATCATTCTGAGATAACAGTACACTTTCTGATGGACTAGGTTTGTGTTTCTTTACTTTCAGTCAGCCTAAGCTTGGAACATTTAATCTGGGCTTTCCTATCAAATGCTGATACAATACTTGAAGATGACAGGAGAGGTGACATTGAAACTTCATGAGGACGCGCTTATCATCACTATCTAACTAGCCCTGTAATAAATATGCTTCTACATTATGTCATTTGCTCCTCATGATTTTGTTCACTGCATTTTGCAAATAAGGAAATGCAGTTCAGCAAATGTCTGATCATTTTGATTAATTCCCTCCAAAGTATTTATTGGGTATATATATAGTACGTTGAGCATTTTATTGGGATCGGGAATCTAATCTTGAGCCAGAAAACATGGATTTTATGCTATCACAAGTCCTAAGTCTGAGGTCATAGAGCAAGCAAGTGATGAATTCTTTCTGCTGTCTGACTCCATGCCAAAATCATTGATATCCCAAATTTTCAAATTCATATGTCACAATCCTCTTTGAGTTTCTCTTTTATTAGCAGGAATCAGCACACTATAACCCATGGCCAAATCTAGTATGTTTTTTCCTTTGCATTTTCTATAGGTTAAGAATGGTTCATCCATTTTTTAAATTTGTTTTATTTTTATGTGGACCATATTGAAAATGGCATACATTCAGACTGTGCTTGGTGGTTCTTCCATTTTTAAAATATTGTTATAAAAAGACATGTGACAGAGACATGGATGGCCCCCAAAGCACTAAATATTTACTATTTGGTTCTTTATGGAAAAAGTTTACTAATAACTGGTCTTTATAAATGAAAGTTAAATGCATCCTCAAGGCCTTTCATATGGCTCCTAAATCGCTATACATAAATAATATGTTTTGCTGGCTTTAGAGTTTCTGTGATAATGGTCACTCTTTGTAGCTATGTGCCAGCCATGGTGATAAATTTTTATACATTTTATTTAATTAATTAATTAATTTATTTATTTATTTTGTGGGTCTGGGATGAAACCCAGGGGCATTTGACCTTTGAGCTACACCCCCTGCCCTATTTTCTTTCTTTCTTTCTTCCTTCCTTTCTTTCTTTCTTTCTTTCTTTCTTTCTTTCTTTCTTTCTTTCTTTCTTTTTGTGGGTCTGGGGATCGAATCCAGGGACATTCGACCTCTGAGCTACAGCCCCTGCCCTATTTTTTATTCTTTATTTTGAAACCAGGTCTCACTGAGTTGCAGAGGGCCTCATGAAGTAGCTGAGGCTGTCTGCCAACCGCAATCCTCCAGTCTCAGCCTCCCGAATGCTGGGATTACAAACGTGCTACCACGCCTGGCTTTTATTCTTTATTTTGAAACACGGTCTCACTAAGTTGCAGAGAGACTCACTAAGTAGCTGAGGCTGTCTGTAAACTGCAATCCTCCAGTCTCAGCCTCCCAGATGCTGGGATTACAAGCATGCGTCACCACACCAGGCTCAATTTTTATACATTTTAGCTTGTCAATCTTGTTAACCTCAAATGAACCAGGGGGCATTGCTAATATCCCATTTTATAGATAAAGAGACTTGGGCTTAAGATGCTCAAATATCAGAACATATGGCCCCACTATTCTCCAGGATTCAGAGTCGACATTGTCCAATCTCCCCACTAGACTAGTAAAGCTGTTCTCTACTGTTTTATTCAACCAGGAAGGCCACTTTGGAAGGGGTTCCTGAATTGTATTCAGCCACTTGGTTTGGGCTGGACTTGCCCTGATGGCCCAGTGTCCTGCATGTCATTAGCTGAGTGAGTTTGTAAACCACTCGATGTCTTCCCTTTCATTTGTGAACTCTAATTCTGATGATTTGATTTAATCTGATTATGCTGCTATAAAAAGTATATGAGACTGGAGAATTTATAAAGAACTGAAATGTGTTTTTCATTGTCCTTGAGAAGTCCTATACCAAGGTGCCGGTGGGTCTGGAGCCTGGAGGGGATTTTGTTCTCTGATTCCCCAGTGACGCCTTGTTGCCTCTGGGTCCTCTCTTGGCTGGGATAAAAAAAAAGCAAGAGAGTCCTAGCTAGTTTCTTCCAGCTCCTTTATAAGCACTAATCCACCCACTCAGGAGGGCAGAACCATCATGACTTAATCACTTACCAAAAGGCCCCATCTCTTAATACCACCATGAGGGGGATTAAATTTCAGCAGGACTTTTGGAGGGAGTCCATTGAAACCACAGCTTGGCTTAACCTCAGTGTTTAGGGAGCATGTTCATGTCGTGTGATTTCTCCTTGGCACTGTTTTCTTATTGATGACTCCGGCTCTTTTTCCAGCATGGTTTGTATTAGCATTAAGCCTCACCCCCATGGCCAATTATGCAGGACTTCTTGCTTCTCAGTTTCCAATTTTTGCAGCCTCTTACTGTCATGCCATTGCTTTGAGGTACAGAGGCAGGAAAGGAGGTGGACTAGCTTGGTCATCCTACCTGTGCCGAAGAGCATTACATAAGTAGACCTTCCCCCACCTCAAATGGCAAGCAACCTAAGTTGTGGAGTCCGTGGACTCCTTACTGAAATATTCTCAAGAGATGTGGTGATAGGTGCAACCAGAAAAGTAGACTGGAAAGCAATCTGAGCTTGGCATTTTGCAAGTTCTATGCTTTTGTTTGAAAAGAAAAGGAACACCTGATTTCATCGCTGAGAAGTGATGATTACATTTAACATAGAACTGATGTAGTAACAATATGTGCTAATTACCAAAGGTAGATAAGGAAGGATTCATATTAAGCAAAAAACCTGTAACCTTAAGGCATAGCAAATGCTGGGTTCAAAGGACACTTGTTCAAGTCTTACGTGTTCTGCAGAACGTGTGGGTGAGAGCAGAAATAATGAACAATGGGGTGATAGAGCAGGACAGAAACATGCTTTGGGAGAGGATGGGAGGAAGTAGAAATCTGATCAGCTCTCACCCGTGTTATCCCTAGACCATCACAGCTGTCCTCTTTTCTCCTCTATCCTGCACGCCAAATTAATCATCCCCCAAATTATTTCATCCTGTCACTCCGGTGCTCAAATACCCTTCAAATAGTTCTCACTGAAAGTTAATAAAGTCCAATTGCCTTTCCGAAGCATTCAACATAGGGCTGCCAGATAAAATACAGGATACCCAGGCCAATTTGAATTTCAGATAAACAATCAATAATTTTGTTTGGGGTTTATTTATGCTAAAAAAACAACTTGCTGTTTATCTGAAATTCAAATCTAACTGTATCCTGTATTTTTATTTGCTAAATCTGCAAATTCAAAGGCATCTCTAACAGGGCTCAGCGCTCCCTTTGGAGCTTTCTCTTCTTGCATTCCATTAAAGAGGTTTTCATGCTCTTTGAAATGCACAAGCAGCATTCGTTTTTGTCTCCAAAATGTTTGGTTCAAGCTGGAATGCCTTTTTTTTTTTTCCTTTCTCTACCCAGCTAAGCACTATCCACAGTCCCCTATGAGTGTTCTTGGCCTCTGAGAACTTTTCTCCTGGAAGACATCTCTAAGATCCTCAGCTGACAGTTTGTAAAGAATCATTATTGTTTTGGTGGATGTCTTGACAGCAATGCTAGGTTGGCATCTTTAGAGATTTAATTGTATCCTCACCTGACCACTGTGTCATGCTCTATACATGGCCTTACACAAACCTATTGACTCTTCACAGCCTACTCCTCAAGCCTATTGCTCCTCCGAGCCTCTGAGAGGTTCGTAGCTTGCGTAAGAGCAGTCTGACAGGACATGGAAGTAGGGTTTGAACTCTAGTTAAGAACCAGTCTGTTTGACTCCACATCATGCGGTCGATTTCTGTTGATTCCACCCGTACATGTAGCGCACATCAAATATTGCAATTTCTTTGCCTTCCACAATATGTTTATCATCTGCTCTTTGAGAACAATACCTACCTGGTCTGTTTCCATGTAGGCAGTGTTTCTCCCATGTGTCATGCCATGTTCACGGTGTGCAAGCCTGTCAAAGGCATCTGTAATGCCATGTTCACGGTGTGCAAGCCTGTCAAAGGCATCTTCCTAAAACCACTATCAACACATTACCTCTGCACAGGAAACCTTGTTCGTCCCAAGGTGCATGGTTTTCAAGTTGTCATTTTCCTGATCTAACCTACTGTTTGCTTTCACTATTGCTAAATACATTCAGGCATCTATTTTACCCAAGTCATACCCTATTTTTCTGCTTTGCCATTCTTTCTCCTTGTATCTTCCACTTTCCCATGTTTAAGTCAAGATTCTTGAAGTTTCAATGTGTTTCTTACTACTGTTCAGCTTTCATCAGAAACTCCATAATTTCATTCACATCAGAAGTGATGGAACTTAAGGTTGAGGAGTCAGGCATCAGAGTGCATCTCATCCCATTCTAGTTTGCACATTCATTTCTAGGATACATATTTTATCTTCCTACTGCATACATACTTTGTGAAACCTAGGGTCATGCTTCTATTTCCTAATTTCATTCCATCATACAGAATTTATGCATTTCATCATGCTATGAGTATGCATATTTCAAATCCAATGACTGTTATTATATTTTTCATGTTTTATCAAACTAATAAAACTTCAAGTATATTAATATGAGACAAAAACAAAAACAATTTTAATGGGCAGAAGATCTTGGTCAAGTTAGTTAACATTTTAAATACCTATGGAAAGCCTTGCTTAGAAGTTATGGAAATACTAGCTCCTACCTCATGGTGAGGTCATGAGATTGAATGAACCCACAGAGACCACTCAGGGCAGCTTAATAGTTGTGTCTGAAGAAATTCAAAGTAAAAACTTAGTAAATGAACGACACTGAGCAATACTGGATGTATAAAAGTGAATGACATTGAGAGATACTCTTTCCCCACGTGTAGCTAGGAAACATGATCAAATTCATAGCATAAATGAGGATGTGAAAGGACAGGGTGTTGGATGACAACAGTTACTGGAGTTCAAGTACTAAGTAAGAAATGTCTGAGGTCCAGTCCATCACAGCAGAGAATATTGGCCATAAATTATAATAAGAAAGTCAATCGAACCCAGAAACTTTGAAGCTGCATTTATGTACTACTGAGTAAATGTTGCCATAGAAAGACAAATTATCTATGCTATCCCTTATAGATGGACTCTAAAATGTCCAACTCATATAAGCAGAGAACATAATGGAGGTTGTGCTAGGTGATAAGGAGGGGAGTGTGGGTAGAAACAGTTAGCCAAAGAGTATAAAGTTTTCATAATGGTGAATAATGCCTGAAAATCAATAGATTTGATTTTCTATCAATAGTATGGTTGCTATAGCTAATAATAATGTATATTTAAAAATTGCTAAGAGAGTGGATTTTAAAAATTGTCACCATACATACACATAGATACATACACAGGCATACGCACAATAAATATGCGGGTGACATTCCCGTTGATTAGACTCAGTCATCTAATAATGTTTATATTTATCAAAACCTTACATTGTATGCTATAATACTTTTATCAATAATATATTACGAAAGCTGGAAAAATAAAATGATATAAATAAAAATAAATAAAATTGATAGCATATTCATCAAGAATGTTATAGACTGTGACTTATAAAAATATAAAGTCCCCATCTTACCTAGGACTTTGGAATAATGAGTACACACACTTAGAGTGTGTGTGTGTTTCTTTTTCAGTGCTGGGGTTTCAAACCTAGGGCCTCATACATGATGGGAAAGCTGTACACCCACTAGGCCATATAGTGTTCTTACACATATGCAAGAACATATGTATTCATTTCTTTTTTTTTTTCTTTTTTCTTTCTCTTTTTTAAACTAGAATTGAACGTAGGGGCATTCTACCTCTGAGCTACACCCTCAATTATTTTTATTTAAATTTTGGAAGGCAGTCTCACTAAGCTGGTGAGGGTCTTGCTAAGTTGTTGAGGCAGGCTTCAAACCCATGATCCTCCTGTCTCAGCCTCTCAAGCTCTGGGATTACAACTGCATGCCAGGCTGGTATAAATTCTTGTACATAAAGTAACAGCCATCCAGCACCCTATGAATTAGAATGGGGAAGAACACAGAAACTGCTCAGAATGATACGGAAATATAGGAAGCCATTGTTTCAAACACTCTAAATATTTAACAAGATTTACAAACAGAATATTAGATGTCCTGTGATATCCCGGTGTCATTTCTTTGAAGGCAGTAAGTGAAACCTCTTTAGGCGCCTATGTTACTTGCAGTCATGGACTTGTGTATTGCTGTTTTCTTCGCATCAGCTCAGTCAAGCCATGTACCCTCTTCAGCCTCCTCCACTCAGACGGCGGAGTTAATGCAGTTAGATTGCTCCCGGGCTTCTAGCGGGACTACTTCAAATGATATTACTTCCAATTGCGATGTGCATCACCAGCAGCACTCACATTTGAGGGAAAGAGTAAACAGACATCTAAGTCCACTTGCTGGAGGAGAAGCTGCACTTCCCCACTGAAAGGAAGGCAGAGACGGGGCTATAAATTTGTCAATTTTCTCAACAGCAAGGCCTCGGTGCGCCAGGCTCCACTCGTACGGGACTCAGTGAGGCAGTAGACTGTTCCGCACTTGCAGGATCTGGAGGAAACTTTTCTTTTCCACAGGTCGGGAGCCCATTTTGACAATGTAGATCACAGATCAGTGCCATGAGACCGAACACGTAAGTCAGAGTTTTCTACTGATAGTTATCGTTTTATGAGAGAATCCACTTGGAGCCCCAAAGGAGAAAACGCTTACCCCAGAGTTCTTTGAGGATAAAAATACATCAAGGAAGAAAAGTTTGAATTGTAGGGCCCACTGCACTGCCAGGAATCAGGAAAGGGTGCCTGGGTTATTAGCATAAAACCATTCACATGTATAGATATTCTTGGGCAATTCCTTATAATTTTATTCTATATTCTTCCTCCTTTTAAAAATTGTATTTCTTCTAAAACAATGTTTCTTTATTTTATGTGAAATACTTTTTAAAAAATAAAATTTTAAGCTGTCACTGGCATAACATAAAACAAGCGTATTACTAGAAAAATGAAGATCCTTCTAATGTCAAACTGCTTTCGAGATTCTAAGCATTTTCAGTGTCTCTGTGTCCTTCATTGTGGATGGCTGGGACTTTGTTCTGCAGATCAAATCTGAGCCTCCTTGCTTTGGGATACATTCTGTAGTGCTCAGCACAAAGTATTGTGCTCAGCCTGGCATGGTGGCACACACACCCATAATTTCAGCTATGTGGGAGGCTGAAGCTGGAGATTCCAAGATCATGGCCATCCTGGACAACTTAGTGAGACTGTCTCAAAATAAAAATAAAAATAAATAAATAGATAGGGCTGTGGATGAAGTGGCAGAGTTCTTGCCCTTCATGCTTGACCCAGTACTGAAATCTCCAGCACTATGAAAAAAAATAAAAAAGAAACTAAATAAAATGGATTTTGCTCACAGAAATGGTCAAGAGATGTAGATTTTGCTCTGTGATAGATTATACTGGACTAGTTATAATGCTGCGTCCCAATTAATTTAATTTTGGAAGCATAACTATTCTTTTTCTGCTCATCAGCTTCAAGCACATTGGCTTGAGGCCTTCAAGGGACCCACAGATGCTGGTCATTGTGAATTCTCAAGAACTTGTCATTTGTGTTTCCTATTAGCTCAAGGGCATTTTGAAAGAATTGAGAGAGTATATCACAGAGTTTTGGAAAATTTAACTGCAAATATGTTTCTGTTCATGCTTTCAAAAGCTAACCCAGTCAGTTACACAATCTTGTACAGCTGTGCATGCCAACGCACTGCTTTCAGGATTGGTGGCTCTCTCTACCCAAACTACCCTTCACCTCACTCTGTCTCTGTATTTATGTAATGTGTTCAAATATGCTAGCTTCAAGATATAATTCCAGGCACTCAACGGAAAACATGAATGTTACGCCAAGGGCAGAAAGAGAACACGTTAAGTTGCAATCTTGGAGAGATGATTCTAACCCAAGAAGTGCAGGAATGGATTCTAGTTACAGCAACACTACTTATAACCGTAAGATTATAGGATCTCCAAGGGCTTCAAGTAACTCCTAGAGATTCTACCTCAAGGTCCTTATGTATAAATGTGAAACCCAGAACAGGATTTAAGAGCAGCTGGGTGCAGCAAGAACCAGAAACCTGTTTTGCTGGAGAAGATTGCTGCAGCTAAACAGTGATCACCTGCTGAGAGACTTGTTTTATCTCAACCTAAGATTCCAAACATATAAAGTATTAAAAGTTATAAGAAATATATCCTGCATTTATTCACACAATTACCAAAACTTATATGTAATAGAAATACGGATGAAGGAAAAGAAAACAATCCAACCTTTCTTACTGATTATTTTTACCATTATTAGAGGCAGATTTAAAGTAGACTATTAAAGAAATGTTTTGTTTGTTTAATCTTTCTACTTCCACCATTACTACAATACTTAAATAAACCAAAGGTAAAGAAAAATCAGATAGGAATGTATAGTATAGAATTTCAAAAAGCTTTTAAGATAGTCCTTAGTGATAAAGAGGCTTTGGCAGGGATCTATAATGTCCCTAAGGAACACACTATAAAGAGAGACCCGAGTATGGCAAGCTTCATTCTACTATGTTCAACAGAGATTTCAACATGCTATATTACTTTAATATACAAGTACTATCAACCATTGACTAAGTAGCTATAAATGCTAGGCACTTAAGCACCATCCTGTATTTTGTGCTAAGCACTGTGTAGTGTATGGTGGATTCAAACAATAAAACTTGAAAGTTGAAGAATGTTCCCTCTTTCTATAGTAGACCAGTAGGGCCCTCAATCCCAGCTCACTTAGTTTGTGACAGATCCAATGATAAGAATTTTACATAAGAGACTTTATTTAATCCCTCCAACTAATTTCAAAAATAGGAATGATTATACCACAAGTTTAAAGAAGAAATTACCAAGACTCAAATTTTAAAAGTTTTTTAAGGAAACACAACAAACCAGAAATAAACCCAAGATTCAGGGAAAGACCTCATATTGAAAATACAGCACCTGAGCTGGGTGTGGTGGCACATGTTCATAATTTCAGTACTTGGGAGGCTGAGACAGAAAGATTGCAGTTTTGTGGCCAGCCTCAGTTACTTAGTGAGGCCCTGTTTCAAAATAAATAAAAAAAAATAGAGCTAGGAGTACAGCTTGGAGGTAGAATGCCCCTGGGTTCAATCCCCAGTTCCACAATAAAAAAGAAAAAAAATATATAGTGCCTATGCAATATTCCTCATACCACACTCAATCCCCATTATTGTCTTCTTTTGGCTGGAAGTGAGGGGTAGAATATCCAGCCAAACACAGTCCATTCCTAGCCCATGAAGTTGTATAGTCGACTTTGACTTCCAAATGAGCTAGGGACGTTGGAAGGGAATGACCTTTCTTATATAAGATGATGCTTTTCCCATTATCGCACAGGACTGTCACACAGCATCATTCAGGATTGCTCCCTAATTTGCAGCCCTCCTCATTGTCAGGCTTCCACTGGACACTTTAATTACTGAAATTTATCTTTAGGAAAAAAAAAAGGCAGTATGAAAGTTTTTGCAAAAATGAGTTTACATGGTGATCAAAGCAAAATGCTGAACATTGTGTGAGGGTTTATTAAAAAGCATTTAATAGACTTGAACTCAATGCTTATTTTTTTAAAATTCTCCTCCTGGTCCCCAGTTAAAGGATGAGATGTCTCTGGATGCTTCAGAAAAAAACTATAGAGGTCTTGCTGCAGCCAACCAGTGTGGGAGGGCAGAAGAAAAACATTTCCACCCCCCATGGCACACTGAAGATAATTCACTGATTTGCCTCTATCTTCAGAGCGAGAATCCTCCAAGCTGATGCCTTTTTATTAAACCTTTATTCAATAAACATTTGTTGAGTGCCCAGTGAATTCTATGCTTGAAGTACAAAGATTCCTGTTTTCTACCCTTATAGATTTCTGTATCTACATTTCCTAAGGTACACAATTTATTTATTGAAGAAATAACTTTAAAAGACATTTGAACAAAATACTATAGGTGTGCAGGTGAATAAGCAATTATTTCTACTCTGGGTCAAGGATTACCCTAAGAAAAAGAGGAGAATTTTCAAAGTATTAATATTAGTTCAGAAATAGGAATTTTCAAAGTATTATTAACAGTCTACCAAGTTGGATAAGGAAAGAGCAATCCAGACAAAAGATATAGAAAATGTGAAGCATGGGGAAATAAAACAGTATATGTGAAAGGATGCCATGCAATTTTATGAGTACTATCAATGGATTTTGAAGCTCCCCAAAGGCACATGTGTTAGAAGCTTGGCCACCAGCCTATGACACTAATGAGAGGTGATGGGACTGACTGTAGGAGGAGGAGCTTAGTGGGAGGAAGTTAGGCCATTGGGCATCCTTGAGTAGTTCTGCTCCACTGTGTACTCTCCACCAAGATGCTCTACCTCCCCACAAGACCTGAGCAATGGGACCAAGCAACAAAGGACTGAACCCTCAGAGACTATGAACCCAGCCAGATCTTTCCTCATTTTAAGTTGTTTATCACAGGTATCTTGCCATAGTGACAGAAAGATGCCAAACAATAAAAAAGAAAGAAATCATAGAATAAAATTCCTACTGTTCAAAAATTTGAATTTATACACACAATTTATGAGAATCTTCTGAATTTTTTTCTTTGGAGACTAGAAGCAATTTTGTTTTCAAATCTTTAGGTCTAGCCAGGTGTGGTGGCACATGTTTGTAATCCCAGCATTTGGGAGGCTGAGACCAGTGGATTGTAGTTTCCGGACAGCCTCAGCTACTTAGTGAGGCCCTTTGCAACTTAGTGAGACCCGGTTTCAAAATAAAGAATAATAAAAAAAAAGTAGAGCAGGGGGTGTAGCTTGGAGGTCGAATGACCCTGGATTCCATCCCCAGAACCGCAAAAAAAAAAAAAAAAAAAAAAAAAAAACTTTAGGTCTAACAAATATAACTCTTCAGGCTCACTTGTATATGAGGACTTATGCAATATTTTAGATATATTCTTTTTGCATCAGTAAATTAAATTCAAAATGCTTTTTCTTTCCTGTGTAGGAAAACAAAATTTCAGATTTCATCTTTTGTAAATAAGAAATCTCTCCTTCCATGTAGTAAATGAGGGAGTAGGGGTAAAGGAGAAGGGAGTGTGATGGTATAATATGAGAAGATCAAAGATCTCTGATCAGAGATCTTTTATTTCCAGAGTTCATTTTTAACACTAGGAGACATCAGTTGAATGCATTTGAATTCACATAATCTCCATGCTTTTCTGATGTATAATGGCTTCTATAAGGGTGCAGCCCTCAGAAATATAGCCATAAATTTATAGCAAAATTCCATGATTTTACATTTTACTTGAAACACCTGTAAGTGAAGATTTTGCTCTATCCTAAAAAGGCTAAAAATCTAGGCTAAGGAAGAAGGGATATATATGGTCAATTAGCCAATAACTAGAAATAAGAAGAAAATCTAACTTTCTAGGGATAGATCCCTACATTTTTAAAAGAATATTGCCCTTTATAAAGTAACTTTTTAAGAAAAGAGCTATAAAAGCAATATATGTTGATTATAAAATAATAATGAAGTGTAAATAAGCCAAAAAGAGAAAAAGAACTGCACTTTCAAAGCAATCAACAGTTGTCAATTGTTTTCTGATTATGTAAGTAGCAATGAAACTTGTTATAAAACATTAAAATAGAGAACCATGTATTCTTAATATCCCACTGTTAGCAATCTGTTGCAGAATATTTCATTTTTCTCTTCTAGATGTGTTTATATTTGTACGTGTGTATGTTATTTTTTAAAATAGATACTGAAAGTTTTCAACATTTGTAGCTGGCAGTATGTAGTCACATACTGGATAATTTTTTAGAGATCACACTCTATTATATCAGTTCCGGATATACCTACTCACCTATCTACTTAGTAATCTTTAATATCTGGATTCCTACACTAGAGGTCTTCTTCATGGTTCATGAAAGCATTGCTATGCAAAGGTTGAGAACAGCTCACATTTTCTTCTTGTTTTAAAGACATGAATACATTTCTGCCTTCCTCAGGCAGGTTTGTTTTTTTTTTTAACCTTTGTTAAATGGGTTGGCTATTGACAAGTATGCCAATATCTGAATATGCATAAAGACATATTCACTCCTGAATTACATTCCCTGACAATTAGGAAAAAAACAGAGATACCTTGAAGTATACAATAGTGATGATGATGATGATGATGATGATGATGATGATGATATTATCAATAAAGAAAATGCATATTGTTTCCTGAGAGTGTCAACTGAGTCACATGAAAAATGAGAAGAGTCTCTAAGAACCTTAGCAGGTTTCACTATTTGCTTCTTTATCCCTTTTCTCCTAATACTTCTCAAAGAAGACTATAATATGCTAGAAATGTGAAATCTATGGTGATTTGTACAGTACCATTGTTGAACTGAAAATATAAAACAATCTTAACTTTTAAAAATAGATAGCTGATGTGAAATAACCATGTGTCTACATAGAAATGGAGGGAAATAATTGGCCCTCTGAGTCCCAAGTGGGTGGTACTTTAGTGATATACAGTGTCATGTACATAAATGTGTCAACCAAGTGGAAATTTCCCTATTATTGGCATCTCATTTTACTTAATCTTTCGTTAAGGAATTACCAACACACTCAAGCCGTCTTTTTGATAGCAAATCTCAGTAGAGCTGGCCATATGTTCCTCCTTGGTTCTTAGAATAGAGTGCTTTGGTTGGAACTTTGAGGCTCAAGACCTATAAATAACACTTCTAGGAAACGCCATTATATAAAGAGAACCTCACCTAAAAAAAGACTGACATTTGGATATTGGTCAAAATATTACTCCCTGACATTAAAATATGTCATCACAGTGTCATAATATTGTGATACATGATAGTGTCACATCAGACAGACTTTAAACAGTAGTCATCTATGCAATCTACTTGCAGGCTTGCACATTCAAAGGAAATCTTTTCTGATGCTCTAAAGGGTGGTGAGCAGCTTGAAGAGAGGGCAGTGTGTAATTTATGCACTTGATTTGGAAACTGGCCAACACAGTTTGGGAAGATCCACACAGAAACTGCTCATCAAGCTGATTAACAAACACAAACAAGGGATGATTCTTGTTAACAGCACCAGGTTGGGAAATACCAAAATATTGTGTTTCCCAAAAGATATTTGCAAGACTATCTGTGGGCACCATTTCAGATGTGTTTTTGTTTTTAGTGCTAACTTCTTCCAGGTGGGGTGAGGGTTTATAATGGGAAGGGATGTTTATAATAGGAAGAGATGACATTTTTATTAGTCATGGGGGTATGAAAATTCTTACATAGTAGGAGAGTGGGTCTCAACCTTGCCGGTAGATTATATACCCTTGGGGAGCTCTTATGAAAATACCCATGTTCAGGGTTCTGATAGTCAACAATATTGATTTAAGCAGTAGGGGAGGGGTGGCAGTGTGGTACAAGTAGTTACAATTATTTCAGACAACTTTCCAGATGTAATGTGCAGCCAGTTTTATAGGTTAGCTAAATCAGAGGGTGATTTTATGAAGGCAGCACTGCTCACTTGGGGGTATGTTCAAAATGTAGAATTTGGCCCCTTGCAGACCTAAAGAATCAGCATCTCCTTTTTAATGGGATTTTCAGGTAAATCATATACACTCTACACTTTGATAAGCCCTGACACAAAGGAAGGAGAATAGTTTTTTTTTTTAACCAATGTTTGGTAATAATGATAATATTGATAAAAACACTAGTCGTAGCTCATTCTTATTAGGTTACTATCTGCCTGGTACTTTTCTAAACATTTCATATGCATTAGCCTCATTACTTTCCCAAACATATAGGAAAGAAGGTATTGTGATTATCCTATCTTACAGATGATAAATCAACCTTCATAAACTTATACAAGGTCTATCTGTTGATGGTAGGTTGATAACCTGCAACAACTTCCACTCTTTGTATTAAAAAAATGGACAACTTAGCAATCAACAGTGAAGG
Organism: Muscardinus avellanarius; assembly: GCF_963383645.1. Taxonomy (NCBI): domain Eukaryota; kingdom Metazoa; phylum Chordata; class Mammalia; order Rodentia; family Gliridae; genus Muscardinus; species Muscardinus avellanarius. Next base: position 19,424,842 of record NC_137793.1, on the reverse strand, counting down.
AAATGAAAGGACTTGGTATTCAAACATGCTGGTCTAATTCAGAGACACTGATGCAAGAGGAAGAAGAGTCTGGAAAAAATGTGAGTGACTTGGATTCCTTGCATAAAAAATCCCATTCAAGACAACAAAGATGAATATCCAGTAATTTTGAAACACAATTATTTCAGAATACAATTATTTCGAAGTTACTAAAAAACATCAGGTCACACTTAAGACCTGAAATTCACATCTTGACTTCATTCCATGATCATGAAACTCAAATTATCTCAATGAAGAGCACAGAGTCACAGCTAACACCACTGAAAGAAAACTTTGGACTAATGCTTTCTTAAAAGAAATGACACTTCAATTTTGGGAACCATTTTCTCAAAGCAGCAAAATCTCCCCTGGCCAATCTAAAATAAATATTATTCTATTAGGTACTAAAGAAATATTTGTTGAGTTAATGGTATGGATACAAAGTGCTCTCTCAGAGGTAATTTTACTCTGTTTTTCTGAGACTGCATACTGGCAGCCCTACAGTGCTTGTAGCATAGATGAGTTATGTTTGTCATATGTTGATTTTTCCCCCAATGACCCAACACAAAGAGCATGATATAACACATACATACAGAGACAGAAAATCCAGATTTCTCACTTTTCCTATAAAACTGGAAAATCTGGCACAACTGTGTTAAGTCTGCATTCCTGTGTTCAACAGTCAGTCAGTCCTGTTTGGATTCTGCTTCCAGAAATACGGCACTTGTTCACTAGGCACCTGCTATCCCACCTGTAGCGAGGTAAGGGGTAGCCCCCAAAAGTGTATGTCTATATTCTGATCTCTGAAGCCTACAGCTATTATGTCCCAAAGCAAAAGAGTGGAGGGTACCTTCTATGGCTAAAGATAGAATTTGTTTCTGAATTACCAAGGTGGTCCCAAAACACAATGCTGTGTGTGTAAGGCAGAGGGGGATTTTTAAAGACACAAAAAAGGTGAAGGAATGAAGAAACAGAGAAACGTGTAGCCAGCCACAACCTGAGAATGAAGATAACATGCAGAAACTGGAAGAGATGAGTCATGGATACTTTTATGGCCTCCATAAAAAGTGTATTTCAGGGGACGCCTTGATTTTGGCTTTCTGGTCTACAGACCTGTGAGAGAATATATTTTTGTTGTTTTAAGCCACCTAGTGTGTGATAACTCATTATGATGGCCTTAGGAAATTAATATATTACCAATTTACACATGAATGTTTATGCATTTGCAAAGGAGAAATTTCTTATTTTTTAAAAAATGGGTTGAAAGTGTATTTCTTGGGTAAAGGGATCAAAGAAAAAAAACTGTAGCAACAACTTTCATCCCCCAGGACATGGTACTTTCCAAATCCAGGCATTCAACCTTAGAATGGATTTAGTTGAAATTCATTTATTTTTTAAAAAATATACCTTTATTGGTATATTGTAGTATCACTTTATAATGTAGTTCAGAGCTGGGCGTGGTGGCACACGCTTGTAATCCTGCACTTGGGAGGCAGAGACAGGAAGATTGCGCAGGTTCAAACCCAGCCTTGCTGGCTTAAGAGACCCTGTTTTCAAGTAAAAATATAAAAAATAGGTCTGGGAGTGTAGCCTGGAGGTAAAAGGGTTTCCAGGAAACCCAGAACCACCCAAAAACAACAACAACAACAACAACAACAACAACAACAATAATAATAATAATAATAATAATATTAATGTAGTTTAGAGTGACAGGGATATACTAGCACATGGTACCTCTTAAACACTTTTTTTCATCTTTGCTGGGACATTGCTATCTTGATATAAAAAGCATGGATTTTAGATAAATTTATGTTTATATATTCCAACTATATAAAGTGCCATAAAAAATATCCTCCATTAGGAATTAAAACAAATGATATAAGAAGCAAAAGATCCTTAAAAACCAAATATGCCAAAACTCTCTTTTGACACATGGGATGATAGACTCAGAGAAAGCAAACGAAGGGCCCAAGGTCATACAGATAATTAAGGCTGAGTTAGGAATAGACCTTCTCACTCTAGGTTCGTTACTCATTTTACATCCAATGTTCCGCTTGCAGAATCATCACTCTTTTCTTTCTTTGACTATTGAAATAGGGTAGACTGTGAGATCCACTTAATAGAATGTCATTTTTGTTCAAAAGTAGTATAGACATGCCCTCAATCTATCATAGAAAATGCTTTAAGTCCATCTCCAGATAGGACTTTTTCTAAGCAAACTAATTTACCCAGACCATTTAAGTCACTTTATGTTTAACTCTAAAAAAAAATCTTGTCATGATATAAGTAGCATTTAATGCACTAAAGAGTGAGGATATTAAGGAAAATTGGAAATGAACAACTCAACTGGTAACTTTTTAGAGGGAAGATCAAATCTAAATAAATATATCAACCCATTTATTAGAAATATTTGAAAGGTATTAAAAACCTGAAAAATATAAATGGGCTACATAAATTAAAAATTAACATAGTATGTTCAATGCTCAAAGAGACCATAATTACTCTTGTGTATCAGTGTGCTCTTTATGAGAAAAGGAAGAAAGGAAGGAGGCAGGGAGGTAAGGAGGAATAGAAGAAAAGAGAGAAAACATAAATCTTTCAATTAAAATTTATTTCTAAAGGTAATTTTTTTTACAGCAACCACAAATAGCCCAATAAGGAAACAGCTAGGTGATAGAGAGTTGCACTGGCTAACTTTTACACCTTTCTAAGCTTCAAGTGGTCAAGTAACATTTGAACTGTATTTTGCATAAATTTCACACTCCAACACAACAGCAATATTTTCCTTACTGTGGATCCCAGAACTCCCTAAAAACCCATGGAGTCTGTATTGCTGGAACTAATTGATGACATTAAAAGGATTTCTGCAACCAGTCAAAAGGTGCCAAGAACCCACTGTGCTTGATGAACTTGATTCACCAATGTCCACTCGAAACCTCGATGGGATGATTGTTTCTGCAGAGCTTCTGAGTATATTTAGTGGTTCCTGCCTTGACTATTTCTAGCCCATGACACTGCCTGCTCATTGAATGGCACTGGATATATCCCGATTCAGAATTGCAGTCTTATTTAAATCTTTCCTTCCTATGATGTGGACATTAAGAAATAAAACTTACTTTTTCTCCAGAAAAAAATATTCACACATTAGTATGTAATGTATACTTGTCCTTTATTGGTTCAAGCAATGGATCTGGATCATCTATTTCATCTGCGATATGGAAAGCTTATTTCTGGCATCCTTTTTCTCTGGATTTCAATGTTGTAGATGTTATTAGTTTATTTCTAAGACCTGTGTACCATGGGGTGGCAAGAGGGAATAATGACAGAGTGATGCCATTTTGTAACTATTGATGAAGAGGAGAGGGCAGAACTCACAGAGAGAAGCCAAGCCATACACTCCATGAACAGAGCACTAGAATAATGAACTATGAACTCTATTCTGCAGAGGTCTCTGCAACTTCTCTGTATCTGAACAATCTATTTCTACCCGCGTCTCCCTGTACCTATGACCGTCTTTCTCCATCTGCCCTAGACCCAGTTTCTCCTCATACAAAACTTTACCATTCCACCCCTTGCTGAAGAAACATGAATGAGTCTGCTTCTGGCAAGTACAAGAAAGATTAGCTAAAAACCTCGCCATTCATCTGAAGATGCTAAACCATTTGCCAGGTTTGATGATGTATTGTCTGAGATAGCTCTGCTTCCTGCTGAGATCCTGCTGTTTCGTAACTACTTTGATGGTATATGAGTATCTTCAGCATAGGCATCTTTTTTTGTGTGTTTTTCAATGGGACCTAGTCTAGCACAGACACATACTGGCTATGGAGAATACCAAAGTACTTAAAAGCTCAAATGAGCACTTCCCCAACTGCTCCTTGCTGGGTATTTTAAGGCATTGGTTGATTAAATATCTGGTATCATTAACTCTAATTTTAACTTCAATTAAATGTTTAGGCTCCATTTAGTTTGATGCTCACAAAATGGTGAATCAAGGTCCTAATTTTCAACATTTTGTAACATGATTCTTCAGTTATAGAATGTTTTCTATGTTGTTTTCTACATCTTAAAGCACTAATTTATTACATCTTAAATTATTCATCTCATAAACATCATATTAAAGTTAAATCTAACATTAACTGAAAATTTAATTTTGCATCATATTTTGGGGAGTGTCGCTATAAATCCAAACTGACTATGTGTACAAATGTGAGTATGTGTGTGTTTAAAAACAATTACCTTTTGATTGGAAATTACAGCAAAAAATAATGATTTCAGTTTTGGCATCAAGATAAATTGTTAGCATTTTTCACAGCTTTCTTTGTCTTTTCTTAGTGAGCTATAATCCCATGCTTTTTGTAGAGGTATATGAGATCAAACAGTGATCTTTGGGTACTGAGAATTGTATTTTTTTCTTTTAAAAACAACATAAAATATTTAACTGTTGGTTCCAATATATACTAAATGTGTATTACACACCTAGAATCCTTATTCAATCAAATTTATTATTTTGGTATAACCAAATGTCTTTGGTTGAATGGTTTAACACATTAGAAGAAACTTCCAATATTAATGGTCAGTGCCTCTTACACCCTTGTTGTATAAAAATATCAATAGTAGATTTGGAACAAAACTTAGAATCAAAGACCTTACCTGATGGACCAGTCCACAGGTATGCAAGGATCTGTTACATGTCGCAAAGTGAGATAAACCCTGTGGGAAATGTAACACACAGGCAAGATATTGATTGCTTTTGTGCTAGAAGGTGTTCTAAGCTGGACAAGGAGATAGTATTTGTACATAAAAGCCATGAGACAGGCACATGATATAAAATATAAAAAATATTCAGCCCTCTCTTTCAAACAGGTTATTAGGTACATGTCAGGGGAAGGAGAATACATGAATTTGAAACCTGCACTAAAAGAGGAAATTATGAGAACAAGGTAAAGCTGGGTTCTCTCCACAGAAACACTGCCACATAACACCCACAAGCAACGTTACAACAGAGGGGTCAACGATGTCCCTTCTCCAGCACTGAAGCTAAACCCAGACAGCCCAGGTTCTGCCCACCCCTAAGCGTCTCCCTCCAACTTCCCCACAGTTTCTGCCAATGTCTCATTGGCTTTCCACACACCATCCAGCCATGTCAACCTTTTTGGAGATGCTGTATGGATGTTTCAGATGGAGAACTTTATAGAGAGGGTCATTCAACAATCATATTTTAAATGGTCTAACTTTAAAGAATACAGATGCAGCACTCATCATTACTATATAAGGCACATTTTCTTTAAAATCATCAAAATCGATCTGGTCCCTTCGCCATCATTACATGATTCCACACTGATGGTTCAGTTACAGTTTTTATGTTGGTATTAAGATTATTAGAGGATTCACTGAGAGATTGTAGGAGGAATGACCAGCACACACATGAGGTATTATAAAGATAGTATAAGCACTCGAATGATCACCAGATATTATCTACATCATTCTTCTCAAAATTCCATTCTCATTAAAATTCCAGGTAAGCCGGGCATTATAGTGCACGCTTGCAATCCTAGTACTTGGGAGGCTGAGACAGGGGATCACAGGTTCACAGCCAGCCTCAGCTACTTAGTGAGATACCCCACAACTTAGTCATACTCTGTTTCAAAATAAAAAATAAAATATAGGGCTAAGGGTGTAGCTCAGAGGTAGAATACCCAGTACCACCAAAACAAAAAACAAACAAAAAAAACCTTTCAGGTATATCATCTGGATATTTTATTTATTTATATTTTGAGGTACTGAGGATGGAACCCAGGGACATTTTACTTCCATGCTATACCCCCAGCCCTATTTTTTATTCTATATTTGTTGAAAAAGGGTCATACAGAGTTGTAAAGGACCTCATTAAGTAGTAGCTGATGCTGGCCACAAACCATGATCTTCCTGTCTCAGCCTCCCAAATGCTGTCATTACAAGCATGTGCCACCATGGATATTTTAAATTGAAATATAGAAATTTATAATTCCACCTAACTCATGTTAGTACACTGTTCTACTCTCCAGTCATTAACATGCTCCTCTAATATAATAACCACATCAAAGACTTAGAGATCTCTTGGAACTCTGAGAAAGAGATATAAGACAAGCAAATTTTGATTTAGGGTTGAGGGAGAGGGAGACTCAAGTTTCACTCATCAACTTATTGGTCCTTATCATGGGGTCATCCCATAGAAAGCAGTTCTCAGTTCTTAAGGTCTAGATTTGAATAGGGGTTAAAGGTATAGGAAACATGAATTTAGACTATGAATTTTATTTGCAGAGGGAAGGTCAGAGTCTCTGTTAACGCTCCCAGCTTTCCACTAGTCTGTGCACTAGGAGGAAGGCAAAGCAGAAATCCATGAACTGTGAAGATGGACCACCTGCATCCAGCCAAGAGAGCACAGACCCAGTAAAGGAAACCAGCTAGGCAAGGAGCTATAGGTTTGTTTACTGTATCAGCTTTTAAATGTTCCAAGATAAAAATTCCCATTTATCAATGACCCAGCAGGGAGTAAATGAAAATGCTTATTTGGACCCCTCAGTTGAGAGAGCTCCCTAATCCACTCGCTGATGAGATAACACGGTAGGATTACAATAATCAACTTGCGGTCTGTCCTCTATTAACACTTGAAACTATAGCAGTCTATAAGTACTAGGAGACATTTCTTCATTTACATAATATAGTAACAGACTTTCACCTTCTCAGACCATCCATTATCTTCCCATCCCTCCCTTCAAGTATTTCAAATAGACATGATTATTCTAAGGGCCACTTAACAAACACATTTCCAAACGTGCAAACTTTAAAGAAAAAAAATACATATATGCACTTCCCAACTTTAACTTATGTCACTAAATTATAAACACATCTAGATATCGACAGTGACATTAAGCTTCTCAGTTTCCTCACAGAGCAAGAATTACAATGAAGTGTCTGTGAGGCAAGTATGTAAATAAAGAAAGCAAGAATGCAAAGATTTTTCTTAAAATACTTTGGGTATCACCATTAGTTTATGCAGTGACATTTTAAAGTTATTTTCCTGTACATCTCTTCCTAGTTAGCCAACATCGTGGTCACTGACAACGAGAAAAGGCACTTTCTGATCCACATTTTTTAAAAAGTTGGTTAAAATTCCTATTATCCAATTGCAAAAGTTTAGATAATTCATTCAAACTTGGCTTTTTTCCATGCACTTTTCTAAAGAAAATTTAAAGTGTCAAAAATACATATCTTGTGCTCATTATTAAATGCTAAATACCACAGTGTTTTGAGCTGCCTCGTGGCCATTGTAAAGAAAACAGGTGTTCTGATAGATTATAAAGTGTGAGTCAGATGATGTGTAGGACAGAATTTTAATGAAGCTGCAAGCACAGAACTCTGACTGGCCTCTTGAATATGATGTTAAAACCCTGGAAGTAGTCTTAAAGACAAAATAGCAGAAATGCAACGTAGGAAGCATTCATTAATAATCAACAAGTAAATGGGATGTGGAGAAATCATTATATTGAGGTGCCTTTGAATTTTTATGCAATTTAATACAGCATTAGCCTTAGGAGAAGGTGGGTATAATTTGAAAGGCTGTCCAAGCCTTTGTATATATGCAAATATAAGGAGAATACATCTTAATCACTATAAAAAAGTTTCTAGTCAAGACCACAAGAAAAAGCCATGATTTTAGGTGCAGAGATTCTGTGAGAGTTAAGACAGGGCTTCTGAGTGTGGTATCAAAGACAAATCATCAATTTCTTTAATTAAGTTTCTATTTAGAGATCTTCTGTAAAAACTAATTTTTCTACCATTTGTTTTTCATTAAGATGTCTTGAGAAGATACATAAGTGAAAATTTACTTGGAGTTTTAGGTATGCCATGAAATTTCACAAGAAAAATATAGGCTGCAAATCTGGAAGCTCCTACAGTGTCAAGAAGTTAAAAAAAAAAAAGCAAAAAACAAAAAACAAAACAAGAAACTATCTGGGCATGGTAGCATATGCCTATAAAGTTGGATGCCTTAGATAAGAGGATTGTATGTTCTACCAACCTCAATAATTTACCAAGACTCTCAAGAACCTAGTTAAACCTTGTTTTAAAAAGTGGGAGGAAGGAGGGCTGGGATGGAGCTCAGAGGTAGAAAGGTAGAATGCCCCTGGATTCAACCCTTAGTATCATACGTACACAGACACCAAAAAAAAAAAAAAAAAAAGAAAGAAAGAAAGAAGAGAAAAAAAGAAAAGAAAAGAGAATAGAGGAAGAGGAGGAGAAGAGGTAAAAAGCTGCCCATGATGATATATTTCATTTAAAAACTATGGTATCCAATACCATTTGCAGAAATTTAGATAAATCCAATTACCCTAATTTTTCCACTCTTTATTTTCTCTTATTTTAGAGATGGTTTTATTTATATCAATAGCATAAATAAAAAATTAATATTTTGCTATATCTTTGTACTTGTACTTAATTATTATAAAAAGAAATTTCTCCACTAAATATGGTAAGGCTAATATTTCAGCTATTTTATAGCAAAAATTAATGAAAGGTTCATGAAATTAAAAGAAAACTTTCACATGAAGATAGCTTTCTTTACCATATAAATGTAATTAACAAGAAAATAGGAATTAGTCGAACATGGTGTGCACGGCTGTAATTCCTGTACTTGGGAGGCTGAGACAAGAGGAACGCAGGTGAACAGACAGCCTCAGCTACTCAGTAAATTGTGATACAAAAACACTATTCTATTACTTCTACACTTGTACACAGGCTCTACTTGCAACCTATATCTTGTAGTCTCAGGATGTGTGTGTTTAATTTTCATGCTTAAACATATTTTTCCAATGACATTTTATACCAGATTAAAAAGGAATTAGGAACTCTGTAGAAAGGGGCCCAAATAACTTTACAAATCTCACTTTCAAGAAATTGTTGGCTTAGAAACATTTTCTTACTATCCCATACAAGTAGATTACATTTGAACCAGGCATATGATGTCCAATTTGGCTTACTATCTAGATAAATTCTCCCCATTCATCTTTCAGGTCCTGTAGCTCCTCTAAGAACATTTCTAAAACTCCCAATGGGATCTCTCAATCCTCTAGAATGTCTAGCACTCATTTTCTGTCAATTACTTACCAATTCTTTTTTAATGGCTATTGCTATTCTTTATCATTATGGGAATACTGGAATTTCTTACCAAGTTTCAAACCCCAGAGAACTGGAGACACCCTGCATGTGCTTCTGTGATGGACATGGTTCCTGAGCAGAACCCGATTGGTATCACACTCTGTTCAAGGGTCTCACTGCTGTGATCCCACAAGCCTGACCAAACACCTCTTAGAGGAAGGAAGATTTATTTAGGTTTTGGAGATTTCAAGAGTTCAGTCCATATGAGGCCAGGGTCTGTGGAGTTCAGGGCACAGCAGTGAGAAGCAGAGAGAGAAAGAGATTAAGGGCTCTGCTCTTATGTCATGAAGGCTGGAAGCAAGAGAGTAAGCAAGGGCATTCAAGCAGTCTCTAAAACCTGGAACTGCTAATGCATGCTTGTAGTCCCAGTACTTGAGAAGCTGAGACAGGAAGATCACAGGTTCACAGCCAGCCTCAGCTACTTAGTGAGGCCCTCTGCAACTGAGTGACTCACTGGTTTAAGATAAAGAATAAAAAAAAAATAATAGGGGTAGGGCTATAGCTCAGAGGAAGGGTGCCCCTGGGTTCAATCTTCAGTTCTGCACAACAACGGCAATGATAAAAGACAGTACCTCTAGGTGTCCAACCTCTTCAGTCACACAATACCTGCCTAGGTTACCACCCAGTAAATTCATTATAGTAGACGTATTTACTGATGAGATTACAACCTTCATGTTTTAATGATATCAACTTTGGACATTAATGTATAAGCTTTTTTGTGTGTGTGTGGTACTGGGGTACCTGGAAACCCTTCTACCTCCAGGCTACACTCCCAGACCTATTTTTATACTTTTTTAAATTTGGAAACAGGGTCTCTTAAGCCAGCACAGCTGGCTACGAACCCGAGTGATCCTCCTATCTCTGCCTCCCAAGTGTGTGTGCCACCACGCCCGGCAATGTATAAGCTTTTTGGAAGACATTCTATATCTAACCTTAAAACACCTGCCGCAGCCACTTCCTGAAGTTCATATAGCAGTAGAGATTTTAGAAAGCACTGGCCCATTTGTGGGCTAACTGCCTGACTTGGACTCCGGGAAGCTGTGGAGCTACGCTCATAACCTTCTCTTCATACCCCTGTCTTCTTTATCGGATGGCTGGCAGTTGAAAGTTAAGGTAGAGATAATTTTGTATTTCCATTGTTTTTGGAGGCTATCTAGTATATATGGCTTGATCCTCTTGGCTAGCTTTTGGACAATGAATTAAAAGGAGATACCGAGAATCAGTATGTTCAAATGTTTCGTGCAAGCTTGTGGGGCCTGATTTGAGAGAAGGATGGACTCTGAAGAACATGCTTTCTAAGAAAATGCTCTTCTCCATTCAGCACTGCAGTTGAACTCATTAGCTTTGTGGGCATTTAAAGAGACAGCTAAGAGAACAGAAAGCCAATGAGGAGACACTTCATAGGTGCCTTATCATTCTTCCTGCCCAGAGAGCCACTGCATTGATTTGACCACAGTGAGACCCAGGACGACGGAGGTTTAGTCAGTGGAATGATGACTGCCGGCCAAGTCAACAGCACATCTAACAATAGGATGTCAGGGAAGGGGAAACTGCTTTCCTCCCATACAAGTGGCTCCTGAATGTCTAGGGTGAGGTATTTTGAGAAACGAGAGAGCTGCTGCTGAATGGCTATGGGGGATCACAGAAAATCACTGCCTACCCCAGGCTAAGAATAAGTGCACTTCATTCCATCGGATAAAAAAAAGTGTGTGCTCATCCTGTCAAACACACCTGCTCTGAAACAACCACTCCAGCGGGTTCCGCACATGGCGGGTTTACCAAAGGCAGGACACGATGTGCCAACACAAACATTTAGAAGCATAAGTAATGAGGCTTCACAAGGATCCACACATTTAAACGCTTCCTCCCAAACAGGCTCATAAGGCATTTATATGTCTGCTATAAAACTGAGCACTAACTTCTGGGAAGCGGCTTCACTTTCATTTCCCCAGTTCCTGCCTGAATTTGCTGTTTACCTTTCTTTCGCTGAGTTTTTACTCCATTATTAAAATGATATTCTATGCTTTATTGCTTCTGAACATCTCCGAGTAAAACATCTTTTAGGACCCAAATAAGTGCAGGCATACTTTAAAGAGGCCTTTTCAAAAACCCTCCCAGAGTCCATGGGTCATATAAGTGACATGTTACTAAGGAAGATAAAAGAGAGCTCAAAGTAAACCATTATTCCTTGCTTTCTATCCAATTAAATTAAAGCCAGCAAATGGCCGAAACCTCAGTGGAATGAGAGTTACAGATTTTATCTCATGCCTATGAAAAATGAGACTTTAGGGAAACCTTTGTGTTTCAACTCTCCCACAATAAAATCCTATCTTCAAACCAGTTATACCTCGTCCCATTTTCTTGCAAAAATCCAATCCCCTATCACTTCTTTATTCGTGTACTAATCAATTATAATTTAAGGACACTGACAAGTCGAGGCATTGTGCAGTTGTTCTTATCATCTTTGCTTCAATGGAAGGTACAATGTTGCAACTTAGCCATTTAAAAATTGTAAAAGGGGGAAAAACACAAGAAAAGTATTTCATAAAAATAGACACCACAAAGGCCCAGAGACAGGAAAAATTAAATCGCCTTTGTCAGAGTTCCAAAGGTAACTCTGACATTCGGGCCACGTGAGGGCAATGGGTAAGCCATATTTTAAAAATAATTCTGTAAAAAATCTTCCTCTCTCTTCTAAACCTAAGAGGTATAGTTAGGAGGCTAAATACACTACCAAGGAAATATCAGCAAAAGAAAAACAAACATTTACAAAAGACACTGTTTTTTGCTTGGTTTAGAAGAATTGATGGCACCCAGGCTGAAAATGTGTTCTATCTAAAGTTCCATGTATCCTTGGGAATGGATGGATTATAATCTAATCTATCTATCTATCTACCTATCTATCCATAATGTAAAATAAAATTATGTTTATTAGGCACTGGTTGTCCTTTAATATACAGTGTTAAGGTATTCATTCTAAATGAAATATTTTGAAACTGCTGCTTAAATTCCTGCTTTATGAGCAAGAACCAGAGTAGGCATAACAGCTGTTTGAGCCCTGAAAAATTATTTTAACAGCTAATGTATGTTCCTTGGTTTAAAGCAGAGATCTCATACTGAGTATATTCAGATTCCTCCATATACAACTTGCATGCCATTCACAAATACTGGTCACGAACCTGCGCACTGCATCTCTCACACTACCTAGGTAATACAGGCATTGATTCCCAGTTTTGTTTCAATTTACTTATGAACAAATTCAAATGAGATTCTACTACTCTCAAATAAAGACCTTCCCCATGCAATTTGAGGCTTCTTGTATGCTCAAACTGTACTTGGAACAAATCGTATGACTCACGTGCTCAGTGTTTCCGCTTTGCTTTAAAATTCATGTGGCTGAAAGTAACAATGGATTTCTGTGATGGACTCTATGGATTGCTGAAACTGAGAAGTCTACCTCAATTCTCACATATCATGGGGAAAGTTGGAGACAGAGGTATTTCTTGGTAGGTAAGAACCCCAAATATGCAGTCGCTCCTTAGTTGAACTGACTAAATGTGTGGTTGGAAATATAAGGCAACATTCCCTTCCTGTATGCCCATGATAGGCGTAATTCATTGGCCACTAGGTACTTTCTAGTGGTCAATACTTTCTAGTGGTCATACTTGCTTTTACAATAATGCTCAATACACAGTCCACGAGACATAGCATACTGGGCAGTCATAACCCATGAAATCAAGCTGGCCATCACAATTCTTGTCCATTTCCTGCGCTCAGTGGAAGAAAGTAAGTTCCAACCAAAAATTGTTTCTTCTCTTCTATAGTCGTAGTTAGAGACATGGTTGACTACTGTATTCACAGCAAGTCCCCTTATGAAAGATAATGCAGATTCCTTATCTAAGTAGACATTGGTAGCAAAAAAGCATTAAGTCTGATTAGCCCAGTAGTGATTAAGTGGTTTTGTCCTAGGGAACAAGAAAGATGAAAGAATCAGTCTGTAAACTCTCCCGGGCATCTCTACCTCAGGATTAGCTGATTCCTACTTTCTAAAGGCACAAGTCACATTTTACTTGCACACTCAAATTTTTTCTTGCTCTAGGGACCTCTTCACATTCAAAGCAATCTCTTTCACTCATGAATTTCATCTTCTGTCTGTCTACTTGGAGGACAATCAACATTGTCTTAGTATATGTTTAGCTCTTCTCTCCTATAAGGTGGACTAAGTTAAGGATAGAGGTCTATTTTTATTTATCTTTGAATATATGTTCATCCCTTATCAAATTGACTTACTCATAGAAAGTATGTAATTAGTGTAACAGTGGAAAAATGTAAAGGAAAATAGACATGGCACAAGAAAGGGTTGCTATATTTATATGTGATCTCACTTAACTCCTTCCTGAATATATCCCCATTTTAAAAATTATCATACAGTATAACCTTACTGGAAACCCATCTAATAATAAAATGAAACATGATGAAAACTATGGTTTGATATTAGTATTTGGAAACAAAATAGAAATGAGGATTATATATGTTTATACAACAATATGTTGGAAGTATTCTAATTGTAATCTAAACAATGTGGATATAATCACCAGAGGAACCCCTCCCCCGTCCAAAAAATCCCCACAAAACTCAAGTCAAGTAAAATGTCAAAATCTTTTCTTTTCTTGCCTTACAAAAAAGGCATCAACATTTTTCAATAATAACAGTTTGAAAAAATAATTATTTATTCACATCATAAATATATATTCATGATATAATGTGAATCAAAATGCTGAGTCAGCCAGGCATGGTGGCGCATGCTTGTAACCTCAGTGCTTGGGAAGCTGAGACAGAAGGATCGTGGTTCAAGACTAGCCTCAGCCATTTAGCAAGGCCCTCTGCAATTTAGTGAGACCCTGTTTCAGAATAAGGAATAAAATATAGGGCTAAGGTGGAACTTGGAGGTAGAATGCCCCTGGATTCAATCCCTCGTACCATTAAAAACAAATTATAATGCTGACAGTGAACTTAAGCTTCCCTTTCCATACAAAATGTTCTTTCAGGAACAACAGTGATCCTGAAAAGAATAAGGTAAGTTCTAAAATCGAGTGATCTCTAGCCTATTTCTGTATAACTTAGGAATTTGCTGGATACAGCCTTAGGTACCACAAGCATGCTCATAGGCACTCCTTTATAAAGGAAATCCATACTAGTGCTGCTTCAGAGGTGTTACCAAGCATGGCATTAACTTAAAAATCACAAGAAAATCACTATAAACTCACAAACTTTAAAGCATAAATTATGCACGAACATAGTCACATTCCAAACAGAGAAAATACATTTCATTGCATGCAATAAACAAATAGTGATGAAATAGAATTGAAAAAATATTTACCAAATGCCTATCCATGGCAAGTGCTCTGCTGGACCCTAGTAGTCAATCTAGATGACACATTGACTTTAAAAAACTTGGTGAAAAAGAAATGGATAGTGGAAAGACAGCTAGATAAGATGATAGCTAAATATCATTCTTTAGTTACCTTCTTTTGTATTTTAAATTCAGCTATGATAAATTATTCTATTATTCCTTTTTATTCCTACCTTTGGGCTTTGGAGTTGAGCCAACTTAGGTCTAAATTGTGGCCCTGCTACTCAATGGCTCTTAAAGTGCTTTCGATTACTTTGCATCCCTAGTCCTGGAATGGAATAATAAATAAAGAGAATATCTCCACTTAATACTATTATTGGAGAAATATGTACAGTAATATCTATGAAATGCTTACCATGATTCCTGGCACATGATAAGCATCCAATAGATGTTCACTCTTATTACTATTATCACTAATAATAATGGCCTGTGTTAGAAGAGACAAATAGTTTTAATTCCCCATTAAATTCCAAATTATTAGATTTTCAAGTATGTAATTGTTACTGACCAAAATATCACAATCGGGATGAAAAATACAATCTCAAGAAAGAAACAACCAGAAGTAAATGTGTTAGTTAATTAAGTGCCAGTTAAAGGTATCTACTTTAAAACTTGTACTTAGAATAAGTCTGCAGAGTAGATGCAACTTTTCAAGGTAATCCAATAACACTGACATTTTGAATGTCCTCAATTATTTCAAGTGAAGTAAAACCATCTCTAAATAAATCTCCCATGTGAGTTATCAGATTAGAAGAGAATGGCTCAAGGGGAAATACAGCATTACTTCTCACTACAATTAGAAATTTTAATATGTTTAATTTCAGAATAATTAGTCCACAATCAATGGATCTTTCACAATTTGACAGTTATGGGTGATCCTCAGGTGGCAAAAAATTTGGACAAGAATGACCTTTATCACACATTGAGCTTGAGGTACTAATGCTTAGAGAATTTTGAGGGAAGAGTCTTAAGACTACCATGTGTTCATAGAAATGGACAAAGTAAAAGAAAACATTTACCATCATTTATTATATTAATTTATAGCAAATATCTCCTAACATTGGCATATTGTTTGCAAAGTGACAGGTTACAAAAAAAGTATACACTGTCCTTCCAGTGTGTACTGCATAAAAGACAACTGACAGATTCTTTTGTCCCGTCTGTATTCTTTTGGTTTTTCTTTTCCTTCAAAGACTGTGAATATGTGGAGCCATTAGGATCTGGTTTATAATTTAATTGAGCCGAGGTTTACACTCATAACTAAACAATAAAGTTAAAGTAATGAGTTTCAATCACAGGACTATAGCACATAGTTTAATTTACATAGATAATTAAAATCACCACCCCTATTGTCCTTTCTTTGTACTTGGAGCTGTACTAGCAAGATAGCTGGATATTACCAGTACCCCTTTTCCATTAAAGGGAGCTGGAGGATAGGAAGAGGGTATGGGGAGTCATATTAATGTAATTCACTAGCCCCCTTTCAAAGCTGAAAATGCTTAAAGTAAACTATCTTTGGGCCAAATTGGTTTTAACTTTCAAGTGAAAATTAATCTGATAATTAAGGGAAATTTTTTAACTACTGGCTGGGTGCTTCAGTCGAAAGGATTGCATCTGCCTTTACTTTTCTGCAGGTTCTATGGGGCTTCCTTAGTAAACATGAATTGCATATTCCTATCATATGCTTATCATATGCTGAATCATGGGGGTTCTTTCTGTGGGCAGTAATTTTTCGCTCCACCAATCATTTGCAAACTATTATTGAAAGGCCAGAGTCCAAGAGTGAAGTGATAAAATCTAATTTTACAGTTGAAAAAAAAATAAAATCTATAAAGAACATCTATGAATTTCATTTAAAAAATAACAAAATTTCAGGCTCCATAATTGCTCCTATGGTAATTATTATTTAGCAAATCTTTTTTATATCCCAGAAATCAGGTACTTGTTTTAGTGTATTCTTTTTTCCTCTAGTGCTTCTTGGGCTCTACAACAAACGTTAAAGTCTAGCAACCTGATAGTGTTTGACAGAGTTGAAGGGGAAGCCATTATGACTCATGACATGCATGTCACCATTTTCATGATCTTACTTGGCCCAGGCCAGGAATGTGATGCCTGCGTGCATCCTAAGTTGAAGGCACATAGCTCTGACAGGTATTTTTGAGAATACTGCCACAATCTATGTCCTAATTTTTAGAGAGGTCAGGAATTTTATATAAAAGATGTACACGCTGTCATTTGTGTCTTAAGTATCTTTGCCAGATTATATCACAATTTTAATATTTTATTAAATACGCTGTAGTTTTGATATTGACAAAGTGCTGGCAAAGAATGAAAAAATTCTATTTTAATAAGGAACGACAGAGAGAATTGATTCTGTAGCCCACAGCCAATGAGACGCTAATACTAAAAAAAATTACTAAAGTTAGTTGTGAGTGATTCAGTTTTAGTTTGAATAAAAAATAATTTTTTCTTTTGATTTTTTGAGAGACAGATACTAGTCTATTTACCTGAAATTAAGGAATTAATCTTGTTAAATTAACTTAACAAGATTACAATTAGTTTGTCATGATAAAAATTGATAGGTGAGTTCTTATAGTTTAGAATAACATACAAAATCTATTCCAAATTAAAACAAATACTTCTAGCAGCTTGTTCTGCTTTAGTAATATGTATTAATAATTAACTGACATTTTACCTTGGAAAATTGTTTAAGTCTGATGGCTCATTATGTGAGTGAAGACGGAATATTCACAAATTAATTTGAATGTATTTAATTTAGACATATTTAAAATGTGGGATCAAGATGATGGAAATTTTTCAAATCCAGAAACTTATGTCCAGAAATATCTTCACATACTATACAGCAAATAATTCTTTGTGCCATTTATGAATGATCCTCAAAACAATCACTCATATTCTGCAGTGAGAAATTAAGAATTCAATGAAGTGAAGCTGTTCAACCGATGGTTTTAAAGAGTTACTTTTTTCCCCCTTTTTCTACACTCACCTTAATAATGAGATTGGGCACCAGGAAATGGAATAGAAGTCAAGCAACCCTTAAGTGTAATTATAGCAAATGAATTCTACGCAGGCAAATCTGATTCGACTGCTGAGTCTTATTTACTAAAAATAGCTTTAAACATAACTTCAGACATCAGCATATTTGTAACAGTAAAACACCAAATTATTTTTTCTTTCCTGGAAAGTATTAGCATGGAATTTCTGATCCCCCCCACCACCCCAGTCATGAGTGAAAACCCAGTTTCTCAAGTTGGTTGTTGTTAAGGCTGCCTTTCCAAGTAATGTACAGTGCAGAATTTTTGAAATAATTATAAGTATGTTTTCAAATAGGCAGAAAGAGTAAATGCATTATATAAAGCTACTTGCACATTTCTCACTGTTCTGATCATATACTAATGGTTAATTTGATTATTGTGTGGATTCTGGAAACTTTTGCTTGAGCATCCACGAAAAATGTCATGTTCTAATGTAAAAGCTCACTGTGGGGCAAGTACTACACAAAGAGTGAGTACGATTTTAAGCCACTTAATTCATGCAACCCCCTGCTCTGCTGTCATTTCTGTCTGGAATCTTCTTCTTGCTACTTGCTCCCTGGAGAATACCTACTAATGTCTTAAGTCTGAGCTTAAATTCTAATTCCTTAAGACAGATTTCCTTTGTCCAAGGTCGTCAAGACTGTGACATCTTTTCTGTTTCCTATCGCTCCCTCCATTTTCCTTCACAAATCCTGCCCCAACTAGCTTTAAATTCATGTCTGCCTTTCCCAACTCCACTAAGGCAAAGTCCATTTCTATTGTGTGTACTGTTGTATTCTCTAAGCAAAAGAGTATTTTCTGCAGGAATGAATAGATGCCTGGGTAGTAGACTCCCGTCTCTTGCATACTTGATAAAACACCAAAAACTCTACACAAAAGAACTTTTTCCAACAGGTTTACCTGCCTTGTTCAATTCTCCTCCTACTTCCATTAGCTTTTGAATAACAACAACAGTTCGGCTGACAAAGCAACCTCTTCCTTGTATTCACATACAACCCTTGTTTTCCTAAGGTCCCCGTGCCTTCTATATTTAAACTCCAAATAACTCGGTGGAAGTTAAAAGCACCATAGATTCCTCTGCTCTGGTATGAAGCCTCACAAAATAATATAAATGGAAGAATAATCATGGATATTATAAACATGTTTTGCATTTGACTAATTTGCACATGTTCAAGATTTGATGTAACTAATAATTCATCAGTCTTTTCCACATGCAAACCAAGAAATGATAACATCAGTCTGCATATCAAACATAATGATTCTGAGGCAGCTTTCAATCATCACTAAGAAAATGATAGCATCAGTTTGAATATCAAACACAGTGATACAGAGGCAGCATTCAATCATCCCCGTTAATGGAATAGATACAATCCATCCCCACCAATAAACACAAAGGTTCACTTTACCCTGCCTTGTTTTTCTCTTTAACCCATAACAAGATCTAAGAGCTGGGAAGATGGAACTTTCACTTCCTTGTTTTTTGCTTCTGCACAGCCATTTGATGGTGGTAGCTCAAAATAGCATAATTCCCTTTTGAGAAAGTGAGAAGGAGAAGGAGGGAAAAGAAGAGAAAGATGGATACACAGAATGTATTTTAATATGTCCCTAGATAGCTCATGGAGAATTGTATTTTGGAAGACACTCTACACTACCTGGCAAAGACTTGCCAATAAGAAGAAAAGAAATGACACTAATTCTGGATCAAATCTAAAGAACTAAGAACAGGTCTAATCTCAATATTATTGAGGGGCATAACTAAGTTCAGAAAAGTGATCAGAATTTGACACACACGACCTCTGTATGCAGAGTCATACACTCTTTCTAGTCTTCTACCTCGAAGTAGTTAAAGTAATATTTCTTCCAGTGAGATGCATGTAATTTTTCATTATATGGTTTCAAATCAAGCTCTAGTCTTAGAAAACAGAAACAGAAAATCAACATCGTGAAGTATTATAGATTTTGCATGTCTAAACAGCTGTGATGAATTAGTCACAGTTACAATGAACTGTAGGAAAATCTACAGGCAATATATTGCTTTTTCAAGTTTTATATTAAAGTAAAAGAAAAGCCTCAAGTAATATTATATAATAAATTATTGTAACAGTGGTTGGCAGTAAGAGTAATTTAAATAAGATTAATTTAACAACCTTTAAATATCAATAAGTAATAAATATCTTCATGCATGGGGGGCCACGTTTCACTTTATTTAGAAATAATGAATAATGCCAGTTGCCTAATATAACCCTAATAACAGAATGGGAATATTCTGCACTTTAACAATTTTTATTAGAAGAAATCAAGTAGCTCTTCCATTTGACAGAAACTGCATCTGCTCCATATTAGGCAGCAAAGATGAATTGTAAGTGGAAGTCCTCAGGTTAACTTTGCAGGGCTTTGCTGTTAAGCCTTGTGTGAAGGAGTTGCCAAACCTCAGAGATACCTGGCTTTTGATAGTGAGATTTGGGTGCCTCAGATCATCTGTTCTAGTCTTTTTATTCCTAACAAACACACACAAAATGGGGAGGATATTATTCGACTGACTACATTTTGTAACTTTCAAATTGCTCTCATTCTCTCTTTTTTATCTTCCTTTTTCTTCTTCTGCAACCTCCCACACCAACACTCCTTCTCCTCCCTGCAGCCTCAATTTCCATAAAAGCCCTATGCTGATGAAGCATTAGATTTGCTAAGTGAGAAAAAGGAAGGTGCAGAACTCTATATACAGTTTATTTTTAATTTTTAAATTTTGCATTTTGCATTAAAATATATATATATAATACCTGTCAGGATTCTGCATTGTCGGATGAGTTATTCTTTTTAACTGTTCATTGTTATTTTAAGCATCTCAAAATAAAATATATTACTTTGATTAATACAAAATAACAACATATAGCGGTATAGAGAGAGATTAATATTGATATAGGTATATATTCCCTAATGTTATTTTTAAGCTTAAATTAGTGATGGTTTCAGCCTGTGGAGGGACTTATGAGGATAACAATCTTGGATGTTTTCATAAAGTAGATATAATAAAGAATGTTGATTCAGGAAATAGAAAGGATGATGATTGAGTTGGGGATCTGCTGACTGCTCTTCACTCATCAGAGAGCTGGACAGCTGATCCAAAGAGAAAAACAGAGACAGAGATGCATTCAAAGAGTCCAGCAGCACAGCTCAAATAACAGGAGACTAATTGGGCTTCAGGATGAAGTTTCAAGGAGCTGGGCTTGAGGGTGAGCCTAAAACAGACTCTCCAAATATGGGGAGGGGATGTTTGCTTGGATTGATTTATTAAAACCTCAGAGGGTGATGTTTACCCCGTGAAGCAGTAAAATCAAAATGAAGTATAATTTCTATTAAAATATTAGGAGATTGTTTTTTATGGATTTTAAAAACCTGCTTCATATTTCTTAAATTAGGTGCTTATATCACAGTCAGTGCTTAAAATCAGCAGCCATCAAAAGCTGGTAGACATATACTCTTCTGGAAGACTGTTAAAAATGCAGAATCTTTATTCACTAGCAGACATTTGGTGTATTTGGAATTAGAATTGACACGGGAATATGATCTTACAGCATGATCACCACCCAAACCAGATACAATCATCCAAAGTCCAGTCTGTAAGACGGTGCATCCTAACGGGGACCCAACGATTTTTTGCTAAAATCAGCTATTTGACTGGCTCGCCTTTCTAGCCTTCTTCTTTGGCATCTTGAAGAGAAATAACCATTGCAAAATGCAGTGTCCTATTATAACTACTCCCTTATAGACAGTGAAACATAAAAATAAGTTGGAAGGAGCTCAAGGAAGATTTGAAAATAACTAAGCCTTTCTGTGTTGTTTATGCAATGAATATTAAAAGTTGTAGTTGAGTGAAATAGCAGTTAAAGAAAATGAAGCAAATAAATAGATTGGAAAAAACTGTAATCTGAAAGTGGCATTTTATTTGTGTCTTGAGCATACAATACATTTCTCTTTCATTAAATTGTGGCATGCTGTTTTCTTCCATCTATTCATCCTATTAGCTTCTGATTCATAATTTGACCGTTTATAGTCTTGGTTCTTAAGTAAAAAAAAAAGAAGAAGAAATGGGTCACTCAAGTTTGTTTACCACAGGCTGCAGCAGATACTCAGCTCAAATAATTCAGCGAAGTCCTCCCTATGGCCACAGTGCCCGGCAATATTGTGAAAACAAACCCCACCCTGGCTTGGGTCAATATATGCATCCTCCTCGTATCACAAGTGAAAAATGGTCAGAGTTCATGTCAAAAATGAAATACTCCTAGCACATCTTAGCCATACTAAAAATAACCAAAGCAAACATCATGACTCTATTTTTTTGTTGTTGTTGTTTTTGTTAGTTTTTTTTTTTTTTTGCTTTTTCTTTTTTGATTCTAAGATCTGTACTATCTTTGTCATGCATCAAGTTTAGAAAAATGGTTACATTTTTTTTTGGGGGGGATAATTGCACAAATAAGAACAAAAGCCAAATCTCTTCTTGACCTGTTTCTACTTCACTTTCTGTTTTCTATTGTCCCAGACCTTCTGTTGCAATCATGAACTGATTCATTCAATAAATATTTATTTTAAAATTTGCCACCCCCAACTCAAAGTAAGGTAGAGGGTACAGTTAAGTCCAGTTTTCCACACTGTTTCCAAATCTTTCTAAGGCAGAAAGAAGCAACTTACTCTCCCAACCTGGTTCAAGGTAACACAAGAGCACAGGTTACTCTAACTATTTGGGTAGCATGAAAAGAGGGTGTGAGAAACAAAGAAATGGAAGATGGGTCTGGAGGTAGGAACAGGGAAGCAGTTGGTACATAATTTAGTAGACAGATAAAAATGTACATATCTTAAGCTATAAACCACCAATAAGACAGAGATTGAGACAAGTCTGCAGATCACCATTGCAAAGACCACATCACCTTGAATTGGTCATCGTAACATGGAAGCCTGACTCAAACTGTGTGCCTGGAAGGAGTCATTTCTTGTGACCACTGGATGCTGGTTATATGGTGCTGGTTTCCATGGTAGAGAGGTTAGAGGTAGAGGATGTGATTCCTGTCCTCTAGAAGTTTTCCCTCCGGTCTGAAGAAGGCAGAATATTGATATGATCATAGCACCATGTGAAAATAAAATGCACAACCAAGTGCAATGAAAACGGAGGCCACTCAGCTGGAATCAGGAGGAATTTGCTTCCATTTAGATCCTCACATCTCCGCATTGCCTACTGGAAGAGACTTAGTCTCCAGCCCGTGTGCTACAGGGGAGAGGCAGAGCCCTTAAGAAGTAGAACCTGGTGGGAGGATTTAGGGCATTGGGGGCAGTTCGCAAAGGGGATTGCAGTTCTCTGGTCTCTTCCTCTCTCTGTTTTGCTTTCTAGCCAGCATGACGTGAGCATCTTTGCTTTTATTTAATTTTTTTTTTATCGGTGCATTATAGTCATACGTCTCAACTGGATAAAAGACTTGTGGAGACATACATACACACATCACCCAATTAGCCCTTGCCCGATCTCTACCCCATCCCTCCTACCCATGCTTGGCTTAGTGACTGACTTTGATATGTTTAAGTACATTACTTGAGGTGAGCATCTTTCTCCACTGCAGATTCTCTGCTGACGATGTGCTGCCTCATCACAGGCCCAAAGCAAGAGGGGCAACTGACTATGACTGAAACCTCTAAGCCTCGGTATACCATTCCTCTTTGTAAGCTGACAATCCGAGGCACTTGGTTAGGGTCACAGAAAGCCAATACAGATAAATATGAATTTGTACAGCAAAGACAGAAATGAAGGCTTGGGTAGAAGGAGAAGTTTATCCTGTAAGTAGAAGAAAGCTGTATGTTAATAAAAAAAAAAAAAGGAGCATTTGTGTAACAAGTTGTTAGAACCTGTGGAGGACTAAAATGATCTGAAAAACAAAACACACACAAAAAGAAAAGTATAACAGGGCTTTTCTGGAAGATTCCTGCTTGGACGTCACCCTAAAAATTATGGAATTAATTCTGTGGTAAAAGAAGATCTTAATGTTTTTAAAGCCACAGTAAACAACGAGCAAGTGTGTAAGACCTGAAGAAAAACAGAGGAAGATTTTAGTGTTTTAGTTTTACCTCTGCCAAAGAGCAGGCTATCTTGCCTTTACAATTTCTTATCTTTCCCTGGAACCAAAGTTATTGGTCCTAGTTACTCAAATCCCCATTGTACCCTACCACATCCCCGGATAATTTAATTTTCTTCCAGAATTTTCCATGTTTCTTCTAGATACAGCTAGAAACCAGACAGAGAACCAAGGTAGTTCCATCAGACACTGCCTGTCTGGAAATTGGATTTCAGCTCAGAGACAGAACTAGGGTGAGTGTTCATTTCCTTACAAATCCTCACCCAGGTAGCTCTGTACCTTCTCAAATTTTTTTCTATTTCTTGCTTTCCAACTACCTAGATCACCTTGGCTCCTGCCCATTTTCTTTTACATTTTTTTGTTGAATGTTTTTGAGACATAATATGGAAAATTTATTGGCAACGAGCTACTTTACAGACTGTATTTTTACATTAAATGGCACTGACTAAGAGTGTACAAATTATGTCTTAGCAAAGATAAAACACATTCAGGGGAAGGATATTTATATTTTGGGTTTAATATTTATGGGACAAAAACCTCAAAGGCAAAGAGGACAGCTGTCAGCTAAATATGGGATAGATCTTCCATAGAGTGTAAGCACACTTTCAACCTTAGCAATATTATTCTAAGACTTTATACACTATCGCACCTCCTCACATATATGTATATGTATGTCTATATATGAATCTTGACATATATATATAAAACAATACATAAACATATATACACATACAATTCAAAAAATATAAAAATGTACATACCTTAATGCACATATCTTATAGAACATACACAGTCTTATACTCACCCCATCTCATACACACCTCATAGAATACCTCTCACAGACACACATCCACATACTTCACAGAACATACCTGTTCTTCAAACTCAAATCCACAGGTGCACACACATATACATATTTCTTTACACATACACACACACATACACACACACACACACACCTTGGCTAGATCAAAGCAGAGAGAAACAATCTAAGTATAGTAGCATCTACTCTAGATCTACTCCTGAGTCACACAAAACCTACCTCTGTGAATTCCAGGTATTGGTATACTCTCAGGAGCACTAGCCTTGGATTCATCCTTTGATTCTGTTTTTCTTCTCCTTGGAAATTTCAAACATGACCCAAAGTATACAGAACAGTAACTGAATTCAAATGTATTCATCAGCCCACCACTGAGCTCACCAACTCATGGCCATTCTTGAGTTCTTTCTTTTATAGTCCTATCCTCACCAGACACTGGAGAATTTTGAAGAAAATACTCAAAGTGTCATTTCATCCATAAATATTTCAGTATGCATCTCTAAAACAGAAGGCCTTTTTTGGGAAACAATCCCCATGCCCATTTCTAGCACTTATTCTCCAGCCTGCCTAGCAATTCTCCGTCTGCCAAATTCCCCCTTGTATGAATATTCCATAGCTGCCTATGCTGTTTGCAACCAAGGAATAATCCCTGATATACTATATGTTGAAAGTTGTCGACTGGTGGGCCAGGGAAGGACACTCTCTAGGAAAATGTTAAAAAATATGGGGAACTATCACAGTGGTAGAAAAAGACCCAAAGGTCCTAAAAAACCTAAAAGAAGAGACTAGAAGAGAAGCAACAAATGAAGAAAGACAAAGGAGATGAGCTGAACTGAGGGAGATGAACCCAAAATGCAGGAAAAAAGAAAAAAACAACATGAAATTGAGGCCACTACATTCTGGCTGTTACTGGTATAGTTTAGGATTATATTTTTTTTAAAGCTAAAACGTTATGGCCACCATTGGAAATTAAATTCTTAACCTTAGTTTTAAAATGAAATGCAAACAATTTCACATTAAAAAAATAAGATAATTCTTCGGTACAGAGAACATTTTCATTGTCTCAAAAGAGGGCATTGGGAAACATTTGAAAATTTAGAATAATTCTTTAGGGATGGGTGAGTTGGCCACATGCCTGTAATCCCAGTACGAGGGAGAATGAGCAGGAAGATCACAGGTTCGAAGCCAGCCTCAGTAAGTTAGCAAGTCCCTCAGCAACTTAGAGGGATCCTGTTTCAAAATAAAAAGAAATAAAAAGTCCAGGGGTATAGCTTAGTGGTAAAATGCCCCTGGGTTCAACCCCCATTTCCTTTTCAACAACAACAACAACAACAACAACAACAACAACAACAACAACAACAAAATTTTGGAAAAAGGTTTTAAAAACCAACATGTGAAAAACTATCCTTTCTATGTTTCTCTGAGTCATGTTTTGCCATCATCCTTAAGGAATGCAAAGGCTCTCTGTGGTTCTCTATGGTGAGGGCTCTATTTAGTTCTAGAATGTTACCTCTCAGACTGCAGCTCCTCTGCTTTTTCCCTGTATCTCTGAAGCATCTCTGCTCAGAAGGCAGGAATGTGTAGTCGTGCAGTACAAAATGTTCAGGGCAGCAGGTCAAGATCTATGACTCAGGTAGAGGAATGAGCTCTCTTGGGTTGAACAAGGCAACTTCTGAAATACTCATCACAGTAATAGCCTCTAGGAAGATAAGCCCTCAAATACAAAAATCTTGAGACTCTGAGCAATTAGTGGGCCTAATCGCCAAAGCAAGGACTCACTCAACAGACAGATCTCAAATCAGGCTACAAATCACGACAAAGTACAGGGTGAAAGAAACATTCAAACAGATTCTTTCTAAGCGTTTACAGTGCGTCTGCATCCTGTGAACAGAGCTGGATAGCAAAGCAGAAGAGCAGATGGCCCAGACACCAATGGAATCCTAGACAGAGAGGTCTTGTTTCAGTGTTAATGGCATGGGGCTCATTAGTACAACAAACTCGCCCCCGCTCTGCTGCTGGAAGAGGAGATATTTGTAATTTGTCCAATGTGAAAGGTTAGCTCGCAATCTTAGGCTGGCTCCTGCAAAGCTTCTTGACATAATTCTGAGACTATTAGGATTCAATGATCTAAAAAAAACATTTTTGATTAGAGGTATACCAGATGGACAGATATCAGAAGAGGGTGAAGTGGCACTGGATCACAAGGACATAGGCTACTTCTGTGAAAGTGACAGACTGTTAAAACTCTGGTCCTCCACATCCATCCTCAGAGGAGACAACTGACACTTGGGAGCACTTAATTACTAAGTCACCCTGTCCCAAACCACTCACCCTGTGGGTACCCAATAAATATTAATTATGGATGATGATAAAGAGCAGCTCCTTTGGGGTTGAGACAAGTTTGCAGTTTAGCAGTGCAATACTTACCCTTATATAACACCACAGGTAGAAGAGGGAAGCAAAATGATTTTTCTAATTGAAACCACAGGGGGTCTTTAGGTAACAGAATGTAATTACCTAACCTGGAGTTTGGCCAGAGCAATGGGATTTAGGCCTCTTGTTTACAAAGATAAGGTCAAGATTGTGCAAAAACAGGTCTTCTATCCACGTTGACAATACTAGCTATGGTGGCATTGGAGGTAAATGACTGTCCTGTTACTACTCTGCTGTATTATTGAAGTTCCTTCGTGAGGAGCTAGTTTGTTGGAGCACATTTATTTAGGATAATTCATGTAAAAGAGACTGAGAAATCAAGCCTTTCTGTAAGCCTGACAGTTTTTTTTTTTTTTTTTTCTTTTTTCTTTTGGCTGGTTCATTGTGAAAAGTCATTCAATACAAGGAAGTGTCAATAGTTCACTGGGCACCAGGAGAGAAGGACTTGAGGCCGGGTTGCATTTTTCCTCTCCTACAGATGCTGTGAGGTCTGCGTTGCCACGCGTGGATACCATGTCACCTGGGGAAGCTGAATCCCCTTTGATTTGGTCACCTTTCAAAATCCCTCTGATCTTACAACATTTTAACACTGTCCTCATTTAACCGGAGAAAACTCTGGTGACCAGAGAGAAAGCGGTCCTATCTCTGATCTTGCTCTTCATCAGAGAGAAGTGACCACCTAGAATGATTAAAATACCCAGCCATTCTAATTATGCAAATACGCTTGATAGAGTCTTTCAAATTTAAATTTTACGCTGTCCTTGTTTTAAAATCTGCAACTGATGTGCTTATGTGCTTATTTTATTTTCTAAGTCTCTCTAGGAGTACTGATTTAAATTGCTCCATTTTTGAAGACTATGAGGGGAAAAAAATCAAATCTACAGATGGCTAGCATCTGTGGCTCTACGGTGTTAACATGTACAATAATACACAATCCCTAATTGAATACAAGAATGTAACTCAATCGAGGGTCTGTGCTAACATCATCAACCATGACAGAGCTGCCTGAGCAATTAATAAATAGTAACAGAATCTCCCCATTGAATCCTATCAGAAAGGGACACTGTAATTGAGGTTTCTGCATCATATTTTTCTTGAATTACAACTGCTAACGAAAGAAAAGTGGATTCTCTTCTCAAACTCATGTCACCACCATTAATTTTTAATATGCGTTAATTAAAAAAATAACAAAAAGAAGATGTGTAACAGGCAAAAGAGAAAGGGACTCATAACTGATAGCTGCTGTGCAGAAAGAGTCCTGGTCTCAGTAGCATTAAGTTTCTCTTACCAAAATCCATCTGAACCTGCAGATTCTCTCAGTGTCATTTTAAAAATCGAAGTAAACATCAGAGTTGAAAGAGGTAATACAAAGAGACAAGGCAATCTTCTAAAGCTACCAGGCATTTCTTCCTGCTCCTGATAAACATATCCTTGAACAGTTCAGAGAACTAAATGAGGAAGGAGAGTTTTGTGAATATTTCGAGCAATGGGCTGAAATGAATCACATCAAGATCACAGAGCTACCCTGGAAGTACCATTTTCTGTCCTCACTTCATTTCTAAAAGGACTTGTCCTGGCTCGGTTTTAAAATCCATTCCAATTGATTTAGAGTGCAAGAGCCTCTATATTTGTAGCTGCATTTCCTTTTTTTCTTTTTTTCTACTATAAATCCCCTTTATTCTAGATTTTGTAGTAGAAGGAAGTACAAGAAAATCTGTTTAATATTTTGCAAAATTTTAAAATTGCCATAAAAGTAAACTAACCTTTGAAAACGAATTCCCAACCAGTGACTTACAATTACTGGAGCTGAAAAATAACTTACACTCCCTACATAGTGTTTTAGGATATTGTGTTAGGATAAGTTTTCAAATCTAAATTTTACTGACTGCAATTATAACATAATTGAATGGGTAAAGATCTTTTTCTTTTGTTTTGTAAGGTTGCAACCATTGAAACTAATACGTTAATCTAAAACAGATAATAATTTTATTGCAAGAATGCTGAATTTTGGCCGGGCATGGTGGCGCACGCTTGTAATCCTCGCACTTGGGAGGCAGAGACAGGAGGATTGCGCAGGTTCGAAGCCAGCCGTGCTGGCTTAGGAGACCCTGTTTCCAAAAATAAAATAGATCTGGGAGTGTAGCCCGGAGATAGACGGGCTTCCAGGACCCCCCCCCCCAAAAAAAAAAAAAAAGAATGCTGAATTTTTCCACACAATCAGGAGCTTAGTAAGGATAAAAACTTAGGGCACCTTCATTGTATATGGCCAAAGGTTATTCTGGGAATTTCTTTAACATGCATTATTTGTTAGCATGCATTACTTCCTAAACCCCCATGATCCAGATTAGAATCTGCTATTTGGGTCAAACGATATGTTTTTTGGGGGTATTGAACTCAGGGGCATTCTACCTCTGAGCTACACCCCCGGCCCTATTTCTTATTCTTTATTTTGAAACAGGGTCTCACTGAGTTGCGGAGGGCCTCACTAAGTAGCTAAGGCTAGCTTTGGACCTATCATCCTCCTGTCTCAGCCTCCCAAGTACTAGGAACAACCTGTTTTTGATCTAATGATTTGTGGCCAGCATCAGAGGAGATGGGAACATAAAACTTACCTAACTATTCTTGATTAGCCTTTATGATCCTACAATTGGGGACTATGCAGAAGGCGTTACTGTTGTAGCTGATAGGACATTCCTAAAGAACTTTCAAGTTCTATTCCCATTTTACTCTTGCCAATTTTTTTTTTTTTTTTTTTTTTTTTTTTTTTGCGGGTCTGGGAATGGAACCCAGGGGCATTTGGCTTCCGAGCTACACCCCCTGTCCTATTTTTTATTCTTTATTTTGAAACGGTCTCACTGAGTTGCGGAAGGCCTCACTAGCTGAGGTTTTCCGCGAACCGCGATCCTCCAGTCTCAGCCTCCCAAATGCTAAGATTACAAGTGTGCGTCACCACACCCGGCTTACTCTTGCCAATTTTATCTCCATATTGTGTCAATGCTGGCTGTCAATACTTTAATTGCACAAATATTTTACTTAATTAAAGAGACTTTATATTATTTTGGAAGTTTCAAAGAAAACAGCAGGATTTCTTACTGGTTTATCTAACTATGAGTTTTTATTAGCTTATAAAACTGATGTTGGCATTTGAAACATTCAACTTTAAGGGCTTCTCAACAAATGTGTGTGGTATTAGTTTTAAATCACTACAATATAAACTTTATATTAAAAGTTGTGCCATTAGAAAGATTGCATATCATCTAAATAAATTCATTTGCTTTTGTGGATTGAAAATGTCACCTAACTACAGTTCATAAATTTTAGAGGCTGTATATTAAAATTATTCATTATAGTCTAAATGAAATCTTAAAAATATGAATTATTGCATTTGGTTGAATATATTAGGTTTTTCTTATCCTAGTGTTTTTATCTAGGGTCATCTGTTCAGTCCAACTTAAGTCTTGTTCATAACAGACTAAGGTAGACCAAAAAATGACATAATTGGATTTTTTAAAGAATCTTTTATTTTTCTAACAAAGAAGAGAAAAAACACATTTACAATTATTTCCTTAAACTTTTGCTTCACTAGAAATCTCAGTCCTCTTCATGTATTAGCTTCAAATATGTCTGTTTTGTACCTGTTTTATATATAATTTTCTTTTTTTAAATTTTCATTACTAATCTCTTTGATCTGGACTGAACACATAGATCCAAGTACTTGGTGAATGAATGAATGTAGGAATGAATGAATGAGCAAGTAACCATATAAAATTACACAGAAATACTGAGTTTCCAAAATATTGAGTTTTTTCAGTTATCATCTATGTTATCGTTTTGCTTTTTACTTTTTTTATAATTTTATTGGTGCATTGTGGTCTCACATCATCATGTAACTCACAGACATAGTGATGTACATGTACACAGCCTATAGGCACTTTAAATGCACTTTGACTCTATTATGTCCTTGTTCAAAAGCTTTTTAGTAATTCTTTTTGTCTAATGAACAAATTCTACAACCTCAGCCTAGAAACTGTAAACCTTTCAAAACTTAAGTTGCTTTTTCTACACTTTTTTCCCCCACAAATTGCTTGTTATATCTTCCTCAAGAAGTGTGATTTCTTACTTTTGGTGTGACTGCTGCTCTTCCTCATGGGATCAAGACAGTTGCCCATTCTTCCTCTTATTCTCCATCCATATGAGAATGTTCTCTTGAGTTTCCGGTGCTAATTATTGTGACTCAGATGAACATAAAATGCCAGTTGAGTGAATCTAACAATGGATGAACCATTAAATTATATTCATACTTCAAGAAAGAATTCTAAAATCATGTTTCTATGAGAGCTACCTTTATGAACAGAAAGGTACCATCTTTTTTACACTGAACTCAATAATCATCTAAGTATTGGACCAAGACATTTCCTCACACAGGGGAGTCCTGTCACTCTGTGTCAACAGAATTGTCCTAAGTCTCCCCCTTGTGTGTATTGTTGGTTTTTGACATTTCTATCCATTAGAACACCAGACCCACTCTTTTCTTTCCTGGTTATAGATCTTATATGCCAAATAAATGGATGGATTCCTGCAGAAACATGTGCACATATTATTTACTCTCTTGCTTTCTAGATATGTGTACCCAATACTTTCTCACTGAATAAGCTAAGATATCAGGTGCTCCTCTACATCTCAGTACTTTCTTCCATTCAATATTAATGGCAATAAAGGCAAACATTTATTGAGTGCTTACCCGATGCCAGGAACAAAGATAAAGTTATTTCAGTCTATATTTGATTTGATACTCATAGGAATCCTATGGGGGAAAAACTATGATCACTTACATTTTTATGTAAGTAAATGAAAGCTTCAGGAAAGTCATTTGCCGGACAGTATACTAAGCTAAATGCCAAGGTCAAGGTCAAACACAGACATTTGAAATTCCATGGTCCACAAACCTAAGTAATCAACAAAATCCTATTATGTTTTCAGATGCACCAATAAAATATTTTAAATGCTGATTTGATGAACATGAAACCATCAGGACCAAAAAGTTAACTTTCATTTACAGATAAAAATTTTAGAATCTCATATAAAGATGAGTTACTACTACTCAACTTACTGAATACATACTGCAAATATATTTCCTCTGACTTTCTGGCTAAGAGTTTTACCCTACCTCTTCTTGGAAACCTCTAGGGAAGAGAAGCTGTTGTTTTTGTTGTTGTTTTTTTTTTTGGCCAACAATAGACTACTAAACAGCTTTATATGATGGGTAACTCAAATCTTTCTAAGATGAATACAAAATCGCCTTTCAGAATATTCTTCTAACTTATCTGTTTCTATTCTTGGTTATCCATTAGGATAAGTGAATCCTCTTTCTCATCGTAGCCAGCACCATGTCTCCATTGAACCTGATTTTCAATAGGCTAAGTGCTCCCCAGGCTTTTTTTTTAAATAAATTTTTACAAGATACCCAATATAACATATTGAAAAATATATAATGCTTTATACAGAATATTAAAAATAGCCAGCTACAATTTATAAGATTATAAAAGTCTAACTATAAAATAGAAAGATTTGCTCATAACAGTCATAATGTTATGTATTATTTAATGAATGCTTACATGCATTGATTCTTGCTTTATGCAAAGGCCATACTCAGCCCATTAAATAAGTACATTATCTTATTGCATATTTGCCAGGTGCCATAACATAGGTACAATTAGAAATTTTAGTAATTTTATTGTATAGATCATGAAATTGACTCATAAATATTTACGCACTCCTCAAGGCTATTCAAATAGTAAGCAGAAATGATAATTATGATAAAATTAATATCTCCAATTCCAAATCCTGTATTCTTAATCCCCTACACTCTTTTGTAATGGTAAAATCAATTATATCAAGTAGACATTCATCAAACATATAACATAATTTGAGTTTCAAGAGTTTGCACAGTTTTGAAACGATCAGAAGTTTTTTCTTTCTATCTCAACTTTTCTCCTTTTCCACTTAAAACAGTAAGTTTTAAGTTGAAAACACCATTTAACCTTTACAGTATTAATAATGCATTGGCCATAAAACTGAAAAAAAACATTCCTCTTCCCTGTGCTCTCTCTTTTTGTTTACATCTCTTTAATCTGAGATTATTCTGCTTTGTTAGGCTAGCAATTATTGGAGATAACATTGCCACAGCTATTAAGCCCAACCCAATGACACCAAGCATTGTGCTTATTCTCTTGATGTCTTCTCACCCTTTGGTTTTTTTCTTTTTTCTTTTTTTTTTTTTTAACCAGATAGTTGATTGTATATGGGTGGGCAAGAGAGCACAGGGATGGATGTATAGGTGAATGGCTGTACACATTTAATTG
Organism: Muscardinus avellanarius; assembly: GCF_963383645.1. Classification (NCBI taxonomy): domain Eukaryota; kingdom Metazoa; phylum Chordata; class Mammalia; order Rodentia; family Gliridae; genus Muscardinus; species Muscardinus avellanarius. The sequence goes on along the minus strand of NC_137793.1, from coordinate 19,391,426 downwards.
GGACTTTTAATAGAACACTTTGTAGACATTTCAAACAAGAGAGTGAAGAGCTGGGTATCCTTGACAACAGTGTAGGTATATAGCAAAACAAAAGAAAGACCAGAAGATTCACAGTAGGAGATCTGAGCTGTAGATCACAGGAACAATGGCTGACAGCCTTTTGGAGAAAGCCTCTAAATTTTTCAAATGTGTTCATGAAATGTATTGTTGACAGTGGATCATTAGAACACTTGAACAAAGGACATTAATATTTGGCAGAGGCTGAAAGACCACTGTATGAACTGTGGCTGAATGTTAAATCTTCTGTGTGGCTACAATTATTATTATTATTATAAGGAATGTAGTTATAGATGAAGAGAAAGATCAGTGAATAAAGATTAGAATCAGCCTTTGGCCTAGTTACCTGTACACTATTGAGTAGAGTTCTCCCATAGGTAAAACAGGGTGATAAAATTCTCACCCTCTTTATCTCACAGGTAATTGGAAACATGTCTCAGGGGAGTTGTTGGAAATGCATGTCTTCATATGACATTCAAGTGGACTTCTTAACCATTATGTGTGAAATCTGCAATAGTAGGTATTTATTGTTTGCCTCCATAATATTTGTGCCTCATTCAGTAACAGCACAGGATTTTAATTTAGGATGTGCTTTTTCCCTATCTCTGTGTGTGATATTCTATCTCCTAGAATAGACATGTATCTCTGGCAAAGGTCAATTAGCATAGCTTATGCCTTGTGTGACAGTGATTGATTTGAGACCAATAAGTGACCCCTGAGACTTTTGGGGGGTAAGCTCTTTTACCATCCTCTACATTCTGATGAGTGAAGTCAATGTACAACCTTGAGAAACACAGCAACACCAAGCCCTAAGGACAGACAGTACTGGATTTCTGAATCGAGCTGTTTTACCCTGGGGCTTTTTATTCCATCACACAATCCATTATAATCTGCATTTAAGCAAGTAGAGTTATACTTTGTGTCACTTGCAACAGACAGACTTAACTAATAAATCAAGAAATCACTTGAATCTAATTAATCTTGGTTAAGAAGCTATGCTTGTTAGATATTATATATCAATCTTTATCAAATATTTATGACAGGGCAATACTTTTGTCATATAACATCTACTAATTTGGGAAGAATTATCAATAATATGATAGATATTTTGAGACATCTGAACATAAATGATTGTGCTTCTTTCAGTAGATCTTAGTCTACCACACTTAAGACAGACAATATTAATTTATCAAAAAATATATCACATATTAAAATCCGGGCAAATGACGTACAAGCACATCTCATCAAAGAAGACCTATAATGATAAATGGGGAGCAAGAGATTTAACTGGGAAGAAATGTAAATCAAAATACTATGAGATGGAGCTAGTTAATAGGAACACACTGATGTTAATTTCTCCATTTTGACAAATGCAGAAAGTTGCAGAAGACGTTAACATGAGAAAGGACTATATCATCTTTGCAACTTTTATAAATCTAAAATTACTTCAAAAAGGATATCATTGTGTGTAGCAAGTTAGCAAGATTTTTTTTTCAGCAGCAATTCATAATCCAGCTCAGCATTCTAGAAAAGAATAGTCTTACCATGAGTATGATAGAGAAAACGAATGCCAATCTTCTAGAGGTTAATTTGGTCACTTATACTTTGTAAAATCTAAATGCATTATTTTGTAAAAGATAATGCTAAGAAAATAAAATAAATCTGAAGGATATATTAATACTTAATCAGGTCGATATTACTAGTTAGTATCTTTATGTTAGTTAAAAATTCAAGTTTTGGCGGGGTGTGGTGGCGTGCACTTGCAATCCTAGCATTTGGGAGGTGGAGACCATGGGAATCACAGTTCACGGACAGCCTCAGCTACTTAGCAAGACCCTTTGCAACTCAGTGAGGCCCTGTTTCAAAAAAAAAAAAAAGACTAAAAAAGAGGACTGGGGGGTGTAGCTCGGAGGGGCAGTGCTCCTGGATTCCACTATTAATAATAGAATGGGATATGCTTGTATCAGAAAAAAATGATGTTGTAGTAAGTAAAAATATCTAACAAAATAGGGACTGTCTTGGATTATATTAAGTGAAAAAACAGCATGTCAACTTGTAATATACAGAGTACCATGTCAAGTATATTATCTTTCATTTATGAAAAAACATATATTGAACTTATTATGTTGAGCCCTAGGGATAGAGGCAGCAGAAAAAAATATATAAAAGTTTCTGCCTTAATGGAACATATAGTCTAGAATACATTAAGTACAATAAACAACTGTATTGTGTGTTAGAAGGTGTTCCGTGATACTCCGAAAAATGAATTGGTGCAGGAGACAGAGAGCACAGAAATATTGGAATATAGTGCTACAATTTCAAATTGGCTTAAAAGATCTCTAAAAAGGTGATACCTGGGCAAAGGCCTGAAGATAGTGAGAGAGGAGACTCGTGTCTTCCAAAGGAAAGAGTATTCCAGACATAGAGAACAGAAAAGAAAATAAGACCCCAGGTCAGGGCATGCCTTGGGATTTCTAGGACTAGTATTTGAGTTTTGTTTTAAGAAAATCATTCTGGCTGCCATTTTATCTTATTTATTTATTTATTTATTTATTTATTTATTTATTTATTTATTTATTTATTTTTGTGGTACTAGAGATTGAACCCAGGGGGCATTCTACCTCCAAGCTACACCCCTAACCCCATTTTTTATTCTTTATTTTATTTTATTTTATTTTTGTGGGTCTGGAGATGGAACCCAGGGGCATTCAACCTCTGAGCTACACCCCCTACCCTATTTTTTATTCTTTCTTTTAAGAAAGGGTCTCACTAAGTTGTGGAGGGCCTCACTAAGTAGCTGAGGCTGGCTGTGAACCCAGATCCTCCTCTCTCAGCCCTGACAAGTGTGCGCCACCACGCCCAGCTATCTGGATGTCTTTTTTGAGAACAGAGATAACAGGGGCAAAAACCTGACAGATTGGCAAAGCAAGCCAACCTGTCAGGAAGGCTGATATAATGATTCAGGACGGCAATCATGGTGGCTTATACCACAGTGATAGCAGTGGACATGGTTTACCATGGTTAGATCCTCAAAATGTTTTTAAAACATATTAAATGATGAAATTAGATATGAGATACTGGCTGAGGGACTGGTCATGAATCAAGTACTCCAAATATTTTGCCCTGAAAAACATCAAAGGGTGATGTATTCTTTTTTTCTTTTTTTATAAATAATTTCAAGAAAAGTTTATTTAATTTCTTATTTTTCTCATTGAAAACCAGACAGATATGCATTCACCTCAGAAAGTATGTTTGCAATAATATTTCATGAATGTTGCAAAGCTGTACCTTTTTTTTTTTTTTGGTGGTACTGGGGTTCCTGGAAGCCCTTCTACCTCCAGGCTACACTCCCAGACCCATTTTATACTTTTTTATTTGGAAACAGGGTCTCTTCAGCCAGCAAGGATGACTTTGAACCTGCGTGATCCTCCTGTCTCCGCCTCCCAAGTACGGGGATTACAAGTGTGCGCCACCACGCCTGGCACTATACCTTTCTTTTCTAAAAGGAAAAAGGTTAAAGGAAGGTGCCCTAAGACCAACTCCTAGTTACTCTTCTATTATTTATGGTTTTAGACATTTCGGTGACTTTTCTAATATTCTAAAACATATTCATAATAATATTTAAGAAATATTTAATAATACCTTCATTATAAGATGAAAGTATAACTTGCTTATTTTCTCTTTTCCACTCTCTCCTCCTAATATTTGAATTTTTAAGTAGGCTTTAATTTTTAGAAGTTTAATATTTCCAAAAAAATGATAATATGGAATACAATGTTTCCAAACCCCACATTAAGATGTAGGAATTCAATGCACCAATAAAAAAAAAAAAACTAAAAACTTGGTAAGGATGGATTTATTATTAACACAGATGGGGAAGGATACAGCTAGGGCATTCCATCTTGGATATATCAAATTTGGGAGATTTACTGGGCTTCAAGTGACTCTGTTAAGTGACCAATTGAATATTGAAGTCTGGAATTCAGGGAACAGCTCATATAAAATTGGGTCTCATAAAAACAGACATAGACTAGAATAGGTTGCCTGGGTTGGGGGTGGTTATGCAATGAAAAGAAAGTATCCGGTGAGTTGGCTGTGGTAAACTCCAGAATGATGATGTTAAAGGGCAGAAGGAAACAGCAGAAGAAATGGAACCAGAGTAAGTGGAAGTCAGCAGTAGGACCATCCTGTAAGCTGAGAGAAGGAAACAGTAGCAGGGGGAGGTGATCTGCTGGGTCAAATGCTATTGGCTGGTCCCGTAAAATGACACTGAAAAGAAACCATTGGATTTAGCAACATAAGATTATCAGAAACCTTGATCGTGCCGATTCTAGTAGACTGGCGAGTTCTAAAATATCACTGGAATATGATTCGAGAGAGTGAGAGAGGGATCAGTGAATGTAGACAATGATACCAAAACAGTGTCCTTTAGAGAAAGAGGAAGAGTTAGGGTCATTTTTAGCAGCAGAAATGGAATGAAGAATAGATTTTTATAAAAAAAAGGTGTGTTACATAGCAGCATAATTTATGTTTATAGTTAAGACTTAACAAGAAAAGAAGTTATGATGGAGCTTGAATAGAATTCCTAGAATTTTAAAGAATAAAAGTATTACATAACGTAATGTTCGGCTTATAGTCATGTATGTACAGTCCTGCTTAGTCAGATGGATTCTGTAGTGTTTCAGGTAATCTATATTTTCAAAATAATTTTACAAATTATGACTTTTATGAGCATAAAATATCAGGTTAAAAACAGTCTTAAGAAAACATTCCACAGGTCTCTGAATTTTGCATAATATGCTGTCACAGTAGACATGAATTAAAAACAATGAACACACAATTCACAATCCAAAAAAGAGAGTATTCTTCCTGAAGTTCTCATGGGTGATACCACTAAGGAATGACCTGCACTTCCTAGCATTTCACATTTATTACATCTATTTGATACTTAACCAGCTAAATGTTTTAATAGAATCGGTTTGTGAAAGTAGATATCCCATTAGTTAATTTAAAAAAAAGACAAGGCTTTTGCCTTAATAGACTTGGGAGAAAAGTTATCAAAACACATTCATACACACAGAGCTTATAAATATACTACAAACACATGATATATGTATAAACATATAAGACCACACACATTCATACACATGACAAAATCATATAAACAAAATATGAATATACCCAAATATAAATATGCACATATAAACATATTCACATAAATATATACAGACACATGCACACAGCTATATATGAGCACGTACTCCCTCAGGCATGAAAATACACTCAGGTCTGTTGGGATGAAAGTCTGATTTCCTCTCGTTCTTTCTCTCCCCATACATAGTCTCTTGGCTGTGAAAATTCAAATATCATCCTGGAAAAATGAAATTCTTACAGGGAAATTCTTAAAGCATACAAATACTCATTTCCCAAGCTAAAGATAAGTAGATCAAAGACAGTATTTTCCTAGGTCACTAGATGTGAAGCACAACTGTGCATTTTTTTCTCTCCCTACCCTCCTGTCTCTGCCTCCCAAGCACGGGGATTACAAGCGTGTGCCACCACGCCCAGCATGGAAAACGTTTTTATATGAGTGTGGGTATACAAATGTGTATATAGAACTGTTGGGTGAGCACTGGATAGGAGGCACTAGGAAAAGTGTGCAACTGTGCTTTACATCTATGTACAAATAACTGTGATAAAACATATTAAAAGCTGGGCGTGGTGGCGTACGCTTGTAATCCTCATGCTTGGGAGGCGGAGACATTTGAAGCCAGCTGTGCTGGCTTAAGAGACCCTGTTTCCAAATAAAAATATAAAAAATAGGTCTAGGAGTGTAGCCTGGAGGTAGAAGGGCTTCCAGGAACCCCAGTACCACAAAAAAATTAAAATATATACTATATACTATATACATATACATACATATATATATACACTTTGATGTAATATACACACATATATATTACATCAAAGTGATATTACATATATATTACATCAAAGTAGAGTGCCATTTTGAATCAAATTAGATTTATGGAGTCAAACAGGTACCAAGATAAAAATTATGTACCCTGCACCACCCTTGATGTGAGCTTTTCTGCCCCTGTACTTGTTAGAACATTTAGGCGTTTAGTGTCACCGTGACACAGCTCCCCATAGCCATCGCTGTTTTGCTTCTCGATCCACTACACTCTATAAGTGACAAAAGCCAGTTCCCAGGGAGCCATGAGACAGTCTCTCAGTAGCGAAGGTATATTTCCCTGCCCCCCCTCCTGCCCCAAATTCCATACTCATGACACAGAAGCACAGTTAGAGATGAAAAATATGGTTCATTATCTTGGTAGTGCAGAGAAAAATGTTATGGCTTTATTTAGCAGTGGCTTTTATGCTTTTAAAAACATGTTAATTTCATTTTTTATGTAATTGTGCATTAAATCATCTCAGACAATTGTGTGATTTGGAAATAAAAGTCCAAAGAAATAAGTAAAAGCTATAATGTGGTTTTTTTGGCATTGCTTTTTGCAGTCTCTTTTTATGTTTCTCAGGCATTAGTGTCTCGGCTTCTTCCTGGGAAGATTAATCTGGGGGCTCACGGAGCTTCTTGCATCCCGTCTTCAGCCCTCCCTGCACTGCGAGCTTTTCTCTGTGGTTCCTGCCCCTACCACTCATGAATTACCAGCCCCAACAACATTAGAACTTATAAAGCCTCATAATCCTTTAGTTCTCTCCCTAATAGGGCGACCAGCTGGATGAAGACCTCAACCCCGGGGAGATATTTTTCAGAGTCTTCAGTGGCCCAGAGGAAAATGATATATCCTGGGTTATAGAAAATCACTGTGTTCACCTGGAATACTGGTGATCGATTTGCTTTTGCTAGAAAATATGCGATGGATTGTATGTAATAAAATTCAGCATGTCTGTGAGATAAATTTTTCTTTTTATTTAAAGAAAAGTTGGGCCATTTAACATGTAGTGTCTTTCATCGCTCCCATTTTTGAGCATTTTATGATAGTTTAAATTTTCTGATGGATGTTAATGATAGGGTTGGGACTCCAGAGAGGGGCTTCTATGTTGAGTTTATTCAAGACTAATCTCACACACTGGAACACTAGATTTTTTTTCAATGTCCCTCAATACAAATGAGCAATCTCTCTCTCCTCTCCTCTCCTCTCCTCTCCTCTCCTCTCCTCTCCTCTCCTCTCCTCTCCTCTCCTCTCCTCTCCTCTCTTCTCCTCTTCTCCTCTTCTCTCTTCTCTCTTCTCTCTTCTCTCTTCTCTCTTCTCTCTTCTCTCTTCTCTCTCTCTCTCTCTCTCTCTCTCTCGCCTTACTTTCATGTGTTTTAATACAGATTATTGTTTTAAAGGCTTCATATTTCCTGTAAGGGAATGTGCACTACTTTACCAAAGCTGTTGTGACCACAGAATTAAATTGAAGATATGTATTGTGTTACATTCTACATACTAGAAATCCCAAATCTAGGTGTTGGCTGGCAAGGGTTCTTCTGAGTTTTGTGATGGTAGGACCTGCCCCAGGCCTCTTTCCCTGGGTTGTAGGTGGCCATCTTCTCCCTGTGTCTCTTCATGATCTCTTTGTATGCGTGTCTCTGTGCCCAAGTTCACTCTTTTTATAAGCACATCTTTCCTACTGGACTCATGTCCCCTCTAATGAAACCACTTTGACTTGATTACTTTGGTAAAGACACTATCTCAAATATGGCCATGTTTTGAGGGAATGAGGGTAGAGACTTCAATGCATGAATTATATAATTATACAATTAAACATATAACACAGTGTAAAAGCCTCCCCTCTTTTCTAATAGTATTACTTCAATGTTAAAATAATACATGTTTCCAAAGAATAATATTAAAAAAATAAATCACTGATGTTTAAATTTCCTGCCTGGCACGGTGGCACGTGCCCATAATCCCAGTATCTGGGAGGCAGAAACAAGAGGATTGCACACTGAAGGATAGCCTCAGCAACCTAGTGAGATTCTCAACAAACTCATAAGACTTTGTTTCAAAAAAAATTAGAAAGTGGTGCGGGTGTAGTTATAAAGTACAATGCTCCTGGGTTCAATCCTCAGTCACATATACACACACACAAACACACACACACACAGATTAACTTTCCTATTTAAAATAAATATTTTATGTTAAGCCATATGCAGATATAAATAAGAAACAAAATCATTCTTAATTTTGTTGTAGTGTAACCCTCAAGATAGAGATATGTATATGTACGTACATGTGTGCTAACCCATACAACAAGTAAAGTCTGTATATACAACGAGCAGTGAAATTAACTTCTGCCTGAGGCTACTATGAAATGTCAATTAAACTGCCAAACTTTCAGAGCTTGGTACTCTGTCTTTCTGCCTTGGGGAGCTTTTGTATTCAATTTATTGTTAAATAAAACAGCTAACTTGGCAGCAGAGTTAGATTAACAAATTATAATGAACTTTCCTTTTTCTTTTTTTTGTTTTTTGCTTAAAAAATAAGGTGAGCTATTCTGGAATATTCTGGAAGAATAAATTTGAGAGGGATTAAAGATTCTGAGAGAGGTTATTTGTAACCATTTTGAGTAGGAGAAAAAGAATGTACTATCTGAATTAAAATTATAAAAAGTGGAATAAAACCTAATAATGGCTTTGTTTAAACATGTCCTTTATTAACATTTAATTTTTTAATAGGAGGAAATAATGTCAAAAGTCAAGATAATCCATAGAACGTCTATGGGCCTCAAATTTAAAGTCTTCCCTTTGCCCTAAAGTCCTTTCTAGCCTTTTAGAAACACACACACACACACACACACACACACACACACACACACACACTCTTAATCAGATTGTCTGCAAGGCCCATTTATCTGGTTATGCAGCTTAGACTATTGTTTCTTCTATCCACAGGGGATAGGACAGTTTTCAGAAGACCATCAAGAACAAGGAAACATGTATTGTCTAATCAAGGATTTTGAATATTTGTTACTATTGGGATTTGCAACAGGGTACTGGTTGGCTAAATCAACATGGACACTGGGCTCTTATAAGCGTACTAGCTAAATTAATCATCATGACAATCTGATATAGTAGGTAATTTGATAGTCTATGCTACAGGTGAAGAATAGGTAAAATTGCTCTTTGGTTAAGAAGTTTAGAAAATTCATCCTAATTTTTTTTTTATAAATACACCCTTATGGATAAACTTATTGACACAAAATCATTAGCCAATTGATAAAACAGAGGGTGCTTTGTGTTATGACAGCCTAATAGTAAAAGAGGAGTTAGGTAAACAGAAAATGATGGGGTAAAGTTCATAAAAGTGGTATAGCTGAAGCTTTGAAAAATATGAAATTGTGAAAAGTGGAAGAGGCTGGATTTGATGAGCAGAAGAACAAGCTTCTCATTTAAGTCTCACAGGTACTTCTTTAGAAATGGATATTCCACGAGGAGCAGGAAAAGAGGGCTGGAACTGTCTACTACGTTGAAGCTAACTCTGAGCTCTTATTGCTGACCTAGCACTTCATGGTTATCATCTTATCTAACTTAATTGTTACTCTCTGAGATAGGCTCTATTGTTATTTCTAATTTCTGCAGCTTACTAGGTTGGTGCAAGTCACAGTGCTAGGATTCTAAGCCTCCAGCTTTGTTTTGGAGGCTGTACCTTAATTACTGTTTTACCATCAGAATGTTATAAGACAAATCAACCTGGATTTTATCACTCATCTAATAGATTGGAAACAACCAACTTACTCATAGTGTGTTTAAAAAAATTAGGGTACACTATCCCAAGTTCTTAGCTGAACAACAGATCAAATGAATGAAAATGAATGATTATTTTAAAAAATTTTGAAGAAAACTCACTTAGGGTTTCAGCAATAAATTATTCATCAGCAAGTTAGGGTATTAAAAAAGAGGGAGGCGGACATGGTAGCACATGTTTGTATCTCAGCATTCAGGAGGCTGAGACGGGAGGCTGTGATGGGAGAATTGTGGTTCGCAGACAGCCTCAGCTACTTAGGAGACCCTTCACAACTCAGTGAGATCCTGTCTCAAAATAAGGAATAAAAAATAGGGCTGGGGGGTATAGCTTGGAGGTACAATGTCCCTAGGTTTCATCCCAGTACTGCAAAGAAAAAAAAGAGGGAAAAACTCAAAATCAAGATATTTATATACCGTAACAATCTTAACAAAAAGAGACTCAGATTATGGCATGACTATTGGAATGAACAAATTCAACGATAATAACTGCATTTACAAAGATATGTGAAGAGTGTGAAAAACTAAGTGATGAGTGAATATTGTTTCCACAGTAAGTTTTTCAAAGTATAAAAATATAGAAAAATGTGTCCATAAGTCTTTACATATAGGAAATATATGGGCACATTAGAAGGGTTTATTCATAATCAGGTGGGAAAGTTTAAGATTAGAGATTACATTCATGCCTTATAGTCTTTTAAAAATTTTATATCAATAGCATATATTCCTTCTATGATCAGGTAAAATAATAGCTAAGAAACTCTATTGTAATGAAACCTTTTCCACAACTAAAATAACCACCTTACAGTTTATATGCATCTAATGCTCCTTAACAGAGGTCAGCAAACCTTCTCTGTAAAGGTCTACATTGTAAATATTATAGAACTTCCTTCTAGACCAGCAGCTAATTTAAAACTGATACAGATACTTACAAAATAAGACAGAATAAAGTCCATACACATTTTTGATGAAATTCAAAATATAATATTAATAGTGAAATATCATCTTTTAATACACATCTACTGCTGAAATTTTTTTGATCGTGGGTGCTAACATTTTGCCTGATTGTGGCTCAAAGTGAACGTTCCCTCTCCTCACTTATTTCAAATGCTCATCTGTTAATGCTGATCTATGAGGATCTTTTATCTATTTCATCTTTGGAAATGGTTTATCACATAGACAGGTGACACATGTGGCACCAGAAATGTCGTAGTGTTAACACCGCTTCTCAGCCACTTGGAGCGCGCCAAGCAGTGAGTGCCATGTATGGTCCTAGTTGCAAGGACAGAACTGTGTCTCTGTAGCGTAATAGACACTGCAGACATCACACAAACTAATGATGTGGCTGCGTGCCAATAAACTTTATTTATGCAACACAAAAATGTGAATTTCAAGTAATTTTCAGATATCACAAAACATCCTGCTTTTGATTTTTCAGCCATTTAAAATGTGAAAAATTAAAATTAAAAAAGACACATTTTCAAAAAAAAGAAAACCAGTTTTCAGCTAATGAATGAAGTGTTCTGACCCCTGCTCTGGAAGTAACCAAACAGGTGTCATCAACTTTGTCCAAGAATCATGTTTGACTATATGGAATATATTTATATCCTGGAGAAAATTTAAAATCACTTTACGTAAAATGATGTTTCTAATTTCTCTATGAGTTAGTTACTTTGTGGGCAAATAAACTGGGTGGCCAGACACTGAAAAATATTGAAGAGGGAAAATGAACAAATGCTAATAAAATCAGAAAGAAAAATCAAGGTTCTAATACCCAAAACCTGTTACATCTTTCAGACTAATTGATAATTTTATGGGAAATGCAGGTTGTCAAGAACTATGATAAACAGACCCATTATAATAACCTTAGAAGTAATAACATCAAATATTCAGAATCTTACATGGAAAGCTATCAAACCTACTCAAAGTCTATCTCCTTACCTTAAGTTCAGATGTTATTTCTCCCCTGAGGGTCTACCTAAGACCTAAGCAGAGCAAAAAAGATGTTCTGAAGGTTAAGTCAGAATTTGTATCAGAAAAACATTTGATGGAGGCTTAAAAAATTGAAAAAGGTGATAAATTAACTCCCTGATTTGATTCCATCCTTGGTTTGGCATAAAGTGATCCATGGACATTTATATCATAGCCCGGCATGGTGGCACACACTTGTAATCCCAGAATTTGGGAGGCTGAGATAGGAGGATCCGAGTTCGTGGACAGCCTCAGCTACTGCTTAGTGAGGCCCTTTGCAATCCAGTGAGACCCTGTTTCAAAATAATAATAAAAACAAAATATAGGGCTAGGGGTGTAGCTTGGAGGTAAAAAGTCCCTGGGTTCCATCCCCAGTACCACAGAAAAACAACAACAAAAAAAAATATTTATATCATAACCATCTAGGTTTCTCATTAAGACAATCATTTTCCTGGCCCAAGGTATTAATATGCAAAAACACTAAAATCGAATAATTAAGAGTTTTAGAAATTGTTTCAGAAAAAAAAAAGATACAGATACTATTTGCTGTGCAGAACATTCTAGATTCTCCTCTATAATAGTTTATATACATAATTATGCTTGTGTTCACCTTGGTGTGTAATACAAATTAAATAAGGGAGAGTAATTTTGTCCTTGATAAAATTTTGAGTGTAGTTTGTATGAAAATTAGTCAGTGCTTATTCTGGGCAACGGTTCAGGTTGTATAACTCCTGTCATGGGAATGTTTATAGCCAGTGATGGAGAGAAGAGAGTTAACTAAGTACTCAGGTAAGAGGTACCAGGAATGGGATAGGAAAGAAGACCCAAGAGACGACTGCATCAAGTGTCCCAAATGCCCACTTGCAGGGAGCAGAGATTTAAGCTGACAGAGTCGAGAGGGTGGAAATCAGAATCTTCACAATTACTTTTTAAAAATGATAAATGCTTCAAGCTCTTTCCTCGAAGCCTGGCTAAAATGCCTTAGGTGCTTTGTTAAGAATTCAGATTCTTGCATCCATTCCAGACTCAGTGACTCAGAATCCCTACTATGTGTCCAGAAATCTGTATTTTAAGCCATCCTGACAGCTCTTCTTTAAATTTGAACCACCTTCTGACCCCATGAGTCCATTTTTCCTGTGGAACTCCAAACATTCTCTAATCATTGTAATAAACATCCTAGAGATCTTATTGTGGTCCAGGATTTCATATACCGGAAAATAAACTTATAATGGTGACCTCAGAAGGTTCCCAGTGCAGGAATTAAGTGCAGGTAAAGAGGCCACGGCAGAGTACAAAGTATGGTGCCAGTCAGCGCAGGGCACCAAGATAAGATGGAAAATGAAAACTTGATGCTAGAAGAAAGAGCCCATTTCCCTTTGGGATATTATAATATGCCTCTTTTAAGATGATTTTCTAGGCTAAAAATATTTTTAGTTCTAGCCAGGTGTGATGGCACACACTTGTAATCTCAGTACTTGGGAGGCTGAGACAGGAGGGTTGTGGTTCACTGCCAGCCTCTGGTGCTTAGTGAGGCCCTTTGCAACTCAGTGAGACCCTGTTTCAAAATAAAGAATAATAATAAAAAAAAGGCTGGGGTTATAGTTCGAAGGTGAATATCCCTGGGTTCCATCCCCAGTACTGCCAAAAAATTAATTTTAAATTATTTATTCATGATTAAAATCCATTAGTTTTGAAAGTACACTTTGACACTCTTTCTAAAAAGTAATCTGTGAACTATGTATATCCAAATAATCTGAATGCAAATGAGTCGACCCTTTGACTTCCATCCTGAAGTCTATTCTTCCATCCTTAATCTATTCGGGGATATTTATTGTAAATTTCTCTTGTGAGACAGTTTGGGTTAGGAGAAGCCCAAATCTTAAACCTTCATTTTTTAACTGGGTCCAGACCAATAACATAGAAAGAAATTCCCTCCAATTTTGTATACAATTCATTTGAGTCATTTAGGGGCTAAAGAGAATGAAAGACAGCGAAAGGTAATATTTCCCAACATAACATAAAAGTTCAACATAAGGTCTAACTGTATAAGTTGTTTAGCTGTGCTCTTAGACAACTTACATAATCGTACTAAGTTTGGCTATTTCAACATCTACATATATAATTCACATACACACATATACCTGTATATACACATGCATATATGTAAATTGGTCATACCTAATTCTTTATTTTGCACTACTGAAAAGAGTAAAGAAATGATGCATATAAAGTGATTAGCATTGCACCTGGGCCATATCAGGTGGTCAGTGAATACTGGGAGTAGGAATAAGACAAAGGGAAAGCAACTGGGCAGGGGGAAGGGAGTTGAGGTTAGGGCAGAGGAAGAGAAAAGCACAGAACTCCTATCATAAAACTCAGAAAGTCAGTCATTTCAAAGACATTCCCTAACTGAATTTGAACTTTGATCCAGGTAAAAATACATGTTAAAATAGAGAAAGAAAAGTTTATTTCTAGTATCTTCGATAGTTTGCCTTTTGTACTTAGATATGACTTTGTTTCTACTCTCTGTAACGCAGTAGCCATTGCCAGCCTCCTAGTGGTTGCATGAACATCATCAGACTATGTACAAAGCAGAGCAGCCCGGGGATGGTTATTGGTATTTCATCTCAACTCTGAAAATGTCAAGACATCCCAGCCTGGCGGAGGGCGATAGGAAACCCATTCCCAGTTATCACATGGTAATGAAGGGAAACAACGCGAAATCTATGAGACGGAGGGAAACCCAGAATGAACGGAGTCCCAAGTCTACACAGCTTCCTACAGTCCCAGCCTCATTAAAATATGCAGATCATATCATTAGGAAACGGTTTTCTGGCAGAGTTTTCTCCTGGAGTTCAGTTACCAGCACATGTCTGGCAGTCGTTATTGCAATGAGTTAAACTACAGCTATCGTCTTCTATGTAAAAACAAGCAAAAAAATAAAATAAAATGAAGCACAGACAGCTTTTACAAGCCATGTTTTCATTCAGGGGTGCTTTTTTAATCTCAGGAAATATGGGTCTGTACAAAAAAAACAACAAAAATAGAAAGGCCAGCAATGCTTGTCATGTTCCTCCAGCAACACGGGGAAAAGCCACAGAATTGCAACTTTATATTTTCCCAAAGTTGTTTCCAATCTTGGGCACATGTGTTAATGTTTCGAACTCAGTAATCCAAGATATACCTGGATTCAATTCAGCAAGATGAGTAAGAATATTATGGGACTGAAGGAATAGTCGTTTCAAAGACATTCCCTAACTGAATTTGAACTTTGATCCAGGTAAGATGCATTCTGGTATTCATTGCAATTCCTTATTTTCTTTCCATCTTTCTTCATTGTTTGCCTTCCTTGCTTCTTGATTCCCTTCTTTCTTTTTTCCTTTTTAATTCCTTCCTTCACTCTTGCTATCACTGCTTTGCATCTTAGCCATCTATCTGTCCATCCACACTCTCACCTGCCCATCCGTCTACCTACCTAAGGTCATTCTTCTTTTGTAAGTGTGAACAATGTGGAGACGGAAGGACAAAAGAGGCATTTTTTGTTGTTGTTGTACTGGGGTTCCTGGAAACCCTTCTACCTCCGGGCTACTCTTCCAGACCTATTTTTTTAAATATTTTTATTTGGAAAGAGGGTCTCTTAAGCCAGAGAGGCTGGCTTCGAACCTGCGCGATCCTCCTGTCTCTGCCTCCCAAGCACGGGGATTACAAGGGTGCGCCACCACGCCTGGCTAAAAGAGGCATTTTTTAAAAACGAAGCTTGCCAATAAGCCCAGTAGACTCTGAGCGGTGAACACCGTTCACATGGCAGCTCAATTTAAGAAAATAAGTGACCAGCCCGGCGTGGTGGTGCACGCTTGTAATCCCCGCACTTGGGAGGCAGAGACAGGAGGATTGCGCAGGTTTGAAGCCAGCCACGCTGGCTTAAGAGACCCTGTTTCCAAAAATAAAAAAAAGTATAAAATAGGTCTGGAGTGTAGCCCGGCGGTAGAAGGGCTTCCAGGAACCCCAGTGCCACCACCAAAAAAAAAAAAAAAAAAAAAAAAAGTGACTGAGTAGAAATACTAAATGATAGTAAGGAGGTGACTAGGTAATCAAAATATTATATGAACACAACATTTAATAGTGCAAATATGTAGAAGTGTGTGTAAACAATATATTGGGTGTTATTGTTATTATTATTATTATTGCACAGAAATGCATTTACTTAGCTTTTTTCTGTTAGTGATTATTAAAGTATAGTCTAAGGCCCTGGGTGGTTTCAGAGACCAAAAATATCTTCATAATAAGGTTTACATCTTATTTTTTCCTTTTCCTGTCTTAATATTCACACTGATGGAACAAAAGAAAGGGAAAGTAAAAATGCTGGTGCCCTGGCATGAATTCAGCCCAGAGCCCCAGACTGTACATTCACAGTAGTTTCCAACAACATTAACAGAGAAAAACAATGCCATCTTCACTAAAGACTATCCTTGACAAAGCAGAAAAAATTGAATTTTATTAAATCTTAATCTTTTGTTTAAGATCATTAAATGTGATATGATGGTGAATATGTAATGAAGTATTTTATTCTGGAAACCAACATAAAATCATTGTTTTAAGGAAAAGCATGTGTGTGACTGAGTTTTGAGCTGGACCATTCACTTTTTTTTAATGGAATATCATTTATAAACACTGAAAGACAACTTTGACTCTTCAGACATGAGGATTTAACAGACATTCTCTGGAATACAAACCAGGTGACCTAGTCACTCCAAAGAAATCAGCAATATTACATTTTGCCAATCATACACTTCTAACTTTCGAGCAAATATTAGTATTGCGTGAAACTTGAACTTAATATCATGAACTTTCTTGACTCTTCAAGACTTTTCCAATAAGCTCAATGGTGATATTTATAAACATAAGCATTTTTGGACATTTTATAATGAAACGTGTTAACATAGAGAAGAGCTTCCTATCCCAGTGAAGCAACATGTTCCAAATGGCCAACGTCTTCAGTTAAAAGGTTGTACACAAGGAAAAGATTCATTTCAGTTACATGTATTTCAATCTGCAAAGTGTTCATTGATACGTTTTCATAAAATGTGCCAATTGTAAAGAGTCTTTAAGAAACTACCACTTGTTGAGTTTTCGTAAAGACTCCACAATTACCTGAAAAGGATGCTTAAAGTAATTTTCATTTCCATCTGTATATCTTTGTGAGGTCAGACTTTCTTTATATTCTTCAACCCAAATAATAAATCCAGTTATATTCATTCAGGCATTAAAATATTTGGGAATGAAACAGAATGAGATAAACCTTCACAAGTATAGCCAGGTGGTTTTTGACAAAAGTGTCAAAAACATACACTGGATAAAAGAGCCTTTGCAACAAATAGTGTTCTGAAACTGAATATCCATATCTGGGAGGATGAAATTAGGTCCTTTTTCTTTCACCCGGCGCAAAAGTGAAGTCCAGCTGAATCAAAGGTTTATGAATTAGAGCAGAAACGTTGCAATTACTGGGAAAAAATAGGACAAACTCTCCAACACTGGTGGAGACTTCCTCAATAAGACCCCTAAATCTCAGGAAATAAAACCAAGAATCAATAAATAGGATGCCATCAAATTAAACAGCTCTGTGCAGCAAAGGAAACAATCAAGAATCTGAAAAGAGAGCTTAGAGAATGGGAGAAAATCTTTGCAGCTATTCTTCTGATACAGGACTGGTATTTAGAATATATAAAAAAATTAAAAAAACTTATCAAGCAACAACTACAAAAAATTCCAAATACCTATTCAGAAGTAGAGTATTAAAAAGAAAAAGAAAAAGAAAAATCCCACTATGTTGTATAATTATATTGTACAATTAAAATTATATAAAGAATATTTGTGTAGAACAAAATAACATTGTTCTCACTATGATGTAAATGAATTCATAATATTTATTTTTATAAAATTTTAACATTTGTGTAATGGGTTATTAATACTATTTTAAATAAATATTTAACATTTCTTATGTTTAAATTAATACAATAAATAGTAGCAGATAAAACATACATTGACCAAATGAGATTTTATTAATAATTTATAGGAGTGTAAAGGTATCTTACAACAAAAATATTGAGAAATGCTGTTCTAAGTAGAAGAAATATTCTTTGATGTTTCAACTTCTTTAGCAGTCTAGTTAGTTGATAAGTTTAAGCATCAGTTATATGATTTCCATTAAATACATTTTCATATGTACCTAAGTATAAATTAAGTTATTTAGCTAAATATTCCCTAGAAAACAGATGTCATCGATGTTTGTGTTTTCAGTGCTAATGGTATGCTCAAATAACTGTGTTTTATTTTTCACTAATATATATATATATTTACCCTGAAACATCTCAAACAATTCTAAGTTTGCAAACTTTGAGGTCTACTATTAAACTGGAATCGCTTACAAAAAAGATGTAGAGGGAAAGTTTAAAAATAATGCACCTTTTGTCATTTTTTGAACATTTTTTTACTCTCTATGTAGCTTTCAAATAAGCCCGTCAATCTTTTAAAACATCACTTTAAGGGGCCATGATGTAGCTCAGTGGCAAAGCTCCTGCTTTGCAGGTGTGGCACTCTGGGTTAGATCCCCGGTTCCAAAACAGCCAAAAATATTACCTTAAAAAGCAAGATAATTACTTAATATAAAGATAAATACTTGCCTATTGAATGAATGAAAAACGAGTTGTAATGTGTTCTTGTGGCTTGGAGTAAAACTGACACCTATGTGACTAGATGTACACTCTATCCGAAGGTACATTGAGGCCGAGGATAGACACCCTGATAACAGCAGCAATAGGTCAAAGTAGAAGTCAAATCTGAATGTGAACTCTAAAGTATCTTATGAAACTTATGGTACAGTTTGAGAAGATGTATAATGTCATTTGATTTTGTATATTAATAAATTCAAGATTAAAAGTTTAACACTTGACTAATTTATCTGTATGTGAAAATTTTCTTAATGAACTGTCCAAACTCATTTTTTATTTGTAAGATTACATCATGTGGTCAATAGGGTGGGTTTTTCTTTGAGATAACTATATTCAGGATAAATGAGGTTTCTGATCCTATAAATGGTGCTAAGAAATCAATTCTACTAGGTGCATGTATAAATACATCACAACGAATTGTGTATGTATTTAGTATTATGATAATGTACCAATTAAATTAAAAAAAATTACAAGCTGGGCGTGATGGCGCATGCTTGTATTTCCAGCGTTAAGGAGGCTGAGACACGAGGATCACAGTTTGTGGACAGCCTCAGCTTCTTAGTGAGGACCTCCTCAAATTAGTGAGACCCTGTTTCAAAGAAATAAAGAACAAAAAATAGGACTGGGGGTGTAACTAGAAGGTAGAATGACTCTGGATTTCATCCCCAGTAATGCAAAAAAGAAAAAAAAAATTACAGATGAAAAACTAGAAGTCAGAGAGTTTGATACCTTGCTCACATTTACACAGTTAGCAAGCATGCCCACAGGAATTAGAAGCCAGGTCCATTGCAGAGTTAAAGATTTTTCCATATGCTGATGCTCATTAAGCATTTCCTATGGTCCAGAGACTGTTCTCATAGACCCTGGACCACAAATCTCACCTCATTAAGTTCTCATATCAACCCATAACATTGGTGCCATTTTGGTCCCATCTGCATGCTTAGCAATGAGCAGTACTGACATTTGAACCTGGTCTGGTTTCAGAGCCCTTACTTTAACCCCCTACTATAAACTGCCTCTCACAATCTACAATAACAAGTTAATAATGTATTTTATCTTGCTAACATTATACAGGCATTTCTATAAAACAAATCTTGAATGGAAATTAAAAGCCACTCTTATTTTCAGAGATCCAGCCATTAGAAATACCTATATAAGTAGAACCAAAGGAGAGTCAGCATGAGCTGGGATCATAGCTCAAGCTATAGGCTTGCCTACTATGGATGAGTCCCTGGGTTTGAACCTCAGTACTGAAAAAACAAACTAAAATAATAAGACTGCCCTTATTGGTTCCTGGAAATTTGATATTAAACTCAAAAGTTGGAAAAATATACCTGACCCAAAAAAAGAGTTATATGTTGCTAAAGGTGCCAGGTCATGCCTGAGACTGAGATTAATTTCTCCCAACATATGTAACTATTAAAAAAAAGCTATCATTGATAATAATAACATTAGGCTGGGGGTGGTGGCGCACGCTTGTAATCCCCGCGCTTGGGAGGCGAAGACAGGAGGACTGCCCAAGTTCGAAGCCAGCCTCACTGGCTTAGGAGACCCTGTTTCCAAATTTTAAAAAAATATAAAAAATAGGTCTGGGAGTGTAGGCCGGAGGTAGAAGGGTTTCCAAGGAACCCCAGTGCCACAAAAAATAATAACATTAGGACTGATATTATTTGTTAAATAATTTGTATGGGGTAGGAATTTATAGCTAGACAACATGCAAAATCTACAGGCCCTTACTACTCACAGTGATAGCCCATGTACGTACATGGCTCAATATTAATAAAAAATATTAAAGTCCTATTTTGGGGAGAAAGTATTACACAGAGGTGAGAAAATAGCAAATGTTAACACACATATGATAGTGTTATAATCTGAGAACTGAAAAGCATTCAAGGCTTTTTTTTTTAAGTTATTGTGTTTGTGTTTAGGCTTTCAATTCCCACCCCAATTCGTTATTGTCCAGTGGGGACCGAGAAAAGTTATTAAATTCCTCAAGGTCACACAGAAAGTCATGGCTGTTCTTGGGAAAGGGGCTTATATATCCCTGCATCCCAGCTAGGTCCTATTGCTTCCTGCAGTGAATGGGTCCGTGTGGAATGAGAGAATGCTCTTAAGCAAATTCCAATTATGGCTTATTAACTTCACACATAGCATTTATCTTTCAGTTTCCAAAAATAGCGGAACCAATTAAACTGTCTGTTTAGCACGAAGCTTTTTTTTAACTTTTAATTTTTCTACAGATAAAGCCTTTATATAAGATAAATGGCACATTACAGATATGAGAGGAAGCCCCCACTTTCTATCTCCCGCCACAATCTTTTTTCACTATCATTTTAAGGCAAGCTAGGCAAGACCTTTTCCATCCCTGAACTGAGAGTCTAAGTCCCCGATCCAGCAAAGCAGCTCGCATTAGGCATGATGGACAGTAGTACAAATTAGTTACTTAGGACATGTGCTTATTTGAAATAAAAGCCCAACAAATTCACTGTCAAAACAAGATTAAACAATTGCAGGAATTAAAAAAAGTAGGCTGGGAAGAGAAGGCATAAGGACAGTTTTTTACTTTACACTTAAAACAGGGTCTATTATTTCCAAATCAGAGGAATAATAAGGAGGCTTGACTTGGTAGAAACCCTTCAGGGACCCAACTTTTGAGAGGTTCCTTTTAGACTTCTCACCTAACAACTATCCCATTAAAGAAACACAAGTCCCAATGAGGGTCATAGAGTTGGAATGAAATTTCCATACTGAAAGTCTTCAGTAGAAAAAAATAATGCAAGAAAATGTGTGCCCTGAAAATAGTAAAACAGGCGCCTCTGCTCTTAACTAGATCCCCAGTACTTTGAAAAAACCACAGGGAGTCTCAAGGGCAAAGCTAGGTGAGCAAGGAGTCGCAAGCCCACTTTCCTCCCAATGATGGTACACACAAGAAGAAAGGGATTTACCTTCTTTCACACTGCCAGGACTCAACCCACAGCCTCTTGACACTTTATCTAGTTCTTTTTCCACTATAGCACAATGCAGTGAATTGGAGATTACTTTTTTCCTCCTTTAGATTTTCAACATAAAACCTCTCCTGACTTTCACAGTTACAGGTAGCACGCGTGTGTCTATCATCATAGCCCCACATGTCTAACAAGCGCTGTGGGAATGGCATAGGACGCATTCATCCTATACAGTCTACCCCTTGATTCTGTGGAATGTACATGGTAATTATTTGACACTTCTAGGAGGTGACAGCTATCTTGAAATAATACAATTACAATTATCTTTTCAAATTTAATATTCTGCATTCTTCAATACTGACTTTTTAAAACAATTCTTACTTCAGAATAGCTGGTGGAACTTGAGTTTTGCATTTATGTGTGTACCTTTCATTACATGGGTTTTTAAAGTTCGTTACTATATTAGCTCTTTCTTCTCCATTACCATGATTTTCAATTTTATTTTTTTTCTCTTCAGAAATGTGCTTCAGATTAATTCCCTTTTTATAAATGCTGGGTACACTCTTTAGTAGCCATGGCTTGAGAAAGGATGCAAGCTCATACCCAATTGGAAACAAACTATGATTGTGCTTACAAGTCTCACTCACAAGCGAGTGTCCCTTAATCTGTGCAACAGAGCAAGGGTAAGTTTTCCCCAATATGCAAAGTTGGGAAGCAAGGCAAGGCTATGAGGTGGCAGCATCTCCATCAAAGACTCCGTACTTAGGGATCATCAGCTGAGGAGCCAGAGTCTTACAGAGTCAAGACTTCCAACTTGTAAAATCCTTTTAAGTGTTTTTTTTTTTTTTTTTAATTAGTGCATTGTGAGCCGGGCGTGGTGGCGCACACTTGTAATCCCCGCGCTTGGGAGGCGGAGACAGGAGGATCGCGCTGGTTCGGAGCCAGCCTCGCTGGTTTAAGAGACCCTTTTTCCAAATAAAACTATAAAAATAGGTCTGGGAGTATAGCCCAGATGTAGAAGGGCTTCCAGGAACCCCAGTACCACCAAAAAATAAATAAATAAATAAATAAATAAATAAATAAATAAATAAATTAGTGCATTGTAGTCATACATCTTAATGGAGTACCAGATGGTAGAGGCATACAAGCACACATTACCCACTTAGCCCTTACCCAGTTCCTATTTCCTCAGGTTGCTGGAACTTCAAGACTCTACTGACATGTACAATGTTGATATGTAATTGCACTTCAGCCACACACAATAAGCAATTATATTTGCCAATATAAATAAATGTGACTTTTGCATTTAAGATCTAGCCACATGATTCATCTCTTGGTCCTTATCTATTGATGTGAAGCCTTCTATTACTGGCTTCTTAAAGCTTCATTATGGTAGAAAACCCGAATGACCATTTGGTTCCATTTCATGCGGAAAACTCTGTATTCAGAAATGACTGACAGAAGTGATCTTTTCCCAGAACATTATTTGGAGTTTCCCTGATCATTGTAACATTTCACTGTGGGTATAACAGGCCTATATTTAACTTGCAAAGATCATGTATTGAAACTGAATTACCTTCTGAAAATACTATATGTGCACAGACAGAAGGATAAAAGAAGTAAGCACAACAAACACGGTAAATTTATAACATGATGAAACAAAACTTATTTGTAACTTTCTGAAATAAAAATGGAGTGATTTCTTGTTTAAGAGAATGGATGAAAGACCCTTGTATGAGTTTATACTCTTTCTGGTTTCTTTTAATAAATACACATAGCTAAAAAAATTCTAATGCTGCATTTTGCTGAAAAAAAAATAGGTTTCCATTTGTTAGAAAAAAATGAACTATGTCTAAAAATGTAAAAGACACAAAATCACATAAAAACCTTACTGATAAGTTAGAAAAGCATCACAAAGGTAATTTTCTAATGGCTAATGACTCATTAAAACAAATACTTGCATCATAAACTATGTAAGCACTTTAAAAATTGTGCTCTTAATTAAAAGGCTACCCAAAATAACAAATATTCTAGAAAATACTAGAAAAAGCCATAATTTACTATAACAGATATTCAGAGTTGTGTTTACCATATTGCATTTAAGCCTCAAATTTAGAAAATCGATTTATAATATTATTTTAATCTTGGGAAAATAACAAATGCTTATCATAATCAGACTATAATTAAAAAACAAATGGTCTTTCAAAAGTCGCTTTATACTGAGTTTACAAGATGCCATTTTTGCATGGAAAAATATGTGTTTTAAGTAACCATCAAACATGTTTATTAAAACCTAATTATGCAGATAGGAAACTGCATTTTGAAGCAGTGTTAGGACTAATTCCTAGTTTGATTATCATCCTATCTGCCTAACTTCTGATATAAAAAAATTCACAAAATTTTACTTTGTATCTTTTGTCAAGATTAAACACTTCTTCATAGAGTAACTGAGAGAATGATTTTAATAGGACAGTAGGAAAATGTTCCTACGTAAATCTAAAGGCAGTTAGCATCTTAATATACAAAAACAGAAAGTCAGAATTAAAATGTATTTAATTATTCATCATTTAGGACAGAAATGTTTACGAGTGATGTCATTTGAACACAGAATACTATCCCACTGAGTACAAACAGCAGCATTTTCAATAAAAAAATTCAGTATATTGAAATACAATTTGCTTACTTTTCCCATGCATATTAAATCTTAAAACTGCTGGATCATCTGACTATTGCAAGCAAAAAGTTGGAATGTATAGAATGCAACACATTTCATTTAAGGATAAATGATTAAATGTACAGATTTCTATGAGCTGCCTAAGTAGAAAAGTGACATCAAATATCCCCAGCATTCGGGAGGCTGAGACCGGAGGATCACAGTTCGTGGACAGCCTCAGCTACTTAGGCCCTCCACAACTTAGTGAGACCCTGACTCAAAATAAAGAATAAACATAGGGCAGGGGGTGTAGCTCAGAGGTCAAATGCCCCTGGGTTTCATCCCCAGACCCCCACACACAAAAAGAGAGAACATATCCATATTTAAAGTTGATTCCATTACCATGACAGATTTGCTCTAAATTTTAGAAGAATATAACTTTAATATAAAAATATAACTTTGATAACTTTTGATATTTTTATGAACTCTGTAAAGTTTGAGTTCCTTCTCAAAATAATGAAAGAAATGATACTTTCATAAGCAAACTATTCTACCCATAAAAATATATGTAAATATACTACAAAGAGTCTCATTATTTCATTCAGTTTTTAAACACATGATGGACAGTTTCCAAACACAAAGTTTATCTTCACACATCATTTCTAATATTTCAGAATTACACTTATGATTTATTTGGAGAATAACATATATATACATATATATGGGCATATATACATACATACATATACATACACACACACACACACACACACACACACACACATCCTAGAGTTGCAAGTTATAATGAGATGATAATTTTTTTTTTTTTTTTTGGTGGTACTGGGGTTCCTGGAAGCCCTTCTACCTCTGGGCTACACTCCCAGACCTATTTTCTGTATTTTTGAAACAGGGTCTCTTAAGCCAGCGCGGCTGGCCTTGATCCTCCTGCCTCTGCCTCCCAAGTGCAGGGATTACAAGCGTGCGCCACCACGCCCGGCAAGATGATAATTTTTAAAAATTCAAGAACTTAAACAATCCTTGTCCCCTATCTGTACTAACAGTGTGCTATGCTTTTAGGAATAATTTCTAATAAAATGCAAACAGAACAGATGCCAGTATTTGAGTTTATGTTTCTAAAGTGAACTTTTTAGCCCATATATATTTGTCAAAATAATGTTCAGCCAAATATTTAGCCAACTGCACATATCTGTCATATTTTAAGAAAAGATCTGTCATATACATAAGCCATGGAGAGCTTAGTAGAATAATCCAATACATGAAATTTTATTCCAGGTAATTCAGTATCATAACTTTTTTTTTTTTTTTTTTTTTTGGTGGTACTGGGGTTCCTGGAAACCCTTCTACCTCTAGGCTACACTCCCAGACCTATTTTATTTGGAAACACGGTCTCTTAAGCCAGCGCGGCTGACTTCAAACCTGCATGATCCTCCTGTCTCCGCCTCCCAAGCGCGGGGATTACAAGTGTGCACCCCCACACCCGGCCAGTATCATAACATTTTATAAAATATAATCATTATTATTCCAGTCTTACTTTCACCATAAACATTAAGGAGGTAAATAAATTTCTTAGTTCATTAAATTTAAAAGGGGTTCAATGGGTAATACTTTTGAAGGAATCTTTGAAGACTACTGAAAGACCATAGTCACCTTATTTCCCCTTCAAAAAAGAGTTATGATGACCTGTCTTACCTTAGCTTTTTGTTGTAAATTTTATTTATGGTGAGCATAACTCCAGGGATCAAGTTATTGAATTTACTATTGAATTCAAAATTAAGTTTGATTTCATCAAACTGGCTGGACAGCTTATGTTTCTTGTGTCCTAATGACATGATTACAATATGCAGTGCATGCTTAACAGGGGTCAAATGCCCCAATTCCAAACCACTTCTGCCTCGCTGTATAGTCCAGGTCTTTTTATACACCATCAATTCAGGTGGAGAGATTTTGCTCCAATGAGGAAGTCAACTCAGAATTTGATCAAAACATGAACATGTATGTTTTATGTTCTTATAAGTTGGAAGATATATTTTGAAAATTATTGCCATTCATTCAAAGTCAACCTATTTATAAATTAAAACTCTCACATGTATTACTTTTACCCAAATAAATAAGCAAAATTACTTTTTTCCAGTAAAAAATGTATTTTCCAAGAGGTTATAATGGTACTGGATATCAATATCTATTAAAATTATAATAGATGAGAAGCCTAGGAAACTAAAGCACACAGTAATTTGTCATATTGAAACCCATGTGCATTTCTGGACTGCACTAATTCAATTTAGTCTTTTATGTTCTGGATATCAGATACTGTGGGACTCCAAGGTTGGAAATGAGTGAGAAGTGTCCCTCCAAAGCCAGCTAAATATGAAGCACCGTGAATGTGTTATGAAGACAGAGAAGAGAAGAGAAGAGAAGAGAAGAGAAGAGAAGAGAAGAGAATTCCTGGGCCCACCAAGTCTGCCAGCCAGGAATTAGGAGTCCACACTGAAATGTCAAACTATCCTTAGAGACCTTCCACAGCCCAGTGTGCCATGAAACATGCATGGAGTTGGTGAGTGCTAGCTTTAGCTCATCTTCAAGGGTAAATTAATGACCTCTAAGTAGTAGCGAGCATAGCCAGATGTAGGGTCTAGACCTGACATGAGGCACCATCGACCTTGCTGGAGGTCTATTTCGGTGACTCTCATTAAGACTTAGAATCTTTCTTTGGACATTCATGGGCTTGGATTAGGGTGGATATTTAGCTCCTTGTCATTCAGTAGCTCTGTGATCTTAGGCATGTTCATTATCCATGCTGAGCCC
The DNA here is from genome assembly GCF_963383645.1 of Muscardinus avellanarius. Classification (NCBI taxonomy): domain Eukaryota; kingdom Metazoa; phylum Chordata; class Mammalia; order Rodentia; family Gliridae; genus Muscardinus; species Muscardinus avellanarius. Next base: position 19,364,498 of record NC_137793.1, on the reverse strand, counting down.
CATATGTCAAAGCACAACAGCAAGGTTTTCACAGGGTGGTTTTATAGAACAAGATCAGATCACACATATTACAAACCATGGTACTTGCTATAAAGTGGGAGTTCAACCTAAGATTTTTTTTTTTTTTTACACCAGCCATTCTTCATTTAATATTAGGGGAAGAAAGCACCTTAGAGAGAGAATGTGAGCTCTTGTTTCCTCTAGCTGAACAAAACAAAATACACTTATCTTTAATAACTTCCTAGGGTTTCAGCAATTTAGCCACATAAAATGTCATACATGTAAAGTTCACCAAGCCAGAATGCTGGCTCTGTGTTAACACCTAACAGGAAATGTGCAGGAAAGCTCTGCTCAGACCTGATATCTGAGCAATCACATTGGACATCAACAGCAACCCAAGCATTTCTCATAATGTGTGATTATCCAAACTGGAGAGATGTGAATTACTGGGGGGGGGGAGTACTGTATTTTAAAACTTTTCCCAGGGTAATCATATCAGTGTCACATGGTGAACTTAAGATACTTTATTGGAAAAGTTATGGATCATAAGTTAGACTCAACTGTACATACCATGCATGCTGATTATCTAAATTAAATTTGAATAGTTCAGCACATTGCCAGTAAATGCATAGCTATGTGTATTTTTTCAGAGAATTTACTTGGAGAGAAACGAGTCTCTTGTTAGTATTAATAAAAAGAATCCAAAAGCAGAAATGGTATCCAATCTTTTCCTACAAGGGCAATTGAACATAATCTCTTGAAAGTTAATACAGCCAGGCCTATAGTGAAGAGCCAGGGGTCTGTCTTCAATCTCTGCAGAATAGGGTTAGAAATGCTTTGCTATCTTTTGCTAAAGTGTATGCATTTATGGTTCTTCACCCTTAATGTTGTAATGAAAATGGGGGCAATTCAAAGGCTTCCATCAGTAACACTGGATAACAAGAAACATAAAAAATGTCTAATATGGTATTCACCATAAGGGCTCACATCAGCAATTCATCATTAAGGGATTTTACTTTTTTCCCCCTTCCTGCTATAAAAACTGTGCATTCAGATAGATGATTAGATTACAACAGATGTTAACTTCTTTATTACTCGCATGTAGAAAGACGATACATACTTGTCAAAGATCGGCTTCTCAGTGTTATGAGGCTACAGACAGCATTAGGGTATTCCTGCTTAAAGCTGCACTATTCCCTTTATGGGAAAGAGAAAAAAGGCAAAAGCAAACAATGCATAGTCTCTCTCTAAGGCATGTCTTTTTTTTTTTTTTTAGATCACATGTACTTTTCCTCAAGGTTGGAACTCTTTACTCTTTTCTGATAAGCTGCAAGCCTCCCAAGAAAAATTATTTCTCTGAGTCAGCAATTAAATCTGACACATGCAATGAAGATGAAAAATTGCCATTAATTCCCCGGGAGCAGTTCTGGCTCCCATTTATCCACTGTGAATTGCAGAATCTCCCTGAATCTCCCTGGAAGTTCATATCCAGCTATCTTCATCATTCTCGCTCACTGTTTTGGTGAGATTCACACTCAGAGCCCCCAAGCACCTGCCCATTTCATTATCAACAGAGTCAACATTCTAGACTCATCTCTCTCTCCTATGATATAAAGCTCTTTGGTCTGCTGATGATTAAGAAAGGAATGAGAAATTTAAAAGAAAACTAACATGCCATGTATGAATTTACGTGTCTTCATATTAAAAATGTTGATATTGCTCGCATGGTGGTGAATACCTATAATCCCAGTCCTTGTGAGGGTGTGATAAAAGGATAACAGGGTGGAGGATAGCCTCAGCAGTGTAGAGAGTCTCTCAGCAAGTTAGTGAGACTGTCTCAAAATGAAAAAAGTAAAAATAGGTCGGGGTGGTGTAGCTTGGAGGTACAATGCCACTGGGTTCAATCTCTGGTAACACACACACACACACACACACACACACACACACACACATATCATAAATGCATATTGTTAAAAATACACTGCTTGCTGGGCATGGTAGCGCATGCTTGTAATCCTAGCATTTGGGAGGCTAAGACCAGAGGATCGTGGTTTGCGGACAGCCTCGTCTACTTAGTGAGGCCCTCCGCAACTTAATGAGATCCTGTTTCAAAATAAAGAATAAAAAAATAGGGCAGGGGATGTAGCTTGGAGGTCAAATGCCCCTGGGTTCCATCCCCAGACCCGCAAAACAAAAAACAAAAAAAGTGCTTGATTTTGATTTTGAGTTCAAGACACTTACTGTAGCCTAAGACTATTCTCTAGGCAATTACTAGCCAGTTAACAGAGTTCAAAGATAGTCTATTTAATATGGCCTAGCGACACATAATAACTGAGTTGAAATAGTGCCTCTGCATTTGCTATCTTTATGACAATGGACTGTTTTATCTTAATCACTGAACTGTGTGTATTCATATATACAGATATATTTGCATACATTTATATATTGTATATGCATATATATAAATGGGGATAAAATAATGTAATATTCTTGCATGACTGGTATACTTACATAAGATTATACATATAAGGGGTTTATGAAGATGTTTGATACTTGAGTACATATTAAGTATGTATCAGTCATTCATACATGTTTGTACTTATAGTTGGTGACAGTAATAGTGAGAGATGTAGAACTGTTGTTTGTTGTTTTGAGTATTAGGGCCCATGATGTATAGATATTAAATCAGAAAACATGGTATGTTTTTCTCCATTTTCTCTTGTACCTCACTGGGTTTACAGAATAGAGTTGTAACTTGTAGAAAAAGGAGTGACAGCAGCCAATATCCTAATGTTACAGTCATCGGTGCTGTTAAGCATTGGGCTGGATAGAGATTCTATAGAGCTCACTTCATTCGTTTACTACCCTATGAAAGGCATTAGTCTGAAGAAAATCTAAGGAAGCAGTGTGTGTGTGTGTGTGTGTGTGTGTGTGTGTGTGTGTGTGCGCGTGTGTGTGTACATATGCATGTAAATGATAAACCAATTGGCTCTTAAAGTTGTCATATCTGTCTCTTGAGAATCCACGGCTTTCAAGCTATGTAATTTATTTCTATCTCTCTTATAACCATTATGCTTTTCACAAGCCATTAATCCCTCACATCTGTTAAGCTTAAGTTAGTTTCAAGTATGCTGCAAAACACTCTATGATCAATAGACGATAAGTACCTGAAATGACCATGGACTTCTTGGCCAAACACAAAAGAGTCACAAATTAGAATATTACCATAAATAGTTAATTTATACCTTACAGCAAAGATACATTTACTTATGTTTTATATCTTATGTTTATTTTTGTTTTATATCTTATGTTTTTTATTTTGTTATCTTTTCTTATGTTTTATATCTTATGTTTATTTCTCTCACATAGAATCTTGGCTGCTAATTTTGATATACTCTAAGGTATAGGCAACACAAGACCTTTTTTAAAATAAAATATTTACTGAATACTCATATATGTAGATATAGTGCTAAATAATCAGAGTTCAGGACAGTCTAATATCTCATAAACATCAAATAAGCCTATGAAAGACTATTTTCTGGAAGCTAAACAACGTATCTCATTGAGGGGATAAGAAATTACAGTTTATTTCAATAGTATGAAGTGCACAGATCACACAACCTTTAAAAGATGGATTTGAAATACAAAGAGGTTCAGTATAAAAGGATTCCCTTTAGAACCCAGCCCACAGGCAAATGAAGTCGATATTTACCCAACTGAAACTTGGGAGATTTTTTTTAAAAGCCATTTTTTTTTTTGTAATGTAGGGGAATTGACATTGTCTTTGTTAGTGTTTTACAGAGGCATTTATTTTTAGTTATGCAGCTGAAACTCTCCAGCCCAATGAACTGTGGCTGGCTGTGGTGTATTCAGCAGAAGAGAGAGAGAAAAGAAAGACGCTTTGCCATTAGTTCTAAAAATATCAGTGACATGTCAGGGTCATCATCTCTATGTTAAGAACTATGGTGAGTTGGAGAGAGATGAACTTATGTCTTTCACACTCAGCATCCTCCGTACAAATGAAAATTTAAAAGGACCTTTCACAATTTTTAAACTAAATGCCTATCTCAATTTAAAATCCCCAAACAGGCATACCCATAACGAGTAGTACAAATGGAAAAATGGTGGGAGATGGCTCAAGGAGAACTTTATGTGGGGAATGAAAATGATTTAAAACAGGCACAACATGTTATTAAATCTATAATGTAACATATACTTGTATATTTGTACATAAAATAAAGATAACATCAAACGGATACCCGGTGATATCTCAAAAATTAAATAAAATGCAGAATTGAAAGAAAGAGCTATGGGACAAGAATTCCAGGCTGAATCTGGCTCTAACTAGATTTACAAAATGGGATCAATTACTTGACCAATCTAGATCTCAGTTTCCTCAATTTTGACAGAAGAGGGTACATATTATGGTTTCTTCTGAACTGAAAATTTTACACTACAGAAATGGAACAGGTGCTACATGACTTTTTCCTGTCTTCTATGAAGGTTCCATTCCATGTAACACATCCATGCACACAATGTTTATACATAAATATGTTAATCTTCACATACAGGGGAATGCAAAGTGACCTATGGGTCTAGTTTGAGATATTTTCAGTCCACTACAGACAAGAAGAAAACATTCACTGGAATATTTAAGCAATGTTGCTGGGGATGGAAAATGGTGTAACTTCTGAGGAAAACAGTATTGTGGTTGCTAAACAAATAAACATAAATTTATGATATGATCCAGAAATTCCACTCTGGGTATTTATGCCAAAGAACTAAAAGCAGTATCTCAAAGAGATAACTGTACAACCATAACAAAATAATATACATTCACAATAGTTAAAAAACGGAAACATAAGCGTCATCAACAAATGAACAGATAAACAACATGTGGTTTATTAATTTAATGAAATCTTGCTCAGACTTCAAATGAAGAAAATTCTGACTCACGCTAAAACTAAGATGAACCTTGAGAGCATGATGTTTTTCAATACAATATGCCAAACATAATAGGATAGATATGTGTGATTCCATTTACATGAAGTACATATACTCAATAAGATTATAACCACAATGGGCCAGTAGAAGTATAAAAATAAATGAGTAAATTTGTAGAAACAAAGATGGACAAGGTTGCTTGGGTTTGTGGGGAGTAAGAAATATAGGGAGTTATGATTCAACAGGTAGAGAATGGTGATTTGGCAAGATCAGAATCTTGGAGATAGATAGTGTGGATAGTAGCACAAAGAGGATTCACTTAATGCTACCTAATAATAATAATACTGTTATGCCCATAGCTGGAGCTATGACTGCCAATCTCACTGTTAAATACAGCAGCAGTGGAAGTGAGGTGGAAACAGACAAAGACATATTTGCATATAGGCTTTGAGCCTCACTATGACGTATCATTAAAATACAATTAAAATTGCATTTTTGTGTAATATCAGTAAAAGTATTTTTAGACAAATCAAGATGGTAATTGTTGCATGTATTCACCATGATAAAAAATAAAAATCTGACATAACTCTGAATATACTAGATGCTTTTAATATAAATAACGTTTTGTATCAGATCAGAACACAGACTGTAGACAGAATATTTGCCTTTCCATGCAGGCCAGTTAGTGAAGTTACCTGTGATTCCTATCTCTCATCTGTAAATTAATAATAGCGCTTGCTTTACAAAGTTATTGTAAGAAAAGCATGTTGATAGAGTAAAGTATATAAAAATATTTGGTGAATAATAATCAGAATATGTGTTACTCTCTGTTTTCTGTTTATCATTAGTAGTTTTACTACTGATGCAATTCCGCTGAGATGTCTTCTGTAGATGATGCGAGCTTTATCATCTTAGATATAGCAATCTTTTAACTTGTTTGACCTTTCAAAACAAACTACAACACAAAAGGTTGATTGTTCTTAACATAAACAAAAAATAGAGTATTTGTTTTCTTATTCTTTTGTATGGAGGTGAGCAATATTTTCTTTAAAACACTTTAAAAGGTTGGAAATGTAAAGGGCCATTGTAAAAGACACCTGCGACCTGCAAACCTAATGATATCACAAGGCCAGAACAGTGCTGTCTCACATAAAAAAAAAAAAAAAAAACTGAAGTTTTTTTGAGCTATTCCTCTTTTCTTTCAATGACTGTGTTTGAAAATGCTTGCTATTGCTGGCACATAGATGTTTAGTAAATATTTTGCCTGAAAATGTCTTGGAAAGAAAGAACTCTTTCAATGATGGAAGCTGTGTTATACTAACTCAGGGACAAGACTCTGAAGCAAATGCTTATTTACCTGACAAAGAAAAAAAAAATAGTGTATTCTTTTGTTTTTGAGCTATGTGCCGCATAAAATAGATTGTGTTTGAAGTTGCTGAGGAACAGGTTCTTTTAAAAACCACTTAGCCATTCTGCATAAGCTTGGGAGGCAGAGAATAGCCTTTAAGTACAAGAGGAAAATAAACTGGAATTATCTCAATCTTCTAAACTCTCTTAGGGAACATAGTTCATACCTTTTAGAGTGTTTGGTGAGGTACAAGCTGATTCGCTGAGTGAATGGAACTGAGGCTTTCTACTTCTCCATCACTTTGGAGTGAACTGATAGATATAGCCATAAAGAGATGGCTCTGAGACTAAGGAGAAAGAACCTATCAATGTAATTTTATATTTTTGCCCAAGGCAGGAAATGCCTGTGAGAAGATGCTACAAACTTTGAACCACAATTGGAAATAGGGAGGCTGGGGGAACAGAGGACTCCTGGCTCTTGAGTTTAGCGAGGTGATATCATTCCCAGGGAGCAGCCTCAGTCAACCTGCGCTCCTCTGAGATGCGGCATGACTTATGAATGTGGATATTCCAATATCGGAGAATACATACCTTTCATATATTATCTGCCTGAACCTGATGAACAGATGGCATAAACTAAAATCAGCTTACCACAAATAATTAGACAAAATGAAAATTAGATGGATGAAACCTAAAATTTGATGCTTTTTATATTAAGTCAAAATTAGAAATAGATAAGCTCATTTATGTAGCTAATAAATTGAAAGCAGAACATCCATCTTGTGTAAAAAGAAATACTCTGAAATGGAAATTAATATCCTAGTGCATAAACTCTTTGAAATGCGGTTGCTTCTATCTAGTCTACATTTTGTTTGAAAAAGATGTGTTTTACTAAAATGCACAGTAGAAACTCTAGAATACAACTTAGTTAAAAAAATACAGGTTGTGTGTGTGCTATATGTGTGTCTCTGTGTGTGCACGTGTATGTGCATGTGTATGTGTGTGTGTTTGTGTATAACAACAAGAAATGGATTTAATAAAAATAGACTTTGAAAAAGAATTAGAATTTGGTTTGGGTGTGATGCTGCAGTCCTATAATCCCAGAATTTGGGAGGAAGAGACAGGAAGATCACAGATTTGAGGCCAGTCAGTTTCACCAACTTGGTAAGAACCTCGGCGACTTGGTGGGATGCTATTTAAAATAAAAAAATAGGAGCTGGGCGTAGTGGTGCACGCTTGTAATCTTAGCATTTGGGAGGCTGAGACAGGAGGATCATGGTTCATGGAAAGCCTCAGCTGTCCATGAGGCCCTTTGCAACTCAGTGTGACCCTGTTTCAAAATAAAAAATAAAAAAAAAATAGGGCTGGGGTTGTCACTCGGAGATAGAATGCCCCTGGGTTCCATCCCCTGTACCGGTTAAAAAAAAAAAAATAGGCCTGGGATCTAGCTCAGAGGTTAAACTGCCCCTAAGCTGAATCCTCAGGGCTAAAAATAAGAAATGAAAATAAAAATAAAAAATTAGAAGTTGGATACAGTAAATTTGATTTGTTAGTCATCTACCATGGTTAAATTCCTACTTTGAAGTAAAACACATGATCATTATCTACTTATAGAAGTAGGTTGAGTATTTTAAAAAATTAAGTCCTCTTCCCCCTCCACAGGATGCCTGAACTCAATGTGGCTTGGCATCCACACCTGACTAGAGCATAAATACAAACTCAGACCCACTGGGTAACCTTTTCCAAGAATGCCTCTATTCCAGACTGCCAACTTTAAAGTATGGAGTGAGCAGCCCTGACTCTTCTGCCCAGAGATTACTGTAGCATCACCTAGAAAGGCTGTCCCCAAATTTAGGACCTGACGTTTTCTCTTAAGGATAGCCAATGAGGAAAAATTATTCGGACCACTTAAAATTCATTCAAAATGCATGATTCAGTTGCTCTTTGCAACCTCCTAAGGATGGGGAGTAAATTGGGGCCCTTTCATCATCTCCTACCAGAGGCACTTGAGATTATTTTATGAGAATCTATGAAATTGATTTGTAATAAATGTGTGTTGCAGGTCAAGGTGCAGCTAAGAGTGGCTGGGTGTCTTTTGAAAAAAGGTCATGGCTGCTGTGTACAAAAGCAGGCTGAAAACTATAATCACCCTCCAATGGTCTCCTGGGTCAATGACAACTTAAAAGTTGTATAAACCCAAGGAGATGTGGGGAAACAGAGCAGCCTTTGAAAGCAGTAGCCAAACTGAACTTGAATTATCAAAGATAACTGGGACGGCAGATTCAGTTAACTTCTTTATTAACTAAAATTAATGTACTGACAAATTAAAAGTAACAGTGAATTACATGCATTCCATATCTGGCGGAGACATCACTTGGAAAAAAATAAAAAGAAGATGGATAATGAAATGTTTTATTTTAATGTTCCCAGGGGATATATTTGAAAAACACACACATACATCAGTAACAAGGGAATAAGTCAGGCCTATGACACTTAGAAATGAAACATTTCAGCATACAGTCTGTTTCAGGAAATTCGATATTTTATTTGGATTAAGATGAGTTACCTGTTTCAAAGAAGAGCTCTATTTTCATTTCAAAGCTCAGAATGGAACCCAAATGATAAACCGTATATTTTGTGTTTGATGATTTAGAAATCCTTTTGTTCCAGTGTTTACTCACTGAGCAAGAAACTCTGTAGAGGAAGAAATCTCTCTGGTTTCTCAAAAGAAAGAATTTTACATTAGTGGGTCTATGTAACACTTGGAGGAATGGCAGGAAGACAGAAAAACAGATAAATGTGAACGGTAGAAAGATCAGAAGGTAATCTGTAGATTAATTCAGGATCGTGCACTACTGTGTTTCATAACATTGTAGACCAAAACCACAAAATCTCTTTTTGAGAAGGAAACAAACAAACAAACAAAAATAATTGCACTATGTCACGTTTCACTATGCTCCCCCTTATTTCTGGTAACATCATTCCAATTCTCCTTGAAGAAGCTTTACTTTTCCTGTTTCAGTCCACATAATTTGAAAAAATTCCAAAGTAGACTCCCATGTCATAGACACGGTGACCTACACTTCAGTAATCGTTGTCACGGTGGTTCAGAGATCAGCAATGCCCAAAGTCAAGCCAATAACAAGACCAGGACCTTGGCTGCAACAGTGGCAGAAGACAGATCTGATGTTCCTGTTAACCAAAACTCCTGAGGAGGACCCGCCAGAGAGAAAAAGTAACACAGAAAAACAAAATCAATGGTTGAATGAGTTTGAGAAAGGTGGGGTGGATGAGAAGAGAGAGAAAGATTGATTCCTAGTGCCACCGTTCTTTGAACCTTGCATTTGGTCGTGCCGGAAGCCATTTATGTTCAGCCTTGATCTTTCTAATTACAGGAGCTAACAAATCTCCTCTTGTGTTTATACTGATTGGAGCTGCGACTCCTCTCACTTGAAACAGTAAACTTCCCTGCTAGTAGAGCCACATAGGTTGGAGGAGAAGCAGAATGCCTGTTGGAAAGAAGAGAGAACACCCCACCCACTCCTCACACCCCAGCTTTCTAAGAACAAATCCTGTTCTCCTATTATGGACAGATGACTCAAGGGCAATGTGCTTACTCCTCCACCATCTCTTTAATATACCTTCCTCGGTGATCCCCTGTGACCCTATAATATGATTATAGACATTGATGATTTATAAGAAGTGAAAATTCAATTGGAATGATTCAAAGTGACTTTGATAAACTGGGATCTAGGGGACATGTATATTCTTGAAATACACATTTTCATTGATTAGCTGTGTCCCTAAGCAGTAAAGAGATGGCAAGCTATAGAGCTTAAAATCATTACAGACAGGGAGGGAAGAAGACTTTAAGACGTAGTAGTAACTAGGTGGAGTGTTATTCACCTAGTAAATATTCCAAAATGAATCAGAGTTTCTGCATGCCAAAAAATTAATTGCTATTTTGGAATTTACATATAAGAAAAATGAATGCTGTACTGAACTGTATTTGATGATTTTTTTTTTTTGCAGTGCCTTAATTCTTAATTTACACTCCAGGACTCAAGACTTAAATTATCTGCTTCCCCCCATCCATCTTGTGGTACTAGGGATTGAACCCAAAGGCATTGTAGCTACAATCCCAATTTTTTTTTTTTTTTTTACTTTTTGTTTTGCAACAGGGTCTCACTCGGTTTCTGAGTGTCTCGATAAGTTGTTGAAGATGACCTCAAACCTGCAATCTTTCTGTCTCAGGCTCTCAAGTACTGAAATTATAGGGGTGTATCACCATACCCAGTTTATTTACTCTTTTGATCCTGAATTAAGAAAACATTTGGACTCAAAGGCCTGTACTCTCACTGTACATATAAAGATAAAAGAGATGAAAGAAACATTTTTTTCTTTTTTTTTTTTGGCACTGGAGATTGAAGCCAGAAGCATTCACTTCTCAGATACACCCCCAGCCCTATTTTATTTTTTTTATATTGAAACAGGTTCTCATTAAGTTGACGAGGCTGGCTAGAAAATGCAATCCTCCTATCTCAGTCTCCCAAGTATTTGGATTATAAGGTTGCACCACAAGCTCAGAAGTCTCTAATTTAATTACTTCTCTTAGACATGAAGAAATTGAACCAGGTGTGGTGCTGCACGCGTGTAATCCCAGCATTCAGGAGGCTGAGACTGGAGGATCGAAGTTCCCAGACACCCTCAGCTACTTAATGAGGCCCTTTGCAACTCAGTGAGACATGGTTTCAAAACAAAGAATAAAAACTAGGGCAGGGGGTGTAGCTCGGAGGTCAAATGCCCCTGGGTTCCATCTCCAGACCCGCGAAAAAAAGAAAAAAAAGAAAGAAATGAAGAAACTGAGGCACAGAAGTGTTCCACGTGCTTTATCTAAAGTAATATACCCAGCTAATGATAGAGTCATCTAGTAGTTTCTTGTCTTTGATAATGAGAGATTTGGAAACGTTTATACTGTTAGGTTTTATTAGCAAAGGAGAAGGTTAGAGATACATGTTTCTTTTACTCAAATAGTGATTAGGCACGGGTACTCATTTCATTTTTTTAAGAAGATGACAGGTGAAAGGTGGGTTTTCTCGGACAAAAAAAAATGTGTGTAATTTTTAAAAAATGCATTAGAAAGAAGATTTTTTTACAAAACCTTTTAAAACTATTAAGAAATTCACTTAACATATTGTTCCTAGCTTCTATTTTACTCAGTTACATAAGGTATGGAAGTGTCCAGAGATGGTTACAATATATTGTCAAAGTCTCTCTGTGCTGTTCCCAGTTCCTCAACCCACTGATTTTTGTATTCTCTTTCTCTTCCTCCAACTGTGCTAAAACTGACACCCTCAAATAGCTCACCTTCTTTTTTTTTTTTCAGTTCCTCACTCAGCTGCATACATTCATGTATAATTCCACTGTGGCTGGCCATATTGGTTTCTGCTGATTAGAATATAAACTCATTATCCACCTATTTGATTTCACACCAGTATTGAAGTATTAATTGCAATACATGTGAGATTCAGAGTTCTTGGTGACTGGGAAGGTCACGTTGAACAAGGCATATGCTCTCCTTTCCAATTCCCCAAACACCACACTTCCACCAAACAATATTTGTTAGTGATGCAGTGGAAAAACCCACCACACCAGAGTTCTAGTCTCTTATTAGCAGGAGAGGAGAGGTTGAGTTGGATAGTCATTTAATCATGAACCTAAAAAAAATTGATAAATCTCTATGTCCTAGTCTTGTGTAATTCACTAGTGAGAGAAGACAAGAGAGCCATAATGAACTGCTCCCCTGTAGATCCCTACGGTGGAGGGCTTGATTTCTAACATTTATTTCATATACAAGGACATTTTTGAAAAAAATATGTTGTCTATCACCTTACCCCAAAGCAAACACATTTCCTAAGTCACTACTATGTATCTTGAAAGAGGGATATGGACAATTTTTCTGCTTCTATTTCATTCTTTTTTAAGTTATAGAAAACCCATGATCCTTTTCTTCAAATTTGAGGGAAACTTCACTGACTGTACCCTCAAAAAACTCAGTAGCTCTCTCACACCTGCTCAAGCACCTCTTGGGCAGAAAATGTCATCCTAGAGATCTCAGGCAAGAAAAAACCAAGGGAAGAAACCATGGCAGGGTTGGAACTGTAATCTAGACTACTCTTTTTAGAGTTTCTGATTTCAACACAGACTCACTCACTTCAGACCGGCCTCTACACAGTAAAATAAACATAAATAATAGTAAGTAGAAAATCAACCTGAAAACGGAGGCCCAGGTACATGAACCATGACGACAAAGACCCTCTACATAGCTTCCAGTCGCTCCTTCCTGGCACCACACTGTCTAGTCATCTAAAGCTGTAATTGAAACCATGTGGTGTGTGCAGGGGGCTTATTACCAGCTCCTCCGGAGTAATCTCACGGCTGAATCCTGTTGGGAGCCTCTGACAATCTCGGGGTCAAGATACCATCACTTAAATATGAGAAACGACACACCAGCTTTGCGTCCCCAGGGAAAACAAACCTAGTTTAAATGTAGTGTGTGCAGATAAATACTTCTGTTACCAAACGCATGTTTATTATTTTATTGACATTCTCTGTAGAAGTGGAAATGCATTTTATGAAACAGTTCAGTGATTTATTTTATAATATAAAGGTAGCAGTTTATAACCATGTTTAAAGGAGTGATTTTTACAATAAAAAATAGGAGGCTCTATATCCTTGCAAAATATTACATTAACAATGGATATCAACACATTAAATAGTCAGAATGGTGAAATATGATGTGATATTAATAGTAATATCCCACAGAGAGACATCCTTAGCTTTTGACTAATAAGTCATACCACCCATGAAGGTGTCTAATTTAACACAGAGTAGAAGTTGGGAAAACTGAACCGAGTTAATGCCAACTGAGAATGAGGGAGAAAGTTGAGAACATACAATCTGATTTGAACCCGAGCTTTCCTTGGGAGCTGAGATCATTCCGGGCCTCCATAGTACCTCTTATTTTTTTCCTGAATACTCTCCTATTCATTATTTCTGAAGAATAAACGACTTAGGAGAATCCATGGGTCTCAGAATAGGACTGTTCACAAATGGAAAAGTCAAAGAATAAGCTTATGTTTCTGATAGCCTGGCTTCCTACCTCCACCTAAAACAAATCAGAGAAATATTTCCTGAGCATCAAATAAATGACATAGTCCTTGGTGCCAGCGAAACAACAGGAAATGAGACAAAAGACCTTGGCTCTCATGAAGCTGGCATGCTAGCAGAAGAGAGGCCATTAACAGGCACATGAGCAAATATGACATGTTCTGAAAATAATCTTCCATAAGAAAAACTTGACTGCATTATCAGGTGAGAAAGACATGTGGACAGGCCACTGGAAGACAAGCCAATAGGCCTCCTGGTAACCAGACAAGAAGATTCCAGTCACAGGAGAGATAGGAGAGATCAAGTATGAAGCCTCCTGAGCTATATAAAACAGCTCACATTTTTGAGGAAATTAAAAATATTTTTAAGATAGTGTCAAAAAGAGTGTAGTATGTAAAGCCAGAGAAGTAGGCACAGGCCAGAATAGGATGACATTTAAAGTGATGTGTACTACTTTCCCCATAAGACATCCATCTATCCCCTCGGCAGCTCTGTGCTTAATACTAATAGAGGGGCTACATTATTTCTTTTTTCTTTCTGCGATGAAATTCTGGTTCCATCCAGGAGCCATTTGAAATTAGAAAGTACAAAATTACGAAATAATGCAATTACCTTTAAATAAATCCATCTGCCCTGCCTATGTACACATCTTAGTGTGTGCACACTCAGCCACAAACGTAACCAAGCCCAGATGTCGCTACCGCCCAGAAGGTAACCTTCACTCCTATTGAGGCATTGTGCCTTCAGAGGCTGGGAGCCACCGCACATGGGAGCTTGGGAGCCTGGAGCCCTTGCCCACCTTCCCCTCCTGCTCACCATAAATCCTCATTATCATGTTGTCAGCACTGGAGTCCGTTAACCCCTTCACAGCCAGGCTGTCAGGAAGGCGCTGCTTACTCACTTGCCAATGCTACATTGCACTGTCTTCTGAGACACCAAAATGTGTTTTCTTCTCATCCTGAGGATATTCTCAAGTATCCCAGGAAAAGCAGCAAGCAAATACCACAGCGCCTGCGTTCGTTAGCATTTTGGCTCTAAAATAACCCCCATAGTAATTTTAGCCAGGAAATTAATTTGAAACTTTTTTTATTTTCCTACACCTGATTTTTTTTTATAGTCAACTCTTAAAAACATACAGATGCTTTATTGCATCGATAAGAGAGCGCAAATGAAATGCCTATATGGGCTTAAGGACACTTGGACTACATATGAAAGGACAGCTTCTTTACCAGTGTTAGCTCTTTGTTTCCTTTTCTATTTTTGCATGGTCATCCTCCTTAGAATAAGCAAAGAACCACAGAACTTGGCTTAGTAAATCTTCTTCTAATCATCTTTTAGGTGCCATGGAAACTCATATGCAAGTTTACTACCATGCATTATAAAGTGATATTACTGAAATTAAGGAATTTGACTCCTATTTATTTGAGCCTGTAAACTTTCTTGGAATGTTTCTATGAAACCAGTTTCTTTGATAATAAATGCATTTAATTTTCATTCTAACATGGTATGTATTGCTCCCTGGTGCTCTGTGTTGGCTGACAGCATCAGCTTTTGCACCTCCCTAATCAAATTTTATCTAACAAAAAGCTGAACTAAGCATATTTGTTTTCCTATTTATAGCAGCATGTGCTTACATAACATATGAGATCGCAAGATTTTTTAAAAAAAGCAAGATCCGAATCTTAAAATGCATCCGTTATGTTTAGTTTAAATAAAAGCTATGTTCTCCCATTAAACAAGAATATTAAAAACAATTGGAGACAGACAGAAGCTTATTGCTTATTTTCCAACCAGTATAATCACTGTGTTCAGCCACAGTAAACTAGAACAGCAGGCAGAAATTTATTGCTCATGGGGAAAATTTGCTTCCATGAACCTCCCCATTTGCACAATTGCCCTGGCACTAATTCCCCTCCTCACACGCTTGGTGTCTTTGGTCACACCAGTACAGTAATGAATTATTACAGTGCCGCCAGTGGGGGCGGGGCCGGGCCATTGTGCTGTGCATAAGCAGCGATTTCGCCATATCAATAATTCTGACTGCCACTGGGAACCACTGGAGCCAAAACAGATGTTTCATGTTGATAAGTAGGGACTGGGAAAGGAATTTTTATCCCACTGTTCATTTTTCTCTATTTCCACTACCCATACCTGGCAGCCGCTCCTCCAGTACAGCTGTCTCTTGCTAGCCAATCTGTTCAATCCAGGCTCCTAGGTCTCATTTCATAAATCAAACTCAGCCCTGGACAAGCCCATGATCTCAGAGTACCCTTGTCCGATTTCCTCCGTGAAAACGCCTCTGTCACAATATGAAACGCTGGGCCAATTGTGCTTAAATTAGTGCGCTGTCACAATTCATTAGGAAAGACAGCATGGGCAGGGGATCTTTTTTGGGTATTCTCGATTAACTGTTTAGTAGGGAGAGTCACATACGTGGCATTTCGCACAAGGCGTTCACCTTCAAATGAAGCATTTGGGAGAAAGCCCAGAATTTCCATGGGGAAGCAGTTCCATGTGATGTGAGTGGGGTCAGGTGCTACCTTCTTCTCTGCAAAGCACTCTCTGGTCCCCTAGACTGGAAATGATACTTGCCTGGCCCAGGATCAAGTAAGTAAGAGAGGCTGCTGGAGTCTGAGTTGTAACAACTTGAGAGTTTTGCAAGGATTAAGGAAAATTATTGCTAAATTTTCTGAGGATTAAAAATGAAAACCCCAAATCAAAGACAACACAACAACAACAACAACAACAACAAAACACAAACAAAAAAGTATACAGGCCCAAACTATTTTAACCTATTTCATGTGGAATCATTTAATGCCGTTTTAACTTGATTAACCAAGTACCTGCCATGTAATAACGACTTATGATTCTGAACATGTTGCTTAATTTAATCCACATATGTTTGGAGTGGTATTTGCTACTTTTATTTCATTGAGGAGAAAACTGAGGTTCAGAGAGATTTTGATGCTTATGTAGAGGTATAGTAAGCTTCAAACCTAAGGCAAATAGATGCTTTTAAAATTTTTTTTATTGGTGCAATGTAGTCATATATCTTAATGGGATAAAAGATGGTGGAGACATACATGTACACATCACCCAATTAGCCCTTACTCAATTCCCACCCCGTTCCCTCCCCATCCCTCCTGCCCATGCTTCTAAAGCCACACACGTGTCCACTTGTCGAAACACACCTAACCACTAGTGTGTACCTGTGTTGTATATTTCAAAGATAGAGATGGGGAGAGACAAAACTGAGGACTCTCAAGTTAGACATTCAAAGGACATCAACTCCCTAAAAAAGTTTGGATGAAAGTTTGGGTGTCAGGGGCATAAAAAAAAACAACAGTTTCCATGCATGTGTGAAGACAGTCATGTGGAAATGTTGAGAAAATCAGAGTTAGGGATCGTAATTCAGGTGAAGATGAAAGAGAAGGGAAGCCGGGTTTCTGGCCTTCCAGCACGCTGCTGAGGGAAAGTGATGTAGCACTGTCAAGTCACATACTCAGAACAGCAGAAGAAATTAACACACTTTGGCCCAGGAGATGTGTGGAGAGAGCTTTAAGTGATCAACTTTCCAAATTGGATAGCAGGGTGATTTAATCAACACCAAACAGAGAAAATGGGTCAATGAGCCACTATTTATATGTGTAGCTCTCGTCCAGGTTTGGAGACAGGGAATCAGAGGGAATGCTGAAATGGACTAGTCAGTGTGGCCTTCAGTCTTTCTGGATGGATGTAGTTAGTAGGTACAAAAAGATGTATGTGACCTTTGAAAGTCTTCTCAAGTGTCAGGATCTAAGATGAAAACCAATTTCAATCAAAAGTAGATTTTTATTTTTAAAATATTTTTCATCCCGATTCAAATCATTTTTATTTCTAAGGTTATTGTTTAGTGTTTTGTGTGTGTGTATGAATAAGTGATTGTACAAAAATGAGATGATTTTGTGAAGCTTAGCCCTTTCTGGGCTCAGAAACAGAGGAGCAGAGGAAGGCGTTTACCCACCCCAGGGAAGATTAAACGTGTCTACTGCAGTATTATTCACAATGACACCATTTAGCCAGAGCAATTAGCAGGTGCATGAGAACTCAAAAGAAACCAGCCAGACTGATCAGACTGTGGTCAAGAGTCCTAAAATGACATGACTTCTCTCCATTTTCTTTTCTTTTTTCCTGCTCTATTTGTGGTAGGCAGAGGGTTTGGGCAGCCACACCATCTAGCAAAGGACAGCTTACTACATGGACACCCTTTGCCTTCCGAACCACACTAGCATGGCTGGGGATGGAAAACCCATGCACTTTGAACTCTGCAGTGCTAGTTCAGTTCAGCTTGGTGATTCTAAATTATGACTCCACCTCATGGCTTTTTCTTATAAAAATCAGAGATACTAAGACTGACCTTGCAGAGTTACTGGGAGGAGAAAATATATGTATAGGGAAACTTTAAATCATCTTTTATTTTTTCTCTCTTAGTTCTCATAGCTCTTACATCTATCTTTGGTAAGAGATGTTGCCTGGCTTTGATATTATTTAGTTATATTTTATTTTTCTTTGGACAGGATGCTCATTGGTGGCAGGATAACTTAATTCTTCTTCAATCTATCTGCCGAGGGGTAGGACAAAGCCTGATGTGTAATGTATAATACCATATTATAACATATATAACATGCTTGACACATGAGAAGTGTCTCCAGAAGGAACATTTGGCTTCTCTGGTCTCTGATGATGACGTCTGTAGATATTTGTCGATGCCAATATTACTGACTTACATTCTTCTTTTTCTTTTCCCTCCCAGTACTGGGGCTGGAATGCAGAAACCTTCTACCTTCAAGCTACACCCCAGCCCTATTTTTATTCTTTATTTTTAAACAGGGTCTCCCTGAATTGCAAAGGACCTCACTAAGTAGCTGGGGCTGTCTGCAAACCACGATCCTCCTGTCTCAGCCTCCTGAATGCTGGGATTACAAGCGTGCACCACCATGCCTCGCCTGACTTATATTTTAAAGTAGGAAATGTGGGGACATGAGGAGATGTTTCTGACTGTCACTGGTATCAATATGCCTATGGCAGTTGCTACTAATAATATAAGCAGGTAAAATGAATGAAGTGCATTACAGACATCAGGTTTTCCTAAGGTATTTTTTATGTTTAATGAAGCATTATGGTAACCTGACTCTTCAAACATTATTTTATTCATTTTTCAAAATCGGGAAACTGAGACCCAGGTATTTTGAACCTGTGATAATTTGTACTTCAGTGAGGAAAATAAGTATAACTGAGTGCCTGTCCTGAGTTTGAACACACTAATCTGTGGCTATTTTTCTAAGAACATATGTCTAGTGTAAAAATGTAATTTAATATTTTCCCAAATGCTTACTTAGTATAAAAAAAACTTACTGAGATTTTACCCAGTGCCAAATATTGAGGTTATAGATTAGGAAAGATGCAGCGTTCTTACCCTAGTCCCTCATCAGCAAATTTTTTACCAAGATGTTCTCTGCATAAAATTACTGGGGACAATTTGATAGGAACTTAGAGAAGTTTGAGAAGTGCTTTACCATTTTTGGAAGAGAAATCTAATTTTATTTAGGGTCAGTAACTTACTTCATCAGGTTCTTTTTCTACATGAGGTAGAAAAAGGAGTGCATTTTTAAAACTTGCATTTTCTTTAGGCACAGTTATTTCTCTCTTATTTTCAGATATTCGCTTACAGTAGTGTCTCATTTTTAAAGACATTTCATTAGTTTTATTTGCAAACTTGATTGTCCCTAGGTGTCTGAATTATCTTGCACGAGAGTTTGCTGGGTATGTAGGAAAGGCTCCAGTTCATTTTTTTTTTAAATGAACTGTGTGCGTTTATAGATGCACATGCAAGTGTGTAACTTTGATACAGGTCTACTGGATGCTGAATCCGTTGAGATATCAAAGTTACTATTATGTTTCTTGAGACCAGGATTGTGGTATCCTTGTTTAACTAGGATATGCCGTTAAAGTACTGGGATGTGGGGAAGTTAATATGTTTTTTGAATTAGCAAAATCTCTTGAGACTATCTTATCTACAACTACAATACCAATCACTATGAATTGAAAAAATATAAAATATAATTATTAAACATTTATGTGCCAATGAATATGCTAATATTTGATGCTATTTTAAGTAAGTCTTTTTGAACATAATGAATTAACTTACTGGGATAAAAAAAGACATGTTTTGAGTAATCATCAGACAGATTTCTTACCATTAAACACTACAAAAATTCATAAACCATAATTTAACTGTCTTTTCACTTTAAAAGTTAAAGAGTTACAATGTAAAATAAGCTCATTTTTCTAGGTTAAGAGAAACATTATCTCAATAATACATTAGAAAATATAGAAAACAAAAGACTTGGTTTAAATTAGTATGTCATGACAAGCAAAAATGTTTCTCAGAAATACTTATATTGTAATCTTCACCTCTTTCAGAATAAACAAAAAATATTTGATAAACTTGGAATTTTATTACAAGCTTCTCACTCTCACAATATAAACTGTTAAAACAATTATTAAAGTTTAAGTATTTCAAAGGAATAAAACCACAGGGTCCAGGTACCTATTCATAAACTAGTTAACAACTTTGAAAATAAAGTCTGCCACAGGTTAAATGTATAAATTAGTGTTCAGTAACCTCTTGATGAATAGGACCTGACTATAAAAACTTACAAGCTTTGCATCAAAGAGACTCTGATATAGCTTCTAAAGTTTGCCTCTCTAGGCAAATACATTCACAACACATAAGGTAGTGAGATTTGTTTGTTCTAATAAAACTTTATAAAAATAGAATCAGGGTTAGACTTGGTAGTTAGACACGAATTTACCAACCACTGCTGGACCAGTATCACTAAACCCATGTGGAAGGCAGCCATCATGGCATGGAGACTTGCTGTCTTTGATTTCATGACTCATTATTTCAAAGGACAGAAGAAATGGAGAAAATGTGCTATTGAGATGTCCTCACCACTCAGAAGTCTCTTTTATAGAATAATAAAACTTATCATCACCTCCTTCTTGACATAAATGGCCAATTTTCAAAGGCCATCAATCATTGTGACCTTTTGCACATTTGCAAACTTCTGTACACACAGCAACTTCATTTTTAGCCCAGAAAAGATGATGTTTAACAACTCACTCCTGTATAAGCAAATTGAGCAGCTCCACTGCAGTGACACCTGAATAATTGGGGCAGGTTCCTACATCTCTATAACTGACCCATGGTAACACGTACAGGGATGCTCACACAAATAGCAGATCTCTTGCACTGAGGGGGCTGGGGGTGATAGCTCTCATTGCAAATCTGAATACATTATGCAATTGTTCTTTTAACCTAGTAATTCTAAAACACAGGCAGATCATGTTGTCTGAATAATGCTTAAGATCTCTGCAATCTCCAATATATTTACAACTCTAAAATTATTTGAAACATTAGCCTTTTCATACATACATTCTAATTTAAATGAAAGCAAAAGATCTAAGTAAAAGGCTATTATTATTATTATTATTATTAATTATTATAATTATGGGAATCAAAACTAGGGGAAGTCTACCTCCTAGCTACAACCCTAGCCTTTTGTGTTTTTATTTGAACCAGCGTCTCACTAAGTTGCTAAGTGTCTCCCTAAATTGTTGAAGCTGGCCTTGAACCTGCGATCCTCCTGTATCAGCCTTTCAAGTACTAGCATTAAAGTCATGTGCCACTACACCTGGCTAATAATGTAATATTTTAAATAAAATTGGTAAAAGTCAAACTTTGATATCAGTAATATAATGTATTGGTAAGATTGTAGGGAAATGAAAATTTCCTGTGCTGCTGATGGTAGCTTGAGTGATAGAGCTACCAGAAGGCCACTAGGCAATATATATCAATATTAATTTTTATAATAATGTTGCAAATACATTTCACTTGTCAAATGTAGAGAGCCAATCGCATGTGTATAAAAATTATCACCCCAGAATTCTGCATAAAAAGGAAATGTAGCAAATAATAGAATATTCATATCCGTAAATGGTTAAATATAATATAGGTATAATTATGTAAGTAGTTAAAAGTAATAAAACTGGTTATATATCACTGTGATGGGATCAAACCTCAGGATATACCATTTGATAAAAAATATTCAAAAAGTGATATGAATTTATGAAAATGATTACCTGTAAAAGGTTGAAGAGGGGATTTGGGTTTGTATATGCAGAGGTTCCAGAGTAGAGGAAATAATCTAGCAATATTCTAGCTTTTAAAAAAAGAATCATTTCTTTTTTTGTTTGCTTGTAAATCTTAAGAGATTGATGCAAGGACATATGCCAGGTGAATGGCAGAAAAGGAATCAGATTCTAGACAAACTCAGCAAGTGAGGTTTCAGCTTTGACCCATTCCTGTGGCTGCAACGTCCTTCCAAGAGAAGATATACTAGCCCTCCTCCCCTACCATGCCCCACATTGCAAGAGAAGTATAGTTACTAATTTCCAGGAAGGGAAAAATAAAATTATATTGAAGAAGAACTCAAATAAGAACCCAAAGGAGAAGGCTGTTCCTTAGACAAAGGCTGCTAACACCCTTGACTTGTAAGACATATGAGAGGCGGAGAGAACATTCCCCTCCCTTCTTGCTTCCCAAGAGGCAGGGTTAACGCTGTGCCATCGGGCTACACACTATTAGCAACAAGTTACCTGCAGATCAGGCTGGGAGCAAAATTACTTTACAATTGAGTTTTCTTATTAGAATATGATAAAAGAGGATTTCTGGGTTTCAATTGATAGAAAAATAGAAAAAAAATAACTGAATAAAACCAAATTACATTTCAGGAAGCTCATGCTAATACAGCATTTAAGATATATGATGAGTGACTTCCAAAAACACCCATCAAAAATATTTTATGTCACCTTTACTTGAAAAAGTGGAGAAAGGAGAGAACTAAAAAAAAAAAAAATAGAGAATTATCTCCAGTTTTGACTAATGGAGAGATGGGCAATAACATTTCCTTAGAATGTTACTTGGTCTCCCCTAACACTGGGATAAACCATACATGTTACCATATGGTCAGTATTATTGGCAAGAGCTGCCGTTAGTGAGCTAGGGAAAAAAAGGTTAATATTTAGGTAAGTGTTAGATTAATACCTAGGGAGCCCAAGGGTCAATTAACTCACCATGAGGGAGAACAGTCCTGAAAAGCTTCCAAGCATGGGTGAGCATGCATGTGTTTTCAAAGCAGCTAGCTCTCAGTTACCTGTAGGAGTGGGGTGGGAAATGGTTGCCTCCTGGGTCACTAGCTTGCTGGGTGGTTGGGAAGGGGCTTTAGCAAATAGCAGTTTGGCACATCCATGTGCTAGCCAGAGAAAGCTATCTGGAGTCCCCTATGTGATTGGGACTAATTACAAAGGACCACTTGGATACAGCCAAACAATGGTGCTGTTGTAATTTGCCGCAGGTTGTTCATTGCCTTACTTGAGTTCATAGCTCAATATCTAAGCTTGCTGTTGATATCACAAAGTCCGAAGGAAGGAAAAAGAAAAGAAGGATAAAGAGATCTCAAATATGAGTAAAAGGAGGGAAGAGAAAAGAGAAGGAAGGATGTAGGGGGAGAGTAGACCTAATAAAAAGAAGAAGAAGGAAAAAGGGTCGTCCGAATCAATATTACACAGTGCTTTCTTGTCAGGTAGTTGAATGATTGAACAATATTGAGAGAAAAAGTCTAGATACTTCTTTTTCATTCTCCAGTAGTCCTAGGTATTAGACATCTCTTATGGATAGAAAAATAAAAACTTGCTCAAGACCTCCACATCCTTCTACACGTGTAGAACTCTTCATTTCTAAGCCTGCATAATGCTTCATAATTATTTTTTGGAAGCCATTTCCAATGGCCTAGAGTTGGGAAACTGTATCAACAATATTTGCCATCTCTCCATTAGAATCATTGTTCTGGTTCAACATTTAACTTAGTATTGAAGCTTTTATCGTAGGAAACTCATTCTATTATGGAAATTCTATTTGATAACAAAAAATCATTTATTTTCATTAAATGGTTATAAGTAGAATGATCTCAATATATTATTTAAGAGACATGAAATGATGACCATGTTATCTATAGTTATCTCATTAAAACAGGGTCTGGTTATAATGCACAAATGGCTGGATAGACTATTTTTAAATAAAATCTATTTGCTGCAAATAAATTATGTCTGAAAACATCAGACTGTGGTAATTGGGAAGATGTTAGAGCTACCATACAAAACGGGACTTTTTTTCTAGCTATAAGAGATAGTCGAAGGTATAAAATTAAATTATATAATGCTTTCATACTATAATCAAATTTGAATTGACAATAATGTGTAAGAGAAAAAAGTTTCATCTTTTAAAATGTGGCTTTGGTAATTATTTGAACTATTTCATTTTCAAAAAATATAGTTACTGTTTCACAAATATTATATAATATGAATCCATAGAATACCACTGAATTTTTCTTAAGTCTAAAAAAAGGAGACACAAAAGGATGAATAAGGACCATATTGTAAATAATATATCCACCTTTTGAAAAGTTGCTACATGCAAATCTTTTATGTGGTCATATGGAATGTATATTATTAGCTAATGGACTCTTAAGAAGTTGGTATAACAATTCTAGTGTTCAGAGTAAGAAACCAGCCTGAAATGATTAAATACATCTCCTAATGTTACAGCAAGCAGAGACAAGGTTTAATAGGAGGTGTTCTCATCACTGGATTTGCTGCCCTTAACACTTGCTGAGTCACTGAATCACACTTTAGGCAGCAACTTAACCTATAGACATTTAATTGTCAGCCCCCAAACCACACTGAGCATCCCTACAAAGCAGCGCATAGCATTTTCAAGTCTTCCCACTCAGATCAGGCAGGTATCTTATGATTTTAGAGCTTCTAATCACATTCTCAAAAAGTTATCAGCCTGCCTCACATCCTCAAGAGAAACATTAGATCCTTCCTTCTCCAGGAAAGCTAGTCTGATCTCTTTTACCTCCAGTGAAGTCAGGGCTATCTTTCTCATAAGGTAACACCTATAAACCCTTGCTTCGCTAGTTCCTCTGACTAGTGCCTGACACAATATATTTTGGACACAAGCCACACACACACACACACACACACACACACACACACACACACACACACACACACACACGACTATTCAGGCTTCATTGGTTGGGTGGATTTTGCAGCTGAATACCTAGAATGTCCACTTGCTGCACAAGCTTTGTTAGATGTGAGCACCTATTATGTACTGGGTTTGAACCTAGACAGGAAAGAAGGGAGATGCAATATCCCTTCCTTAAGAAGGAAGAGAGCATGAACAAAAGCAAAAAGAGGAATAATGTAGGGGTTCAGGGAGGAAAATGTACCTAGCTTATTATTCTTGGAGAATAGATTTCCTGAAGAAACTTAAAGTTGGAAAGATGGGAAACAGAATGAAGGCAGATTACATCATTTGGGTGACCAGGTACTAAGGAGTAGGCGGTATTTTACATGGAAAAATGTCTTGGGACAGGAGTAAGGTCAGAAAATAGCATTTGGAGAAATAGTGTGTGAAAGTGATGTCTTTTCTGTTGAAATTCTGAGAGCTACTTCAATGGACTGAAAGCATTGAAAGTGCAGTCCGCTCTAAAACTCTCAATTATATTATCTCCTTTCTTTTCCATAAAAGGGCTGGTAAAACGTACACTGGGAAATCACTCTAGTTATTGGAGAATTGTTTAAGGAAATAGGTGATTCAGTAAGTAACATACACAAAGAAAATTATTTAGATTGGTAATTTCATATATAGGAATACCATGTTGACATTTAAGTACTACCATGTTCTTTCCGGTAAGTGGTTCTATGTGCTATTTTGCAGATTTCTGGACAAAGTGGTAGTATGACTGTATAAACTCAATATTCAGGCTAGCCTAATTTGAATCTATAGCTCTCCATCTTAGTTTTGCTCAGGATCAAGGAAACTCACAGAACTGAACTAGCCATTTAATATCACCTTTGCATCTGGATAAATATTGTCAATA
This sequence comes from Muscardinus avellanarius, assembly GCF_963383645.1. Classification (NCBI taxonomy): domain Eukaryota; kingdom Metazoa; phylum Chordata; class Mammalia; order Rodentia; family Gliridae; genus Muscardinus; species Muscardinus avellanarius. Next base: position 19,338,984 of record NC_137793.1, on the reverse strand, counting down.
AATAATAATACATTATGACACCATATTTTAATATTTTAAACTTCAGCTACTTACAGGTTAGCATTCAATGGAATCATGAACTTAATGTACTTTCAAATATTTCCAGAGACTTCCTTATAAGAAGTATGGGTAAAGTTTAAGATAAGATATATCTTGTTTTAGATTTCTTAATCATTTTAATAATATTTTTAAAATTGTAGAGATTTTCACTTAATAGTTGAACTAAAATTCATGTTTTGTGATTATATCTGAATTATTAAATATTTAAAATAATTTGCTCTGGATATTTTGAGAATAAAGCACTAATAAAATATAGATTATAGTTTAAAAGTATTTTCATGTATTTTTAAAATGTTTGATTATCAGGCTGGGCGTGGTGGCACATGCTTGTAATCCCCACACTTGGGAAGCAGAGACAGGAGGATCATGCAGGTTCAAAGCTAGCCGCTCTGGCTTAAGAGATCCTGTTTTCAAATAAAAAAGTATAAAAAAATAGGTCTGGGAGTGTAGCCCAAAGGTAGAAGGGTTTCCAGGAGCCCCAGTACCAAAAAAAAAAAAAAAAAAAAAAAAAAATTATTATCTTGATGCAATGATGTAATTTTGAATACATTCCTATTTAGTAATAATATATATATTAAGGTATTTTAGAACATCTAAAAGGTAAGTTGAATGTTATATTAGCTAAAATACACTCACTAAGTTCTTTTTTTAAAATAAACCTGGCATTGTGGCACATGCCTGTAATACCAGCACTTGTGAGGCTGATACAGAAGCATCACAGGTTCTAGACCAGCCTCTGCAATTTACTGAGATCCTGTTTCAAAATTTAAATAAAAAGGGGGTCTGGGATTGTAATTCAGAGGTATAATACCATTGGATTCAATTCCCAGTACGTATTTTAAATAAAAATATAAAATAATTAAAATATATGTTATTACATTGAGAACTTTATATTTAAAACTCTTTCTTTCTCTTTCTTTCTTTCTCTCCTTCTCTCTTTCTTTCTTCTTTCTTGCAGTACTGGGGATGAAACTCAGGTGCATTCTACCTCCGAGCACACCTCCAGACCTATGTTTTATTCTTTATTTTGAAACAGGGTCTCACTGAGTTGCAAAGGGCCTCACTAAGTAGCAGAGGCTGTCCTCGAACCATGATCCGCCTGTCTCAGACTCCCAAATGCTGGGATTACAAGTGTGAGCCACCACGACTGGCTTTTTTATTTAAAAAAATAATAATTCAGTTATCTATGGATGGCTTAATGATTTTAATTTAACTGTACTTGTTGAAAATATACCAATTTATTGATTAGGAGATTTTTTTTAAAAAAAGATACCCCTAACAGCTGTTTCTGATATTTTACACCAAAATGTACATTACATTATATTTTAATTATGTTAATATCATTAACATGTTATCTCTTTAGGAGACAATAAATGCGGGAAAGGATATAAAGTCTATACATTTACTTGGAAATATGAGTAGAATAAATACCACATTGCTCTATGTTCAGGTATTGTGTCCAGAATTCAACTCAAGAAAAATATAAATTTAGTAAAATGCATTTCTTAAATTACTTCAATTTAGATAATGAATAGAAGCTAGAAACATTTACAAACATTGATAAAACCATTAAATAAGAAAAACCATCTAAAGAGTAATATCATAAACAGAAAAGAAGCTTAATCCACCACTCTTATCCTCCTCAATTCTAAGTTCTGAAAGCTTTTGTTTGAGTGTCCCTCATGATACCACCTGACATTATGTGTCCTGCACAGAAGAGACTAGATTTTTTAAAAACATGTTAGTCAAACTTTCTATACCAAGTAGAGAAATGAGGTTCTGGAACATGGCCACGCTGTTTAATTTGTATTAACGTTGACTTGAAACTATAATCAATGTCTTACAAATTCATTTTCAGGGAAAAGTATATGAGTTACCTGCTGTTAATAAAATTTGTTAGGTGTGAAAATATAGATATCACATGAGTGATATTGAAAATATATTCTGAGTTTAATAGCAAAATTCAAATAATACTTGGAAGAAATGAAATTATAATATATTGGGTATTTGGGCAGGGAAAAAGAAAACATTTACTAATGCAAGTGTTGTATTTTAAGACATCCTAATAAATCCTTAGGTTTCTCTTAAAACATCAAAATATTAATTTTATTATTTAATTTATTGGCAGTAACACAAAAATCCATTTTTTCTAGAGGTTTATAATATAAAAATCTAAGTTTAGGGAGAGATGGGGGGGAGTTGTCAAAGAAATGTACTCCATCTAACTACCTTGACATTTGCTGGATATAAATTCTGACTTTTTCCTCTCCTTCACAAATGACTCTCAGAAGTGTGGAGGAAATGAAGGAGAAAGGTAACATTTAAAACAACAGGAATAGAAATAAAAAAAAGAAAATGTTTTTCGCTTATGAAAAGCAGCACCAATAATTATTCAATGAATTTGGAAATCAACTCCAGCAGAGAAGTATATGAGATTCCTGCTGATTTTGGTCATCTGAGAAATAATGATTTATTGCTGTTTGGGATATGCTTACTTATGTGAATACAATTTTCCACCGTGGAATCAAAATAAAATAAGTGTTCCAACTGCCTGTGAGGTTTCTTCAAAGACACGAAGAGCAACAAATTGGGCACTAATGAGTGTGTTTAGCAGAGCCGATTCATTCTGTGACTGTGAAGTGTACAACAAGCAGAAGAAAAATAGGCAGTAGGGCTACCTTAAACCAGTTTTTATTTTTCAAGTATGGAAAGAAAATGATAAAGGCTATGTCTATGGAAATGATAATTTAGAGAGACATTAGAAACCATTACTTTTCAATCTTTGGCTATTTCATCCCGAAACTCAAAAGCTGGTAATTTTGATTTAAATAAGGATTTGTACTAATGATGAGCTGTTTCATGAGCATAAACCATTCAGTGTGCTTCACCAAACTGGGAATCTGCCATCAAAGTCTACAGTGGCAAGAGAATGAGCGAACAGGAGTAAAAGTGTATTTCCAGAGGAGTTTAACTTTTGTATATTTTCTTGTTTCTATCTTCCCCAAGTACAGATATGCACTTAAAATTCCAGTAGACACAAAGCCTTGAAACTGTTCTTATTTAATAATAATAAAAAATCCTAGTTATACTTTGGGTCTAAAGTGGTAATGATTCTCACTATGAACACATAAAGAATTAACATTATTTTATTTTCCAGATGTAGTATTTTCATATATTCTGTCTTTTTAGAAATAGTTAATTTTAAGAAAATAACATCCTACCTGACTTGTGATAACTAGATGCATATAAATAAAGAAATTGGTAAAAGCTCTGTGGTTGTGAGGAGATAGAAAGGAAATAGGCAGATAGGGAAAAGGCCTCGGGTAGAAAAAAGTTAATTTCCTGAGTTTCCTGAGTTTGCTGAGGGGCAACAAATACCTGAAATTCCAAAGGCTCAGAGATAAGAAGGACCAGAGCTTCACAAAGCCATCTGTTTAATAATCAACAAACCCACCAAACAAGTCTGGCACTGTTGAAAGGAGATCCTTCAAGGACTTGCAAATACCCTATGCAAATCCTGAGAGCTGCTTCCCAGAATTCCCAAAGTCACCCTAACCAAAAGAGGTCGCAAATGGTCAAGACTTTGCCTTAGTCGGACAGCAAATTGGGGCTTTTCCCTCTCGGGACCCCCTCCCCTTTTGGGGAGCTATTCTCTCTCTCGCAGGTTGTGTTAGCCCTGAGAGAAGGCAGAGTGCAACTGATGGCATGTGGCCTGGGCTGCTCTCGGGTAGTGACCTGAAGGCCTCTGCTGGACATCAAGGCTGACCAGGGCCCCTAGGGCAGATCGCGTGGATCTGCCCTGGCAGATCGCGTGGACTCTGGGAGAAAGTAGTTTGTAATTGACGGCACTTGGCTTGGGCAACACTCGGGTAGTGACTTGAAGGCAGCTACTGGACAACAGAGACCCGGCAGCCTCTTTGGGGTGTTCGGCCACTTTTCTCCATTCCCTTCTGGCAGATCGTGTGGACTCTGGAAGAAAGCAGCCTGCAACTGAAGGCAATTCGGCTTGGGCTACTCTCAAGTATTGTCCTGAAGGCAGCTGCTGTCCCAGAGTTCCAGCCCCTTTGGGTGTTCAGCCACCTTCCCCCATTCCCTGCTGTTTCCAATAAACCTTTTACTCCCCTTCCTGAGCTCTGTGGGTGTCATTCTTCTCTCACCGTAGACAAGAACCTGGTAAGGAAATGTCGAGTTCCTTCTTAGGAAACTCCGTTTCATCTCGAGGAAACGCCGGGTTTCCTCTCAAGAAGCCCCCGTTTCAGTTGTATATAGAGGAAGAAGTGTATAGCTAAGGATATATATAGTTCAAGGACGAACTCAGTATATTTTGTAGAAAATATTAGCTAAAGAAGGAAGGAGGAGAGATATGTTAATGGCATGCAAAACAACCACTTGAAATTTCCTTTTGCTTAACTTTTTGCAAATCCTATGTTAAAATTATTGTCTCATTTTTCTCAAATAATTTTCTTCTCATTTATGAAAGATTTTTAGTGTTCCTTCCTGATTTTTCTAATACTAGAGATACACTTGGGTCCAAGATTTAACATTTCAAAGAAATGCTCTTGTTTTCTTTATTGTTAAATTAACTATGGGGAAAACAACCTTAACACTTTTATCCCTATTTTTCACAGGATGGTATTAACCAAGCAATAAAATAATTATATTATTTGCCTTTGAATGTAATGGCTAGGACAAAAAGCAATTAGTAATTGTCTTAGCAATCCACAATCTAAATGTTTTATCCTCACTATGAAACTTTCCTAGTAATATTACGGCTAAGCTAACAATAAAGATTTGTTTTATATTTAAAGGTTTAACTCCTTTCTTTACAAAAGGCATTAGGGTTGGGAGTTCTCAAATAAAACAGAAGATAATATATACTTCTTAATTATTTGTATGTTAGCCATTTGGCCGAATATCTGAGTCATTAAAACTCTTCACTTGTTCAGACTCCTATGAAGAACTTGGCTTCTAAGGAAATATTGGAAATAGGAGAAAGCAGAGATCATTTATTTCTATTAGTTATTCCATGTGGTCTTGAACATCATAGACCAAATTATCAGCTAAATCTTACCTGGATCTGAGTTTGTAGGCAAAAGGAATGATTTTGGATTTGAAATGGTTTTATTAGAGGTACCTCTTTGAGAGCTGTCACATTAGAGTTTAATGGATATGTTATTAATGGGGAAAATGTCCATTTTCTAAACCTCGAAAGCCCAAACCTGTTTGGGAATGCTGTTTGTTTGTTTTGATTTTTGCTGCTGGGGAAGCCCCATGGGGCCACTTAACAGACTGTGCCACCTCCCATTCTCTCTGGTTATTCCACTTGTGATGGCGTTTCCAGCGGAGAACAGCTAAAATTAACAGACAATAAACCAGACCCCCTGCCATCTCTGGAGACCCAAATGCCAGGAATCTCAAAGAAAATTGTCAAAAATTTCAGATATTAAGGGAGAGGAGGAGAACAAAAAATAAACTGATGCCTGGCCTCGGCTGGACAGCCATGGGGATATTTAATAAGAACTTGCATAGCTGAGCTCAGTGGCGCAAACCTGCAGCCCCATTCAGTACCTTGGAGGGGGAAACAGGAAGATCGCAGGTTCATGGCCAGCCTCAGCAAGACGGTAAGGCACGCCACACTTAGTGAGACTGTTTCAAAGTAAAAATAAAATAGGAGCCAGGCATGGTGGCACACACCCAGGATTTGTGAGACTGAGACAGGAGTATTGGGGTTCAAGGACATCCTCAGCTACTTTGTGAGGCCCTCTACAACTTAAAAAAAATAAAGAATAAAAAAATAGGGCTGGTATACCAATATTGGGAAGAGGCTTCAAAATGTACTAATGTACCAGTGTTGGAAAAGATTTTTAATTTTTCAAATGTATCTTTGGTAGTAAAGAAGCCAGGAGCTTCAGAAAAGGAAGCTGCAGGATTCCAGGGACCAAGGGAAATTAGCAAGACAACAGAGGTAGTTTCAGGACCTTTTCCATTCTAAAGATAAGATTTCCCAAGGAAGTGGAAGAATGCCATAAACCTTCAGGAGATTCCAGACTTCGATAATCATGGAAGGATGCCGGAAGCCTTCAAGAAAGACCAGAATCCGATGATCAAATAACACATTTTGGGGGTTAGTACTAAAAACAGGACAGACTGGCAGGAAGGAATCCCCCCCCCCACCTCAAAAGGGTGGGCCCTAGAGGGGACTGGCCTGGTTGAGGACTAACTATAAAATACTCTGTACCCAGGAATTATCGGTGATTTCATTAGAAGCACCGCCTCATGTTATCCCTGGGTAGCATGAGGCTGTAACTATCTGCTGAATTTCTATATTTTTAATAAACTCCTTTAAATCTTCAGCGAGAGTCCGGGCTATTGCATATCTACCCTTAGCTTAGGTCAAGAACCTGTGGTTTTATGGGAATAGTCTTGGGGAGTCTAAGAAAGGCCCCCAGAGATATTCCCAAACCATAACAGTTCAGAAACAATGACAGCTGGGGGTGTAGTTCATAGGTGGAATGCCTGCCTCTGAGTTCTATTCCCAGGACTACCAAAAAAAAAAAAAAAAATAGGTCTGAGAGTGTAGCTTGTAGATAGAATGCCTCTGAATTCAATCCCCAGTACTAATAAATGCTTATTAAACAAACAAACAAACAAACAAACAAACAAGAAAGACTTGCATGAGTACCTCCATCTGTTGAATTTATATGATGCACGGGGCATGTTGGTTGGTTATTTAATTCTTCTCCGCCCTGTGAGTTATATTCATGTTGATGATGCCCATTTAACAGAATACATGGCCTAGGGTGGGAAGTGGCAGAGCCGGGCTTCAACGTTATAGACTTCATAGACATTTCTATAGGCAGAGACAGAAATGTCTACAGACATTTCATAGAGACAGAAATTTCTATAGACATTATTATTTTTAAAATGCATAGCCGGGTGCTGTGGCGCACGCTTGCAATCCCAGCATTTTGGAGGCTGACACTGGAGGATTGCGGTTCAGGGACAGCCTCAGCTACTTAGTGAGGCTGCTTGCAACTTAGTGAGACCCTGTTTCAAAATAAAGAATAAAAAATAGGGCAGGGGTTGTAGCTCAGAGGTCGAATGCCCCTGGGTTCCGTCCCCAGACCCACAAAAAATAAAATAAAATAAATAAATAAATAAATAAATAAATAAATAAATAAAATGCAAATGATAACCTCTGCGTCCCTTCTGGAAATCCCTCCAGTGGGTTCTCTTCAATTTAAAGTAAAAACATCATATAAACCACGGCTTTAGATAATTTCCCATCCACACTTCATCGTGCTCATTGCTAAGCCATCCTGAAGTTTCTTTCCTTTCACTCACACCAAGCATTCTTTCTTTTCTTGGACATGTCATTTCATGCCAGGTTTCCCTGAGGCTACGTTCTTTTTGTCATCTGTGTGTTGGCTCAAATTATCTTCAGAGAGATCCTTCCTGGACCACCCAGAAGATGACCCTTCTGTTCTCACACATCAGCACCTTTTCTTTTCTATTCCTTAATCCTCACCTGGGACTTGGTCCTGTCCAGTTTCAGGCTCCAACCCCGACCCCCAAACCCAGAACTAAATCCCATGAACACAGGGGCTGCCTTGTTGACATATGTCTGTAGGACTTGCAGCGATGCCTGGCAAGGAGTAGATATGGGGTGTGTGCGTAACTTGGGACGGATTAATTTTATTCTCACAACAATCTTATGGAGAAACCTAGGAGAGGCAAACTTACAAAGAAATTCTCGTCAGCTTCAACCACAGGGCTTGCTGTATGAAGAGGAACAATTAAAACAAACCCAGAGGCAAAATCATGACCACTTTTCTATAAAATGATGCTAGACCCTCATCCCTGCCAGATTTTGTCTTAATGAGAGGCATTGATTTTGAAGGGGAAAGTGGCTGACTGCAAAGCAGAGGAAACTGTGAGAAAGCTTTAAATGATATTTTTATCATAGGATTTCCATTCAAAAATTCCATTTATAGATTTGCCAGGAGAGAGAATATGTACGTGCGTAAAAATACTTGGTGGGAATGCAGAAGTCAAAGTGCTGGGTTTAACAGTTAGAGGACATTACTGATGGAGAAGGATTTTATGTTTTGAAAGTAACAGACCATGGTCTCACTATCAAAAATAAAGCTCCCACAGGCCTTAAGGGAGTCCTAAGAAACAAAACACGAAAACCACCTTGGGTAAGGCCCTGACCACTGTTGAGAAAGAAAAGAAATATGTTCTTCTCTACGTCCCTAGTTCGGCTTCGACTGAACAGTTACTCAAGGTAGATATCATTTAGGAAGAGAACTGGGGAAGGAAGAAATGCCTATTTTTTTTTCATTGTTCAGAGTTTTATGCTAAAACAAGGCTACTCCTTTCTGAGATAAGATCAAATACATCTTTCAAGCCTTCAACTTGACTGCACTGAAAAAGCCTCCCAGGCGAATTAATCATTGTTCTCTCTTGTGAAGGCAGAGTTAAAATTTCAAGTTCTTTTCCCTGGATTGCAAAACTGATTTGAAGAAGTCAAATTGGGATGAGCACATGTAATACACAAACTGAAAACAAAACAAAACCTTATACTGCTGCATTTTAAGTAGTAAACAAACTTATCCACTTATTTGAAGACCAAAGTGTTATTTTGCAAAATTTTGAGGTAGTAACATCCTTAAAGAATTTTAAGTTTGGGGAAAAATGGTAACTGAAATTCAGTTGTGCCTGTCCAAAGGAAAGAGTTGTGGAAGAGTTTTTAAGCCTTGTTGTTTTAGGGGCAGTTGGAATCTCTTTCCTACTAATTATTTCAATGAACCCCTAATAGTAAGAATAATTACTTAAAAAAAAAAAAAACTCCTATAATCTATTGGGGAGAGAGAGCATTATTTTTATTTCTATACCATTTGGTCCTCTGCAGGAAGAGTATATTCATTTAAATTGGCAATATTTGCCCGGCGTGGTGGCGCACGCTTTGTAATCCCCGAGCTTGGGAGGCGGAGACAGGAGGATCGCGCAGGTTCGAAGCCAGCCACGCTGGTTTAAGAGACCCTGTTTCCAAAAAAAAAAAAAAAAAAAAAAAAAAAAATATATATATATATATATATATATATATATATATATATATATATATATATATATATAATAGGTCTGGGAGTTTGCCCTAAGGTAGAAGGGTTTCCATGAACCCCAGTACTATCAAAAAAAAAAAAAAAAAGGCGATATTTGCCGGGCATGGTGGCACACGCTTGTAATCCCCGCACTTAGGAGGTGGAGACAGGAGGATCGCACAGGTTTGAAGCCAGCCGTGCTGGTTTAAGAGACCCTATTTCCAATAAAAAAAATATAAAATAGATCTGGGAGTGTAGCCCAGAGGTAGAAGGGCTTCCAGGAACCCCAGTATCATCAATCAATCAATCAATCAATCAACCAATGGCACTATTTAAAAACCTTGCAAAAATTAGTACTAACAGAAAAAAAAAAGGATCATGAAGAAAATTCTGAAATAGTGAAAATGGGTGAAACAAGGTACTACAACCACAAATGCTGAAAACTAGGGATCTTTATTTTGGTCTCTCTCTCTCTCTCTCTCTCTCTCTCTCTCTCTCTCTCTCTCTCCATCCCTTCCTTTATCTTTCTTGTTTTTCTTTTTTCTTTCTTCCCTCTTCTACCCTTTTCTCTTTCTCTAAACTATTTCATCATTTTATTCCTTCCTTTTCAGTCTTTCATCCCTCCCTTCTCTCCTTACCTTCCTCCTCTCATTTTTATTTTTGAAAAGCAGAACTGAGTCCATGAAGGGCTCCGGCTGAACGCGTTCTCTCTCCAGTCTGGAGCTCCTGACGCGTTCTGGCTGGGAAGTGACAAGGAGGACACTTCTGTACTTGCCGCTCTTATTCTGGGATCTTGAAAGGACAAACTATTTATATGATTCATGGAGCTTTTATAGTAAAAATAATCTTTGAGATGACCAACTACTATCAAAATAAATGTACAGCATAGGTCGTTTTCCAGAACTCAACTTGTCGCTAGCTCTCCAAATTTTTCATAAGCATTTGCTAAAACCTGAGGCTCTTACCCACCTAGCGAGATCCTATTTCAAATAAAAAACATTGGGGCTGGGGGTGGAGCTCAGAAGTGCATGCCTCTGGGTTTAATCCCCAGTAGCACAAAATGGTAAACAAAGAAACAAAAAAAAAATTTCTGAAAAACTCTAGCAGTAAACAACTATAAATAGGATTAAAAATAAAACTCCAGATGTATTGGAAACTGGCTCTGTTTTGATAGAAATGATAAATCAGTTGAATTAAATAGCAAATTACCAGAATATAAAATGAATCCCTATTATGTCACGGCCATTAAAATAGCAGCTATGAAATTAAAAAAATTAATAGTAAAAAGTTTAAATCTAGATTTAGGGGCATACTGGAGGTCGGACCTAGAAGCATTCTACCTCTGAGCTACACTTTCAGCCCTTTTTTATTTATTTATTTTATTTTGTAACAGGATCTCACTAAGTTGCAGAGGGCCTCACTAAATTGCCAAGGCTGGCAACAAATCTGTAATCCTCCTATCTCAGCCTCTCCATTACTGGGTTTACAGGCTTGGGCTACCACTTTTAAAATAAAACATTTGCCAGGCTACTTTCTAAAATATTAGCTTGAAGAAAGGTGCCCATATCTCATTTAATATGATAATGTCATTTTTACAGGGAATGGCTAATATATAAAGATTCAAGAAAAATATGTGTTTCAAATTTTAAAAAAATTAAACATTGAGGTATTAGAATTTCAAAGAAAGTTTGACTGTAGTGGCTCTTCTGGGGCTTGGCTTCTCAGGTCAGATCCAAGAGCATCAAGGTTCCTCAGTGTATTTTGAAGTCCATTTCGTTTCTAAAGTCAAGGGCAAGGAGAAAGCTAGTATTTTTCAAGGGCAAAGGACTTCTAAAGGTTTAAGACAATGGGTGAGGGGAAAGGGAACCCAGGCTGGCCAGCCCTCTGTTACACCAGGGCTTCCCTATCTTTTACATTATTAAATGTGTAGTGCTAAAAATGGGCATCCAATAAAAAGAAATGAGAGTAACAGAATATGCAAAAAAAGGCCTCAAAACTTTTTCCCATTTCTTCAACTGACCTTTTTATGTAGAGAGCAAAAATTTTAAAAATAATGTGATCCATACCAATGGTAAAATAATGCCCAAGATAGTACTATTAACAATGACAAGAGGTGACTGAGTCCTCTCTGTCAGGGACTATGCAAAGCCCTTATGGGGATGACCTTGGTCTTCTCTGCAGCCTGTGAAACAGCATTCTTATCCTTCTTATCCTCCTCGTCACTATGCTTATCTTCCTCCTCACTATCAGCATCTTTGCTTTAGAGTCAAGGAAACAGACAAAGAGAAATTATTTTCCCAAGTGCATATGGTTTTTAAGTTGTAGAACTAAGGGCTAATGGGATAGCATACTGTCCTCTGTATTTTATCTTATCCCTCCATAAAATGTACAAATTCTCAGAAAAATAATCCAATAGTATCTCACAGGGAAAAAAAATAGCACATAGAAAAGATCAAAAGCTGAATACGATAAAGAGACTATAAATCAGAGACTTCTGGATGTACTAGGATGGTGCCTGGCCCCGAGGAAGGACTTGGGGAGCCATATTTATTTGTTGCCCCTAACCTACTGAATCCACTGGCCATCCTAGGAGCCCAGTGTCATCCCTACTATTTCCAGACCAAGGTACCAAGACGTAAACTTGTTGATTCCAGAACACACGCTCTCACCACCATCCTCTCCTGCTCCTCCAAAGACCCATTCACCGTTTTCTTTTTCTTTATTGGATTATTTCCTTTGATAGACTAGATTGTTTTATCAGTCACCAGAATTATAGCTTTATACTACCTTCATCTGTCTTGGGAGGAGTTAAGTGGTGTTTAGAAATAACTCATAGATACTTGGAACTCTCATATTTATTTATATTTGTAGCACTTACAAATAAAATTTTCAAACTGCAGAGCAGGTACTATAACCAAATGTGCAAAGCCATCTATATTCCACTTGGACATTAACACTGAATTGCACTGTGCAAAACCTTATGATAACTACATTTCATTGGCAAATATTTATTGCATTTCTGATACACTTATAATAAAACAGCTTAATCCATCATTTCAACTCGATATGAATACATGATTTTTCTGTAGATTACAATACTTCCTTTATGAAACATTATAACTCCCAGAGCTGAGAAGATGAGACTAAAAACAAAACTAAAACCTGCAAGAATAATATTTTCAATAATTTTTGAATAAGTAATATGCTAACAAGTGCACAAACCTCTATATTCCAAGCTGAATGGAAGACTTTTTTTTAAATACTTAAAATACCAATTTCACATAATCAAAACATGACTTTCACAAAACAAAACAAGATGTAATTTCACATTTCTGGGGGGAATATTAAGAGCTTTTAAAAGATGTCTACTTTAATTGTGTTGAGAAGTGAAGCATTCTTCAAAAATTGCTCTCTCTAATAACTATCTGATAGAATTCTGATCACACCAATTAAAAATAAAAGTGATGAGATCGCAGCAAAATTATTATATTTCTAAATACTGGGAAGCATTTAGTTTTCTTGTAAAACATAAGTCAGAGCAGAAAGAAAATCTTGAAAAGTGTCACAAGGTGGCTATTTTCTAACATTGAGAAATGTGATTTATTAAGATAAATCCCAGGCAAGCCAAGTTTTGAGAGCTCAGGGTTTCAGTGTGTGTAATGGGGGTGGGGAGGTGATACAAGATCTTTAACCTGTTTAAAATATTCTAGAGATTATGCAGAAAGAAACTGACTGATTCTGCCTGAGAGAAAGGACTACCCAGAGCATGCCACAGTCGTGTGGATCTTGGAAAGATGTACGGATGTATTAGGTCAACAGATTCAAGGTCTTATGAAATGGAAACGAACATTAAGCAACACAGAAAATGAGTGGATCTGCTGCCCATAGACATGTTATTTCTGCGGGGCTATAGCAGAACTTGAAGAGATTTCCTCACCTTGACACAAAGGATTTTTACTTCAGAGATACTCAGTGCTAATCATAAGAGAACATGGTATTTAGAAAAAGTAACATTAGAGCAGAACACTTAAGGGGTCATTGGTGTGTTCTGAGCATGGTAGATGTTTGCCAGTGAGAACCAAGGTATTACGTGTGCCCACGTGAGAATCTATAAAATAGCTCCCCGTGAATTTTAGAAGGCTTACATTTGTACTTCACTTATAGGTGAGGGTGAGTAAAACTGATTCCAGAATTCCCAACATACAGCAAACAGTGTCCTAGATATAGAGGGTCTATCATTTTTACAAGGAGTTGCTCGGTGGCAAAAGTGCAAATGTTTAAGGACAGTTATTCAGAGAGAAATTATTTGCTTTATATTTCAAGGAGGCATTTTTAACTCCAGGCACATCAATCCTTCAATGTCTCCCTCCCTAATTTGCATAAATACCATAATTGACAGCTTGTTAACAGTTCATTAAGAACACTAAAGCCTTGTGATAAACAACAGACTGCCTACCACGCAGTGGACAGAATATCTAGCCATGCATTTTATCCACCTCAGAAGTCAACCTGCTTCACCAACAGTAAGTCCAAAAGGTGGCTTTGCTAATCGATATGTCCAGGCCGACAAGCAACCAAACATGGAGCTGTAGAGCTCTCATTAAGTCCTGATTAGCAGCTAATTTGTGTCTTTTAGCTAGCGAACTCTGCTGAGTAAATGTACTCATGACCCCTAAAAGTATGGAAATAAATTATTTTAGCAATGGCAAGTGTTAGAAACACCTCCAGATCAGAAAAAAAGAAACTAAAAATAAAAGAATGGCTGACATAAACAATCTGTACTTCCTTTCCATTGCTAAAAGAAAAAAGCATCTAGTTTCATGTGTTGCTTTTTCTTCTTAGGGGTCAGAAATAGAATATTTTGATGACTGTAGTTTGAAATACACCGGAGAGGAGTTTGTGCTGCACAACACAGAGAAATCTGCTTGTGTTTTTCTGGTAAGAGTGCATCATGAAACTACTGGGCATTGTCTTTCCCTATCTTTGGATGGAAACCTGCGTACAAGTCCATATCAGTTGAACAAATTCTTGTGGATTCCTGTAGCATAGGGCATTTAAACGTGAAATCAGAGAGGTCCTCTGTTTCTGTATCTGAGAGTGAGCTCCTGGCAGCACAGCACCCTCTTCAGGAAACATTGGGATGGGGGGCATTTTACACCTATGTGTTAGATAGTCCACCTGATGATTTTCTTTTGGAAATGGTAAAAGAGGACCATTACTATCCGTGACATGCATCCCAGTAACTCCCAGTCCTTTTCCCCCACAAGATGTCTTCTCACAGGAAAGGAACATGTGCAATCATCCTAGGCCCATTTGAAAAGAACATTCCAATATGAACAGAGAGGATGTCTGATAAATTACTTTTGCAATATAAAATATCAAGAGTTGAGAATCCCTAGAAACATATCATATATATATATATATATATATATATATATATATATGGAAATATTAAAAAGTATTCCTTTATAATATACATATATAATATACAGATATATGTATGTGTGTATATATGTGTGTATGTGTGTGTGTATATATATTTCTATCTTTTGCATTTGAGACCTTTAACTTCCTAATGGCTCACTGCTCAAGTTATGAATCTGCTGACTTGTTGGAATAAACAGATCTACTGAGAAGCTGATCGGAGAAAATGAGAAATTATTAAGTGGCACTGCATATTGTGAACTTCTAAAATACTTTGAACACTTTTAAACCACTGGCCCTAAATTTACTTTCTGACTAGGATCTGATTTTACAAGCAGTTGGCACAGAATAATTGCTCTAATAGTAAAAATATCAACACCACAGTCACAAATGCCAAGCACATCTTGACTCATGGAAGCCACACATATACCTTAATGGCAGAGAGGGTAAACTTAATGTTTCCCACAGTGTTGTGGTGGGAATGTTTTTGTATTCATGAGCTCAGGTCATAGTCACAATGCTTTTGTGCAGTAAAATTTCCAGTGATTGCCATTTTGTCAACAAGGATACTGAATTTAATCGTGAAATGTCAAGGAATTCACAAAGCTGGTAGAAACAGAAGAGGTATCTTCAGTCTAATGGATGTGTCTCTAGTGTCCTCCCTCTGGACCACTCCATCAAAGCAGCTGCATCTTCACTGGGACTGTCTCTGGATGTTCTTGACCCTCTTTCAATACCTCAAAAATGACACCCGAAAAGATGTCTTGCTAAAGGCCTGTCTGATCTCTAGTTAGCTATAATAGGCACTTAATTTAAGTTAGTTGATTGAGAGCAGGGTTAACATGTATACAGTAGAAATGCTAATTCTGATGTGACTACTCTGTCAGAACACTGTTTTGCAAAACAACCATTAACATTCAAATATAATTATCTTTATTGCTACTGTCAGAAAAATAACACTGAGTAGCATGGATCAGTGGCCTAAATCAGGCTAATGTTTCTTTTGAGATGTCAACATTGTTTTTTTTTTTTTTCAAAAAGGGTTTAATTAAGGAATACTATTTAAGTTTTAGCACAGACATTTCTGTTGTTTAACTATCATCACAAAATTCTATTACCATTTCATTTTACTTCTATTTTGGGGGGGGTACTGGGGACTGAACTAGGGGGAATTCTACCTCTGAGCTAAAGGCCCAGCCCTCTTTAATTTTTATTTTGAAACAAGATCTCACTAAGCAGTTGAGGGCTTCACTAAACTACTGAGGCTGGCCACAAACCTGAGGTGCTCATGTCTCAGCCTCCCAAGTAATGGGATCACAGGCATGTGACACCATGTTCAGTGATTTTCTACTCTTAACCATTCCTTCCATGTTTTTACAACTTTATAGACCTTTCCCAGTTCTTTTTATTCTGGCTCCTTTGAGCTTAAATTTGAAGGTCTTGTCTTGTCTGGTAAATCTAGTTTTGTTCCAAAACAAACAAACAAACAAACAAACAAACAAACAAACAAACGTGTGTATATTTTCTATGATGGCCTTTATAAACCAATTTGTTCATTCCTTTACTCATTTATTGACATAACAGCTATATGGATGGTGCTTAACTCAACAGGCCCAGTTTTAGTTATATTAAAAAAGGGACAAAGTCCCTGCGCTTGGGAGGCTGAGACAGGAGGATTGCACAGGTTCGAAGCCATCCTCACCTCCTTGATGAGGCTCTCAGCAACTTAGTGAAACCCTGTTTCCAAATAAAATATAAAAAATAGGTCTGGGAGAATGACCTGGAGGTAGAAAGTTTCTGGGTTGTACCCCTAGTACCACCAAAAAAAAAAAAGAAATAAAAAGAAAGAAAAAAAGAGACAAAGAAGTCTACCACACTGGAACTTAAATACTTAAATTTCACTGGAGAAAGACAGATACTATTCAGAAGTTATGTTACATAATTAAATAACAGACTATGTCAGAGGGTGATATCACTAGAAAAAAAAACCAAGGGGCATCATGGTAAATATAGCTGGGTGAGGAGGAAGTTGTAATTTTACATAATAGTCAGGGTTGGCCTTATTGAGAGGCTAGCAGCTGAGTTTCAATGAGAAAGTGTTACACATGAAGATATATGGGTACAGAATAATCCACACAAAAAGAACAGTCAGTGTAAATGTGTCTAAGCTCAAAATAATTTTTTCAACATCACTGAGGCTGGAGAGGATTGAGGGGAGCCAGGTAGGAGTTGAGACCAACTAGAGAACTTCTAAGGATCCCTACCGAAAACATACAACTACCAGACACTTGCTATCATACTTATGACTGGGTGGATGCGTTCCTTACAGTATCATAGAAAAGTCACCACCCCTTTGTCTATACCATTCTTTCTTTTGGTCTCAACATGATTCAAAAATTTAATTGACATTATTTAAAAAATCAGAATATTTTTCAAATATTCCATTTCCAGATCCTCCAGGAAAATCAGATCTAATGCTTTATAACAAGGCACCAAGAAGGTACCTACAGATAACCTATCACATTTCTGGACCTGTGCTTCCAGTTTGTGAAATACTTGTTTCTTACTTTTGTTAGGTAACTGGCCACCAGGGATTTTGATAGCCCTTTGCAGAGTATAAAACTATATATCTGTTCACAGTTTTCTACTCATTTTTGTTTCATTATTGTAACTTCTTTTGTTTTCAAAGTTTAACTTATTTTATAACTCTCTTAAGGAAAAGAAAAACAAAATTGTCATCGGACTTCCAATGATACATTCTGCTGCTACAAAGCCCTTGAGCTCTTATTCTTGGTGTAACTGGAAGCTGAAATTTGATTACTAGAAGTATCCTCTTGCAATTTTGCACCTTGTATATTAACTCCAGTGGGGGCTGGGTTTGTCTTCTTGGGTCTTCACAGCCTCATATCATGAGCATTTTTATTCTTATTTTACTAATGAAATATGGTCAAGGTGGGCGTGGTGAAGCTCACTTGTAATCCCAGTACTTGGGAGGCCCAGACAGGAGAATCACAGATTCACAGCCAGCCTCAGCAACTTCTGAGACACTCTTCAACTTGGTGAGACCCTGTTTAAAAAACAAAGAATAAAATGGGTGTAGCTTGGAGGAAGAATGCCCCTGGGTTCAATCCCCAATACCAGAAAAAAAGAAATGTGGCCAACCTCATCCTGAGCCACAGAGAAAGGAATGAGTGACTTCAGTCATAATTCAGACCTATCTGTTTTTGGTGTGGAGGTTCTTTTCATAATGTTAGGCAGGGGCTGTGGTGAAAGAATATAATGCAACATTAAAAAGGCCGGTTCTGAGTTGGGCTTCTCAGAGTCGAAATTAAAACTTGAAATGATGCTGATGATATGCTATCTTTGTAGATACACCTCCATCAGCATTAATCTAATATATAGATGCAGTAAAGATTTTATTCTAAAGCACATGTGTGTGTGTGTGTGTGTGTGTGTGTATGTGTATGTATATATATATATATATATATATATATATATATATATATATATATATATATATGTATATATGTTGTACTGGGGTTCCTGGAAGACCTTCTACCTCCGGGCTACACTCCTAGACCTATTTTTACATTTTATTTGGAAACAGGGTCTCCTAAGCCAGTGCACGCGGCTAGCTTCGAACCTGCGTGATCCTCCTGTCTCTGCCTCCCAAGCGCGGGAATTACAAGCGTGCGCCACCACACCCAGCCAAAGCACATGTATATTTTAAATTTGGATTAACATGCTTATCTACACTACTCATATTACTTAGGTTCTCCAAAATGCCTTCTTTTATTTGGTGGTTAATGTTTAAGCTACCTTGACCAAATTATTGAATTGACATGAACTTCCTGATATCAATGGACAGCATGTGATTTCCCCATTCTTGTCCCCATCACTAATTGGTTTGGCCAACTTTGATTTTCCCATCCTTGTCTTTTCAAAATAAAAGAGACAACTATAACAATCAACTTCTTCTCTTCCTCACAAAATACACTCTTGACATGTTTTACGGAAAATGTTATGAAAATCAATATCCTAAAATACTATAAAGTAAAAAATAAATAAAATGCAACAAAAATCACTCTTGGTATAGTTTATGGAATAAGATGTTTATAAAATAGAACCTGCCCTTATTCCCATAAAGTTTTGAGAATCCAAATTTTCATATCTCCCAATTGTTCAGGGATCCTTTATTATTTATGCCATGATCATAGTTCTAGATGTGTATGAATGTCGGAATGGTCAGAAGTTTGCTTGCAACTCTGATTTTCTTAAATTTCATGATAAAAGATAATAAAATTTTTCTGTGGCTTGCCAAATAAAAACACCAAAATATAAAAGAGCAACAAAGCCATCTTCATAAAGTTAAACAATTAGTAAGTTGGCTATTCACCTTTTATTAGTGACTATGGGTGCAAGGAGCTGTATGCATGGGGGAATGGAAAGTGCTTTGATTCTCTCTGCTTCTACACAGCAGTTTAATTTGATTGGGGTCTTGGTGGGGATACACATGTACAAGCATTAATATTAAGTGGTACATCATCCAATGCAAATTAATGCAGTAAAAATGAATACACAAATGTCAATGAAGCGTGGGGTCCATTTCTGAATGCACGCAGAGGAGATAAGGGACATGAACTACCAGAGAGATGAATACCAAATGCAAATTCACACCGGGATAATGGCCCTATCACCACATCCCGCTGGGGCCCTTGGTGCACGGCAGTCTGCCGCAGCACTGTGAAGCCAGAGGCGGCCACATTTTGGTGGGCAGGTTGTTTTCACGGTTCTGTTCCATCAGCTATAAAAAGGAAAGCATGAGGCTTAAGCCAGGTAATGTGTGGAAAACACTTAGCACAGTGCCTGGCACAAAAATTCCTAAATGGCAATTATAATTAGCTAATTATATGTGCTAAGGAAAGGGTAAGAAAGAGGAGGGGAGAAGCGCATACGATCTGTAGGCTGAAATAAGAATAAGCCAAGGGCCCCCAGCCACAGGGATGCAAGAGAAAAGGATACAATGAAAATTTAAGAGACCCATCTGGCAGCTCGGTATATATAGGCTCTACTGGTGTGGGACACGAAGAGGGGGGAAGGAAGATGGACTAGGGAGCCCATAGATTGCTAGGCACAGAGTGTTGAAAGTGGGCAATGAGGGGGGCTGGAGAATGGAAAGGAGGGGCCAGCTAAGAGGCTCTGCTGAAAGAAGTGGCAGGTGTTGGTGATAAATTGGACACGGAGGGTGAAGGAGGAGAGTCAAAAATAAACTCTGGGGATAAGAGCTTTGGGAAGCTGGAGGAACACTGGTGACAGATAAAGAGAAGGACAGATAGATACTGTTCTATTACCTGCAAAGTGAAATACCCAGCTGCAAAGTTACTGAAGAGGTGCTTCTCAACTTGTAATTCTGGTTAACTGCTGTTAGGGAAACGTGGCTGATAACCTTCAGAAGGGGCAAAGCCATAAATCAAATTCCCAAGACAATATTTTCTTCTAGACTCACTTAGAGACTTGGACAAGACTTAGCAACTCATAAAACAGTGACCATCAAGCAAACAACAAGGAAAACCACCCTATGCTTTATGATCAAATGGCAAACCAGCTTGATTAATTAGATATCAATTACACACAGCAGTAATTGGCTAAAAGATTAGTTTTCTGCATGAATCTAGCTTCAAGTTAGACTGTGAGTACCTGCGCTCATCGTACTACTGAATTTGATCATTGCCCTGTCATCATAAAGAAAAAAATAAGAAGGGAGTGGTTTTTTATACACAGGTAGTATAGAGGTGAATTCACAATTTTAAATGTTTTGGTAATTTTGCAATATATTTGGCCTGATATGGTGTTTTGCATTTCCAACCACTGGTATCATCAGCCTTTTAGAGTTATCTGACAGTCTGTTTATCTTGCAAATAGAAGCAAAGCAAAAAAGGAAAAAAAAAAAAGAAAAAAGAAATGTTACACTTTAAGTTGCTTAAGAACTACTGGTAATTAGGAGGCCCACATATACTTAAATCAAAACAACCCCAGCAATGTTTTCAAGATTGCTGTAAATGCAATACATAGATGAGAATTTACAGTGTTCCATAACCAGGGAAATTGTGATACCAGATTGCATTTACTTTTATCTTACCCAAAGTAACATTACCTCCTGCAACCATAAAGAAATGGGACTATCATATAAATCTATCTAAAGGAATTGGCACCATTACAACAAAGGCATCCATACACTATAGTTTATTCCTTGAAATTCATCTAAGTGCCAGTGGCTAAGAAGAGAGACTTGATTTCCTCTTGAACTGAGACGAAAGCACCCCCTCTCACTCCGCACGCTTACATGCATGTCCCTCAAACTATGTCAAAAGCAGGAACAAATTTCCTAACCCAAACTGAAAAGTCCTTGGCTCTCCAAATGACTATAAATTGCATGGCTAAGTGCATATGGCCACAGGGCTGTCACAATTACTTCTCCTGACAATTCATCATAGCATACTAATTCTATAATATCATTACTGCGTCTCTTCTCACTGTACTGATCCAGCCAGCTAATTTAATCAACTAATAATAGATTCAGAAATGGATGCAAGGGGCCCTAGCACTTCAAATTATATTACTAGAGATATACTGTGGTGTGGAGGATACATTCCTTGCCATTCAACCTAACCTCTACAAATTGTACTTTCTTTTTTTAAAATAAGATGGGTTAAGATGAGTTCTGAACCTTTCAGTTGGGACATTATAACAATAAAAATTTTATTCAAAATTAATACCGCTTTTTGCCTAAAATATGGTAACCATACCAACATAAACTCTAGGTGTAAGATTCAACGAAGACATGAAACTCAGAAGTTTTCATATGAGTAGGAGAACAATCAGAATTCTATGATTAACTGCAATGTGAACCATACAAAGATGGACAATTAATTTTATTAAATTTTAATCTTCTCTGCAAATGTCAATGGTAATTAGAAAACATCTTTAACATCACAGTCTATCTTGCATGTCATGACGAGTAATAAGTTAATTTATTATGAAGAAAACATATCATGAAAACATAGCGGAAGAAGCTAAACAATAGGCAGGCTGAAGGCCACAAATTATGTATGTATCGTGAAAAGTGTTAATGTAAAGTTAAAACTCCAGTGTTTTTATTAAAAAAGGAAATCACTTTCTTGGAAAGAATGACACGATTCCCTTTCAGGGTGATTCTATGATTCTCTGAGATGATTCTATCATCTCACATTTGAGGCAGAGATCAGTGTGCTGGGCCCCCATCCATCTTTGAATGCGGACATGCTTGACATCTGAGAGGTGAAATATCTGTACACACTTGCAATGATAGCTATTTTTACAATAACCACATATTGGATAGTTATTTAAAACAGAACAGGGTAATATTGGCTGATATTTTACTCAGGTGGTAATTCCCATGTAAATAATATAAAATTGAATATCTGATCTTTCTCCTGATTTTTCCACCTACCTCTTTTTTTCTTTTCTTTTCTTTTTTTTTTTTTTTTCATATACTAGGGACTGAACTCAGGGGTACTCTACCACTAAGTTTCATCCCCAGACTTTTTTTTATTTATTTTAAGTCAGGGCCTTGTTAAGTTGCACAGGCAGGCTTCGATCCTTCAGCCTCAGGCTTCAGAGTTTCTAGGATTATAGGAGAGTGCCGCTATATCCTGCAGAAACTAACTCGTGCTCCTATGTAAGGAATAAAGTTCTCAGAGGTCCTGAAATCAGAAGTTTTAAATTAGCAGTGCGAGTGCTGAAAACTATGTGAGCCAGGGTTAATTCTGGTTCATGTTTTATTGCATCACTGGGGTTTTCAAATCGGGAGGCTTCAGGTAAAATATGTATTTTTATCTTCTACCGCAAATCACAAGAGCTAGTATCTTCACCCACCCAGATACAACAATTAGCTGAGGAGCTGGAAACACCTGCCCAGTCATCAAGGTCCCTAGTGCCTAGACAAACTCTACGTGTCACGGGCTGTTAGCCACCACTTTTCCTCTTAGACAGAACCAACTTTACCCTTCTTACCTACATTTCCTATCTACCTATAACTATAAAAATTTCTAAATTCTCCTTAATGTCATTGGGAATCTTTAAAGGATTCTTCTAATACAAGGATTTTTAAAGAAGTATGTATTTATCATAAGATTATTTGTTTTAAAATTTGAAATTTCTGAATAAGATGATCATTTTATAAGATCAGCTGATATGTTTAGATATATCAAACTTAAAACTCTGTGTGGGATTGCTTTTATCAGATAATTTATAGAAAAATATATTTCTACAAAAATTCAGTACCTGCCTGGTATAAATCTTTCCTTTGCTTAGGAAAAAAAAAAGTGAGAAACCGCTCATCATGATAATGCTTCTGCATAGTTATGTTGAGAAACAAGTGTAAATTCAGTAAAATGTCCATGCAATGTCACCCCTTGCTAAATGTGATTCAAATCATGTTTGCTTAGCTTAAATGCAAGGCATCTCCATGAGCACTGTAATATAACAAAACAAATAATTTTCCTTTCATCAATATACAACAGCTTTGTTCATTATTGAGAAACGTTAGGTGGTAAAGTATTGAGTGCTATGCATTTTATGCTTAAATCAATGTACTGTCCTGCAGTTATGCCACCTAATGTGTTTTTAAGTCATCCGCTACAGAGATCAATGTGATTCTTATTTGATATTCAGTGTTAAGTTCAGCCTCATAAATTTAGAATTGCACTCTGTTATTTTGATGGTTATATATTAACCACGTACTGAAAGTTTTATGATTTTAGACTCAGCCTGGCTGTAAATCATGCCGGTTCCATACGTAAGGCATAGGGTCTGACTTGCTTTTTATTGCTCTGCTCAGAAGGAAACGGATGGATGGCTGGATATTTGAGGGAGGTAAACCTACAATGTGTTTGGATAAATACCTCAGGTATTGTGAGCATTAAAGGCATGGTTCAGAAAATTCAAATTAGACAACTCATTGCAAACAGCCTTGTAGGCATGGATAATAATACAATAGCAAGGTGTTACAAATTGGCAATCTCTTATGTCAGTGCCTTCGGTAGCATGGTCCTTGAGGTCATAAAGTTCATCAGTGTTCACTGTGTGGCCAGTGAGCTTGGCAAATTGAGCTCCACCTTTGAGGTGAAAAAGAGTGACCTCAGAGAGAGAGAGAGAGAGAGAGAGAGAGAGAGAGAGAGAGAGAGAGAAAGAAAGAGAGAGAGAGAGAGAGAGAGAGGGAGAGAGAGAGAGAGAGGAGAAGAAGAAGAAGAAGAAGAAGAAGAAGAAGAAGAAGAAGAAGAAGAAGAAGAAGAAGAAGAAGAAGAGGAGGAGAGAAGAGAGAGACTGAGAGAGAGATGTCTCAGTCTGAGACCTACATATTATTTCAGACACTAAAACTATGTAAGCATGTATACCAGCACCATCTCCTTGGAACAACAAATTGGTTTGCAACACTGGAAAACACTGATGCCTAAATAGCACAATTTATTTATGAAATAACCAAATAGAATTAAATTAATATGATCATGTGAGGAAGTGAAAACAAAAAGAAAGAGGTGAAGACTTTTGAAAATGATGCCAAAATTAGATGTAATAATATAAATGTCTTCTATCTAAGTGATAGTCCTCAGTTAAATTACAGGTATTAGGACAGTGTGGATTTTTTATTCCTAGTTCTTTTGAAGGCGAGGAACTTTTGGCAGCATCTCAAATACTCATGCTCTCTGAAGATTCCAATTTAGTCTCTTTACTATATTTTTGTCATAAGTTGAAGTCACTTTTTTCCCCCCGATGACATATTTTCAGACTCTGCACTCATCTCCCCAAGTTAAACATGTAACATCTTAAACTATGACTAAACTGACAGACGAGGCAACACATTTCAAAGGAGATTATGCTGGGCTGGGCCAAAAGTTTGATCAGTTTTGATTTAGCAGTATTTAGCAGAAAGACAACAGCCACTTTTTTTTTTTTCTTTTTCTAAATCTAGGAAATACAAATTGTCTACCCTTTCTACTTTCCCTGTGTAGCATCCCTTGATTATTGATTCAAGGGAGAAGTATAGCTTAACTTTTCCCATAGTTTCTTTCACTACCTCTAAAATCTGGCAATAGATAAACCTATGGCAAAGAAAATAAAAAAAAAAAAACAAAAGCGGAGACCTTGTGCATAGACCTAGGGGATAACAATAATTCTAGTGATCATTTGTCTCACCAAAACAGTATCTATAAAGGTTATTTTTGCAAGGCTATCTTTTCAAATAGTTTTGAAGGAAAAATACATTTTCTTTGCAAAGGTTGCATTAGCTTTATTCATGACACCAGTCTTTATGAGTGGTCTTTATGAGCTTTATATCACGTATCAGAATCTCTTTGAGAACTTTTGGACAGGAATTGTGGATGATGGCTTCTAATTCAGAAGGTCTGAAGTGGATGCTGAGACTCTGTGTCTCTACCAAATCATTTCCCAGCTCTTCCCCTACACTCCTCCCCCAGCGCAGCCAGACTGGTGCTTATATGAATTATTGCTAAAAACATTTCCCACTTTTTCTTTCTCTCCAAGTCAGTTTTGCAAAATAAAATGTGTCCAGGTGTAAGAGCATTGGCTCTTTGAAATGACACCTGGCACTAGAGAGGTCCATGTGGCCTGTTACAATTAAATTTCTATATATCTTCCTGGTGAACTCTCAAATCCTACTGCATGCTACATTGTAGCTGTAGATTTAAGTACCAATCAAAAAGGCACAAAACATTTCCATGAGCAGCCACTGATAACATCTCTTATGAAAATACTATTATTTAGGCAGCAAATATTAATTATTTCAGCATTTCCATCTTTTGGTTTTTTTTTATACATGAACATGGTTTGATCAGCAGGAATTCAATCAAAACAGAGATGTATCCAGATGTGAGTGTGCTATTGTGAGCATGCAGATAGTAGAGTACTCTAATAAGCACCTAAAAACAAAAAGATGGAAACATCAACTGATTTTTTCCAGAGTATCTTGTGCACTGAGGATTGTTCTTATCAGTACTGTTTGTGTTTTTAAAAAAAAAACATAATAGAAGAATCTTACATATTGTTATTAATATTTTCTAGATTTTAACTAAGACTTCTTTAAAGCTCCTAGAATCTCATAGAAATATTTTAAGCTAAGTTACTCAGTTGCCTGTCTCTACTGCCTATCGCCTTAACCTGTCTTTCTCTTTCTCTCTTTCTCTTTCTCTTTCTCTTTTTCTTTCTCTTTCTCTTTCACACACACACACACACACACACACACACACACACACACACACACACTATAAACACTGTACATCTTAGAATCCGATCATGGAGACTATGTTCTTGGTCTCATCTGTAAGGATAATTCTCTATCTTTTTAAGTTTCAATGTGTTCCTGAAAGCTGATGTAAATATGAAAAAACATACAATAATCAAGTAGATCATCCTCTTAAAAGTTTATTTTAGTCATACCACCATCCCCTTTCACCCTTTCTTAGGCTCAGAGAGCTTCTGTAACTTCCCAATACATCGCCTGGACCAGCCAATCGTGAACCTATTTTTGGAGGCCATTACCATCTCAGAACAAAGTCCATACTCTTTTGCCTCAAATAATAGAGTCACATTTTTGTATGAAGACCAAATAAAACTCTCTTCTCATGGAACTTATGCTTTCAAAAAATTTCTCTAGGGAATATACTATTTAAAATGAAAGAATACTTATCCAAGCTTGAGTTTCAGGTTTTGTATCATTTAGATGTGGCTGGAGGTTTATAGGTCAGGTCTGCATTATATATACATGTTACAGAACAACTGTTGCACTCAAGTGTATCTTAAAATACATAAAAATTAAACCCTCTTGCTTAAAGACGTAGAAACATTGCAAATTTCTTCTAAGTCTGTGGGCCATCTCTAGTTTAAATGAGAATGGCAGGAAGGTTGCATTCCTCGGAGAATTCTTTCTGGAATAATTTTGGACCTGCTTTATGTGTAGCAAGGAGGCTGTCAGTTTATCTGATTTTCAAACACATTGTGGATTCTATGGGGAGAATCTTTGGGAAATCAGAGACTGTTCACTTAAATGTATTTAATTTTTTACATAAAAACTGCATCCTCTATAACAATTTACTCATCTGGAAGCTTTGTTAATTTTCAGAAATGAGTCACAGAGAATGCAGATATGATAAACATGTTGTAAAGAAGAGGTTTATGTCTATACCAGAGGACAGAATAAATCAATTCATTGAGCATATGGCCTATTAGGCTTAAATAGCTCTTTTCCAAGATGATTCCGAGCACCATATTTTGAAAGATAAGGTAGTGGGTTGTTGTTTTTGGATATTTGCCTTTATAAAGACAGGCCATCTGTTTCAACAAGTGAAAAGATTTGAGTGCTTTGATTGCTATTTTCCTAATCAGGACAAATTCTAATATATCTTAACATACTGATTAACCAGATCTGACATTTTATCTTGGAGGTGTTTGCTGGTATCATCACTGTAAGAATTTAATGTTATCCACAAATATTTCTACAAATCCCATGGTGAACATACAGGATTTTTATTTTCTGATGCTAGATAAAAACTTGTGCTTAAGCAATATAGTTATATCAGAATGAAATCATAAAATGTATACTTTGTTTAGTTGAGAAATTAATATCAATGACAAAGTTCTGCCCCCAATTTGTGATTAATAACTTTCTTATGACACATTTTTATCTTAGAAATCAAATAGAAGCAGGTTTTCAAAACTATAAAAAAATCCACTATAAAATAGGATCACCAGTGTTAAAATTTCCATTATGGATCAATCATACAACTGGTATTCCTTTTAACCAATGTTAATTGGTTAAGAGAATGAACAGCAAAACCTACTATAATAGAAATGGCTCTATGCCTACTGTTATACATTTTAAAGTTTTCTCTGTACAAAAAAATATATTTTATTATTTAATAAATTAGGAAAACAGAGTAACATGCCTAAAATATCTATGAATATGCATGTATGCATGTCATTTCAGTATTTTTGAACATATACTTAAGTCTGCATTTTCCATGAGTTTCTTTTTTAACTTAATTGGTTCTGTAATGTGTAGGCCGATTTTTAGACTGCTTATTAACCTAACAATAGATACATGAGCACTTCTATATGCTATTAAAATTTCACAATTACTTTTCGAATTGTCCCTTTAGGATATAAGAATTTCTTGGACTGTTTTTTTTTACAATTTCTTGGATAAGTTTATCCATTCTGTTTTGCTTAGACATACCTATCATATTTTCTTGAGCACTAGAAGATAAGAAAAAAAAAAAAAACAAACTTCTGTCTTTAGTTAATAAATACTCACCTTTTTTTTTTTTAACTCGGCACAGTTATTACTCCTAGTCATAAGAATACATCTCTTTTAAAATAGAATTGGTTCAATTTCTTATTCTTCTGGCCTTCTGCTTTCAGATGGCCCTCTGGCTTCTTAGGCAGAAAGACTTGAGTTCATTTTTGTGAATAACAAGACCAATGAGATATTTCTCAAAGGACTGAGTAAAGTTCTCTTTCAAGTTCTACTCAGTGAGGTTACTTCAGTACCTTAAGTGATAATAGGTCATCTAAAATGATAGAACCTATGTTTGTATTTTTAAAATTAAACATAATTTTACATTTGATTTGGGTAGAAAAATACACAGAGAGCATACAGGTCTTAAATGCTATTTCTTGGCAGATACCTGGTCCAAAAGTAAGTGCTTTAGCACATCTCTCACACACTCGATAAGCTTGCTGTTATTAACTAAAGACTGCATTTCAAGTACATTATGGCATCACTCGAAGTAATAGCAACTGAAATGTACCTACTTAATGGAATCGATCTTTCATAAAGACTGCAGTAAAGTATTATCAGAAGTCACTTATTGAACTTTATTTCTCAATGATATAATAAAAAGTACATGTCAGGAATAAAAATGCCATTTGTCACCTGAATCTCTAGCACCTTAGGCATGTTACCAAGAAGTAGGAGGCATTCCTTGAGACATACAAACAAAGTAAGAATTAGTCATCTATCCATTTTCCCCAAAGATTCCAAGTTCAGTCAGTACACAGACCCTAATACTCAACTAAGTCACACATCTACATAGTGTTAAATTCTCAAGAAAGACCAATACTTATTTTCGTTGCTTTTTCCAAGTAAATTCCTAAATGCCTTTAGTTCCCAGCTGTCCCACACTTTGAGAGTTGAAATGCCTTGAGAGGTTATATTCTGTCAGAGATCAATTTACTTTCCCTGCCGTGTTCCCCCAGTTTGTCTCCAATATGTTTGGTTTTCATGGTGAATTTGCTAGATTTGATGTCTTCAAAAACATAACATCCACAATGGGTCACAATGGAATAGAGGCATGGAATGGAGTTTAGGTGTTTTTCCAGGAAAAGAATGACAGTTTCAAAAAGTGTGATTCATTGGATACACATCTGAGTACTGATGTGACCAGAATGGAAATACCGACAACTCTTTTAACCTTTAGCCTCTCAATATTAAATGGAGCTGGCTGTGGTGAATCACACCTGTAATATCAGTACTTGGGACGCTGAGACAGGAGAATTGCAAGCTCAATTCCAGCTTGGAAAAATCAGGGAGATCCTATCTCAAAATTAAAAAAAAAAAAAAGATTAAGAAGAGATGGGGGTATAGCTCAGTGGTACAGCACCCCTACGTTCAATCGTTCAATCCCTGATATCTCTATCCCCCCCCACCCTCTCTCTCTCTCTCTCTCTCTCTCTCTCTCTCTCTCTCTCACACACACACACACACACACACACACACCTTAAATGGAGGCGGTTTTCCTCTGTAGGAAGAAGTTTCTAGAAAAGAAAGCCATAAGTTGAAAATAAATGGTCTGTGGACCAATTTATGCTCCCTGTGCTTTTGTTTATCTTAAAAGTTTCTCTTTTATTAAGCCAAATATCAAGAGACTTCACAGTGTTAAAGACTACATACATAGCCGGGCGTGGTGGCACATGCTTATAATCCCCGCGCTTGGGAGGCTGAGACAGGAGGATCACACAGGTTCGAAGCCAGCCTCAGCTATTTAGTGAGGCTCTCAGCAACTCAGTGAGACCCTGTTTCCAAATAAAATATAAAATAGATCTGGGAGTATAGCCTTCTACTTCTGATATTCTCAATTTACAATAGTTTTATCAGGACACAGCCCTATGTTTAACTGAGGAGCATCCTTACTGGTTTTTGGCCTTCTTTGGCAAACTAAAAGACCTAGGAAAAGTCTATGCTAATTTAAAAACAACAACTACTGGCCAGAGCATAATATCTCTCCTTTAACTCCTACGGTGTTCCTGTCTTCTACATTACTTTCACCACGCTAGGACAGCATAGGCGTATAGAGCTCTAACTATCCTATACATAGTCATTTAGGTCCTCTGTCTGGTTCCTGTAGGCATGTGAGGTCATTGTTTTCAAGGTCTCTTTATCTCCACAAACCATATTAATAACCCAAAATGATGACAAGGATCCTAGAAGAAGAAAAAAACAAAAAAAAAAAACAAAAAACAAAAAAAAAAACCTCGAATGTCCCAGAACAAAAACAAAGCAGGTGCTGTATTTCAAATGCATATAGAATTAACCTATCCTCATTTCTTTTGTTTTCTTATTTGCATTCAGTGTTTTCTCAAATGAATTGATGGAGTGTGTTTTCCCTGAATGTTTAATTAATATCATAAACAAACACCTTCTTCCTTATTAAATTATTAATCGAGAATTACATTTACCCTGGAATCTGGAAAAAGAGCATTTTGTCCACTACCAAATGTCCATGTGGCCCAATGACTGGACAGGAAAACCGTTACCACTGTAACTTACAGGCCAGCCTAAATAAGGGCCTAAAATAAGTAGGTGTTTGTAAACACACAGAAACAAATCGTTCCCTAGAGAAGGGAGAGGATGCAGAAAATGTAATGAAGAACTACACGTCAGAACTATCTAGATTGTGGTCTTCAGTACTTGGCTAGATACATGCGCTTGGATAAGGCACTTCTCTTGAATGAGAGTCAGTCTCCTCATCTATAAAATGTTTTTTGTTCAAAGGGTTTTTGGAGGAAAAAATTGTGCTCATTATAATCGAAGATATTCCACGAATTATACATCAAGCAATGATATTGATGGTAATTGTCTTAAAAACCCAACTGATAAAGCAAGCCTGGTGGTTTCCTGCTGATTTCACATTTTATATTTCAATGATCTGAGCAGGCCCTGATATACTCAATCTACTTTACTCCAGCATATGCAAGTAAACATGCAATTGCAAAAAATAATTGAGCTCGTTAAGTCCATCGATGATACTTAATTCTATGAATATGCATGTGGAGAATAATGCAATTTCCACAGGGTGCTGGATGTCGGGCTGTAAGGAGGGAAAAGCTGATTTTGATTTGGAAGCGAAGGCAAACCCATCATTAAATATCCTGAATGAGAAATGACAAGGTGAATTACTACGAACTCTAAGCAAACTTTACAAGTAAGTTTAATTAAACAGGAGTCTATCCAGCTTTTGCAAACTCATTTAAAAGCACTCATTTAGGTGTAGCATTTCTACTGAAAGACTTGGTTAGCCACTCTCCTTGATTCAATTACTAAAGAAACTTCAGGCACACTCTCTGACTTCTTTAAGGGGAACGGGTCAGATTCCGTGTATTCTTCTCTGGTTGAAATTAAAATGAGAGAGTTTTAACAGCACATGATAAATCAGACTTTGGGTCTGAAGATGTAAAAAGGCTTATTTTGGGGTTTCTGAAATCCTGGATTACCTGGTGTGTCAATTACATTATCTTTCCTCAACAGATAAAGCTATGAAATGGGAAGGCTCATGCCAGTTTTCCTTTTGGGATGGTCGCCTGCATTGATTTGGTTTTCTTGAATTGCGCTCCATCTAAGGTAAAGGTTTGTGGAGTTTACTTCCTGGGATTACAGGGTGAGGCTCAGTTAGGAAAAGATGAACAGAAACAATTCTCACGGAGCTTTTCTGAATCTTTTGCAGAGCACACTGTCAATACTAGGAGATGTCTCTGAAGCCTTGGCTTGCTTGATTTAAAATAGAGTGTAATAGCCTGGTATTACCCAGATTACTTTTATGTACAATATATAACAGCTCCATGGGAAGGCTTATATTATGTGACTAGCTATTCAAGAAATGGAAAATTGTTCAACCGTTATCTCATTTAATCTCTACATCAAGCCAAAGGGGCAACATAAGATGCCCATTTATACAAAAGGAGGAAACAATGGCTCACCAAAGCTCTGTAACTTGACCAGAGTCCCAGGGCTAATTAGCAGCAGACCTGTGGTTTGCACTCAAATGCAGGCGATTCCAAAGCAGTCTGTGTTCTTATTCCATTTTGCTCAGGAATCATACGTGATGCCAAGGATCAAAATCACAGAAATAGCCACAAAGAGAAATAACCCAAGTGTCCATAGACTGATGAGTGGAGAATTATACCTGGTATATCAACACAATGAAATATCATTTGTCAATAGGAAGAAATAGAGCACAGGTAGATTCTGCAGTGTGGGTGAACTTAATGTTACGTGAAAGAAGCTGGTCACAAAGGACCACATATGGCATGATTCCGTCCAAAAGAGGCAAATCCAAAGAAACAAACAACAGGTCCTTGGTTGCCATGTGAGATCAGCGGGTTTTGAAGAGGAGTGGGAAATGTCTGCTGTAGGGCTGTGAGGGTTTTTCATTTATGGGGGCATCAATAAGAAAAATGTTCTACAATTTATTTTATTGATGGTTGCAGAGCCTTATGAGTACACTAGAGACCAGGGAACTGTATGTTTTAAATGGGTGAATTGAAGCTGGGTGTGGTGGCCCACACTTGCAATCCCAGTATGTGGGAACCTGAGACAGGAGGATCACAGATTCGAGGCTAGCCTCAGCTACTTAGCGAGGTCCTTCACAACTTAGTGAGACTCTGTTTCAAATAAAGACTATAATATAGGGCTGTGGGTGTAGATCAGAGATAGAATGCCCCTGGGTTCAATTCCCAGTATAATCAATCAAACAATCAATCAATCGATCAAGAATTGCACTATGTAATCATATCCCCATTATACTTACACATAATAAAGTCATAAGAACAACTTCAAGAAGCATCAACAGTCACTAAAAAGTACTATGAAGGGAGGGAAGAAAGCCATTGCTCACAGGATGGATCAGTACGAATTCCACCGGCCAGTGGCACTGGGTTCACCTTGGCTGGGAAATGTGGTAAAAAGTACTGCAACATTAAAGAGCCATTGTGATAGACTTCCAAGGGAGTAGCTTATTGCCTGGTCTAAAAAGGGAATATTTCCACTATTTCTCTCTGTTAAAGGGGTGGTTCATCATTGCTTCAGCTTGAAGACACATGGCACAGGGCTCAAGCCATGTCAATCATATCTGCCTTTGGGAATCCTGTGTCTGATAGATCTTCTGATCTTATATGATCAGTCTTTTTCTTTCTTGGCACTGGAAGTTGAACCCATGGGATTTCTACCTTTCTACCTTTCTACCTTCAAGCTACATTCCCATCTTTTTTCTTTTCTTTTTTTTTTTTTTGGTAGTTATTTTGTACTGTGAAAGTGAAACAGGACCTCGCTAAGTTGCTGAGGCTGGCCTCAAGTCTGCAATCCTCCTGATCCTCCCAAGTACTAGGATTACAGTCATGCACCACTGTACACCACTGGGTACGTCCATCAGTCATTTTTACAAGCGCCAACTAATCACCATAAATTCTTTCTCAGGAAATGCAGCAAGAAACTCTTCTTTTCTATAGATTTTTCATCTTTCTCTTGGCCTCACACCACTCTGTCCTCTTTTCTGTTTTTTCTTCCCTTTACCTATTCTCAAGTTTAATGACTTTCTCTTGGTTTAAAGGTGGGAGGAGAAGCAGAAAAAGTACATCTTTTATTTTTTAAGTGCTTTTATTGGTGCATTATAGTCTCACATCATATTGTAGTCTACAGTGATAGTGACTTGCATGACACGGTGCTTGTGAGCTTTCCCCAGGCTCTTTCCCCACTCCCCCTTTTCCATACATAAGATTGAGATTGAGAGTTAAATTAGTTTAACATGTAGGTGTAATTTTCTTCATGAAAGGTAAGTCAAATCATTTACAATTCTCTAGGAAACCATTATTATAAAACAGAAAGAACTCTCTTTCACATGTTTTAAGACATCTAGCTATTCTTATGCATACATCTTAAAAATAAAAAATACAAATCCTATGTTAAAAATTTACTTTTTAACAAAGCTCTAATGGGTGTCATGCCTTAAAAATCTTGACCAAGGATAGAAGGAGGTTAGTACTATGTCTATACCAATATCAAAGTCGCCACCGACTCTCTAAGTTATTCCCTGGTGCAAGTTTGTACATTTTTATAATGCCTTCAGAATAATTTATCACACAGTAAAGATTTTAAAAAATCATTATCCTTTTGATCTAAAAATCCTTGTACTTCAACTTTAATAACTTCTTTCTGAAGAAGTTGCCATGTATATTTTACTCCTTGGAGAAATCAACAGCAGAACATTCAAGCAAGGTTTTAGGATCTTCCAATCCCATTTTTAAAAATTTCATGTTAAGTTTTTTTGTTGTGTCTATCTACCATGACATGCACTTTTGGGTGTAATATGTGAAGATCTGTAAAATATTGAGACAAAACCAAGGTTGGGGAATCGTTAAGGGGATATACAGACATTTCACCTCATGGTTTAAAGTTGGTTTAATATTTAGAAGTTTTTTTTTTGCCTATGGCAAATATATTAGCATAAAGTAAGTAAGCTATGAGCGATAGTGATTTATATTTTTGTCTTCAGGCTACTTCAAACTGGTCTTATGTTTCCACTCCAA
Source organism: Muscardinus avellanarius (assembly GCF_963383645.1). Lineage (NCBI taxonomy): Eukaryota > Metazoa > Chordata > Mammalia > Rodentia > Gliridae > Muscardinus > Muscardinus avellanarius. The sequence continues at coordinate 19,304,485 of NC_137793.1, read as the reverse complement.
ATCAAGGGTGTCAGATATTTCAAATTGGTTTAGCATCCCCAAAAAGCATCTTTAAGAAAGTTTTCACCAACCACCCAGATGAACTAGTATTATTCTCTCAGTATCATGGCTGTATTAAAACAAATTTATCATCCACAAAAGTTAAAAACTATCACACATGTTCAACACACACACACACACACACACACACACACACACACACAATTTTTAAGCTAATAAATCTTTGAGGAAAGAAACTAGACCCATAATCAAATCCATTCTCCCTTGTTTCTTGTAAAGGGTTTACCTCAAATCCACCAAAAGCTGTACAATTTGAAGTTTTTAGGCCTTCCTATGTATTAGCATTAAGCATATGCTCTTTTTATAAGGCTCTCAGAGGTCTACAACGAGAGACCAAAATTAACTCCGATGATCACACTGCGTCATTACATCCTCTAAGTGTGGTTACCCAAGGATAAATTAGGCGGCAAAGTCCTAAGACTCAAAGTTCTGATACTTAGGATACTGAAGAAGATGCTGAGATCCTTATTATGCTATAAAATAGTTTTTCTTTCTAATTTTCTTCTGTTAGGAGAAGAAAGGGCATTAAAAACATTAGCAGGTATTGATGGAGTGTTTGGGTTGTGTTCAGAACTCTTGTATGCCTTTGGCTTACCATGGCATCCCCTTCTATGTACATTCAAATATAATTCCTTCATAAGAGAGGATAGAGGAAGGAGAGGGAACGAAAGCATACTTGTTTCAATGAAAGTGTGAGATGAGGAACATGAATCTGCCCATAAATCAGGCAAGTCATTTCCCCTTGACAATCAGAGTCTGTGTGTCTCAAAATGCTGACTATATCCACACTTGATACAACCTCATGCTATCCCTTATATATTATTATAACCATTAGGGCTTTATATATACTTTTGACTGTACAGAGTTTTATGCATAAAACCTTGCATTCTATACTTCAGAGCAAGTTTAGGGAATTTTTCAGAGTTAATGTTTCAGTCTCTGAATATACTTTTTTTTTTATGTCTTGGTTAAGTGTAGAACCTAAGAAAGATGCAATGCTAACAGAATATACTAGCTCCTATAATCCCCAAAACCACCTGTCAGAATGGGTATTTATATTCTTCTTTGTCCTTCTACTGTAGACAAAAAGAGTCTCAGAAAGTTTAAGAAATTGGCTGGCTACCCAGCATGCATGCATGCATGTATTTATTTATTTATTATTTATTTATTTATTTATTTATTTATTTATTTATTTATTTATTTATTTATTTGGTGGTACTGGGGTTCCTGGAAGCCCTTCTACCTCCGGGCTACACTCCCAGACCTATTTTTTTTATACTTTTTATTTGGAAACAGGGTCTCTTAAGCCAGTGCGGCTGGCTTTGAACCTGCATGATCCTCCTGTCTCTGCCTCCCAAGTGCAGGGATTACAAGTGTGTACCACCACGACCGGAGTTACCCAGCTTTTAAATCAAAGAGACGGGATTTAAATACAGGTCTGTCTGAATTCAAACCCTAAGCTTTAACTGCATCTCTTATTTTAAAAAATGGTACTGCCAATCTTGTCTTATTTTACAAGGATTATTAAAAAGCTGTTGGACTATATGACATGTTCTATTAAAGAATCAAAAGAAGGATGGAAGGGCCATTAACTATGCATTTGCAGGGTGGGGAGGTGAAATGAAGTGGAAAGAAAAATATACCCTCTGGCAACTGTGCTGTTCTTCTGTACCTAAATTTCTACTCTACCAGTAGAAAAATGACCTAGAAAGCTGAAGCTATAACCAAAGGAAAAAAAGAAAACAATCAAATAAAAAACAATCAAACCAATAGAACACTGATTTCATCAGTAAGTTTCAGGTGATCTCTCAAAATTAATTAATTAATTAATTTTATACAGTACTAGGTATGGAACCCAAGGGCATTCTATCTCATAGCTATACCCCAGCCCTATTTTTTAGACAGGGTCTCACTGAGTTGTGAAGGGTCCCATTAAGTAGCTGAGGCAGTTCATACTGATCCTCCAGTCTCAGACTCCCTAATGCTGGGATTACAAGCATGCGCCACCACGCCCAGCTTTCAAAATTTAAAATATCAGCATTCTGATAGGAAACTTCAGTTCACTCAGATTTTTCATTTATTTTTTATTTTTTGAAGATTTAAAGAAGTTTATTAGAAAGATAGAACTACCGAGGATAGGTACAGCTCCATACCAGATTGGCATGGAGGGCTGACTCAAATGAATACACCCTTTCATTTAGTTTTAAATAGCCTATTCCTCAACAAAATCTGGTGCGACTTCTGAGTAACTATATTACTAGAGGGTTGTGGTTTTGAGCAAAATTCAGTGGTAAAGCTTACAGAGGGTTAAATTTTAAAGTTAAATGTGTAGCCTTTTATTCCGACTGGTTTTCAAGGTGTTCTTTTAACACACTGGAGACTTCTTATTTTCTAATAATCCTAAATGCTATATAAATTATGAGAATCTTACTGACCATCCATGACTCGCAGCAAACACGACTCTTAGAATTTCAATTTGAGTGATTCCAAATATTAGCTCCTCCCTGTAAGTGCCCTTGCTCTGGATCAAGGTCTTTTTGAGCAGAATATGATGAAAATTATCACTTGGCATCACCCCTTCAAGTTGAAAACTTTCAAATACCTACAGCAAACCCTACTGTTGGCTCCTTTACTGTATATGAGCCATGAGTAGAGGGAAGGAAGGGTCTTTCCATACATACAGGATGGAAGACATGCTCTCTAGTTTTCTTTTTTATTTATTTTACTTATTTTTTTAAATTTTGTAGTGGTGGCCGGGCGTGGTGGCGCACGCTTGTAATCCCCGCGCTTGGGAGGCAGAGACAGGAGGATCGCGCAGGTTCGAAGCCAGCCGCGCACGCGCTGGCTTAGGAGACCCTGTTTCCAAATAAAAATGTAAAAATAGGTCTGGGAGTGTAGTCCGGAGATAGAAGGGCTTCCAGGAACCCCAGTACCACCAAAAAAAAAAAAAAAAAAAAATTTGTAGTGGTGAGAATTGAACTCAAGGGCATTCTCCCTCCATGTTACACAGCCTTTTTTTGTCTTAAAATAGAGTCTCCCTAGTTTGCAGAGAACTCTGCTAAATTACTGAGGCTGATTCTGAGAATGTGAGATTCCTGTCTCAGCCTCCCAAGCACTGAGATGATAAGCATGCATCCCCCCACCAGGCTACCCCATCTCGGTTTCATTTACTGCCTTTTTTCTCACCTACTCATCTCATCTCACTTGCACTGACCACCCCAGGATCCCCTTTCTTTTTAGGAGCACACCTCTATCCACTGGAGTAAGTTCTAACCCCAATTAAGTGGTCTCTAAAATCTCCCTTCACCAAATTTCCTCTCACCACTCTTGATGCCCCTTTGCCCCCTGGGAACTTCTAACCCCTCTTTCTGATTCAAGCCTTCCTTCTTCTTAGCAGATCCCACATGTAGAATGTGCCCCCTAAATGTAAACCAAATCAAGCCAGTCCTTTGTTAATAACTTTTGTGGCTCCCACTGGCTTTGATGGTCAAGCCAAATGCTTTGCTATACATTCAATTTTAAGATTTCCAAAAGCTGGCCCAGGGTGAATTTCCCAGAACCCTCTTTGTTCATTTTTAATCCCCCCCCCAACTCCAACCATGCTTTTTGCTTTTATGGGACTGGTTTTCATTCTCCAACTGTAACCTCCATGCCCACTGCTCTGAATTCACAGTGTCGCTCTCTCTCTTCAAACAAACCAATCAGCGGTTCCCTTCCCATCCTTCCACAATCTCCCTCTAGCTCTGTATAATAATATGTGCAATGCTGCCCCTCCTGGGCGGGCATGCAAAACCCCTTTGAAACACTTCACTCATGTGTTCTTCACATCACACCCATGAGTAGCCGCTTCCATCTGAGCCATGAGAACACTCAGACTCAGAGACAAGAGTCTGAGTTTGCAAGTCCCCAAGGAAGTGACAGGACCAACTTTATACCCAGACCTTCTGGCTCAGAGAAGCGCTTCCTTACCATGCTATTCTATCTCCTGCCGCCACGCGGGGCCCTTTCTTCCTGCTAGGGTGTGAGTTACTTGAGGGCGAGGATTCTGTGAAATTTATCTTTGTATTTCCAGGCCTCAGCATGTAGTAGATATTCAATAAATGTTTGATGACTTGTGTTCGGAGTGAGTGATGCTGCACTATGCTGGAGCCAACGGCGCTCTGCACTGCTTACTATGACTGGCTTCTTGCATATTTTGATCCTGCAACGCTTCCTCTGCTTGTCCTGGCTCATTACTGGCTTTCATCCCTTTCGAAGCTCCTTTTAACATACATTCTGAGAGTCTGGGATGGTCGCATCTCTATATTTACCGCATTAGGCTTCTTAATTAATATTTAACTCCCTTTCCTTGAAGAACAAAATGAAATAAAAATGAAATCACCTTCTCGAATTCCTTTTTGAAATACAAGGCAGACCTCCGGCTTGTGACAGGTTCCCAGAAAAGCAGGACGGCCACGTTAAGTGAAAATGATCTAATCCCCGTTGCCTTTACCATAGGATCAATGCAAGAGCAGGGATTTACATTTTCTGCCCAAGGACCTGAAAGCTAACGGTTATGAAGGAGACACTGAAATCATTTTTAATCACTTGCATGTGATAAATTTATAAGTGTTAAGAGCAGTTTAAATTGATTAAATGTGGCAACAAAGAAAATTATCTTAAAAGAGTAATATAAAATATAGCCAATGCTGTCCACGGAGTTCTTGCATGCCAGGGACTTTGCCAAGGACTTGACATATCTCATCTCATTTAAATACTGATACAAAAAATAAGGGAGATGTACAGCTATTATTCCCATTTTAAAGATGAAGAGACTAGGATTTCAAGAGAGATCTTAGTTCAAACTTGGTAAAGTCATAGGGCCGATGAAAGATAGAGGTAAGATTCAAACAGTTGTTTTTCTGAATCTAAAATCTTTGCCCTTAATAGCCATGCCACGGTGCCTCCATTGTGTTCAGATCCAGAATAAAAATACGGACAAAGAGAGATATTAAGTCTGTCTCCCTTCTCCCACACCAACACAGCTAGCCAGCAGCAGAGATAGGACAAAAATCCAGGTCTCTCTCTAGTATTTTTCTACTAAAAGAAAATGATTTTCATATTAATATGTGAAACCATCATAATACATACAGTAAATATGCTTTAAAAATTTTTATAGTAATAAATTAGAAACTGAAAGCCAGTCGTGGTCATTGATAGTGCCTAAGAAAAGTAGTGTTAGGAATCTTTGGGATTTTTAAAGCGTTAGATCCGTCTTAACGGATTGTGGAGAAAATCGTCTCGAGTCATGTTTTAGAGTGTTATTTTCTTGATTTAATTTTCAGAGAAGCAAACAAAAGCACCTGAGATCAAGTGACCATTCTGGTGTCTTCAAAGTGCAAATACCATTTCTTAACCTACCCTTTCACCAAGAATGAGAACGCTGAGTTTCACCTTAGGGTACAGGATATAGCTTTCTTTAGAAGACTTGAGAGGATCTTTTTGTCATTGTTTTCTGTCCCTCTTTGGTTTATTAATTTACCAGGTTATTGCCCTCTTCAAAATGAGAAGTTCATTTTTATATTAAACCATGGAGTTGAGTATGTAGGTCAGTGGTAGAGCACTTGCTCGACATGTGTGAGAACCTGGATTGAATCCTCGGGAAAAAAATGAGCTATGTCCTCTGGGACACATATACCCTCAGTGTGAGGTTTACAAAAAAGCTGTCTTCCAAGGGTCTCATATTTTGCTTTATAAAGTAAACTACACTGCCCTTTTCAAGTTAATTTTCAGGCTTACCATACTGATATGGTTTTGAATATTCCTCTGAAATTTCATATGTTGAAATTAACTTCCAGAATAATAGTGTTGGGAGGTAGAACCCAACAAGAGATGATTATGTCATGGTTAATGTCCTTATGATGGGAATAAGCTTGATATAAAGTAAATTGGACATCCTCTTGCTCTCTTATTTCCTCATATATACTCTTTTGCCCTTAAGCCTACTGTCATGGGATGATGCATCTAGAATACCTCACCAGATGTGAGCCCCTCAACTTTGGACGTCACAGACTCCAGAACTGTAAGAAATACATGCCTTTCCTTATAAATTACCTAGTCTGTGATATTCTGTTACAGCAGCCAAAAACACATTAAAACAAATGTGTTTTGTGGTCATTTTGAGACAAACTTTGTTATGTCAAATGAAGGAGGATTTAAATCTCCTCATGAGCCGGGCGTGGTGGCGCACGCTTGTAATCCCAGCATTTGGGAGGCTGAGACCGGAGGATCGTGATTCGCAGACAGCCTCAGCTACTTAGTGAGGCCCTCCACAACTCAGTGAGACCCAGTTTCAAAATAAAAATTGGGCAGGGGGTGTAGATCGGAGGTTGAATGCTCCTGGGTTCCAGCCCCAGATGCGCAAAATAAATATATATATATAAATCTCCTCATGGCTGTGCTTTTACCAAGTATTTTCTAATAAATTTTTCATCTTTTTGAGTTTGCCTTTCCATTTCCAGTCTCAGTATCTCATAACCAACTCAATGTATTTTGCCATTGTTAGTAGTAATGCCCTTTACACCGTTATCAATTTTGTTCAAGGTTTACCTCCCTAGCTCACCTCTCTCTTGTGTCTTGGCACCATTAGTTTTTGACACTCATTGGCATCTGTGATCATTTGATTTTATGATTTGGTGATGTCCTCATTCTTATCCTTATTTGGCTTAGCTTTCATGATGAATCATTAGACTCATTATACTTATTTCTTGTACTGCCTTACCCTTCTACTGCTTAGTGGTACTATTTTGGCAAAAGCACAGTCATGGTTAAATCAAACTATACTTATCTCTAAATATGTTCATATAGCATAAACACACACACACACACACACACACACACACACACACACACACACACACCTGACCATAAAAAATAGCATTCTTGTTCTCCTCCACTTCTTCACACTTCTTTCTTTAAACCTCTAACACCTCCTCCACCCTTTCTTTTAGATGATAATGAACATTTCTACTTTACTGAGATCCTGAAGCAATCAACAGAAAAATACCATAGGCTTGTACCACATCTTCACCCACTCACTATAATCTGCCCTCTCTTATCATAGATGAACTTCCTATGCTTCTAGACTTGTGAAATAGGCCCTGTTTCTTTGTGAATTATCTGTCAACTTTGTGTTCTCCATTAGATTATTTTTCCCTAGCTCACAAAATCCTCTTATGAAAGACATTGCCTTTCTCTTTTCTGCATTTTAGCAATAGTCGTCTTTATTTGTGTCTCTCAATCGTGTTATTCAATTCTCAACCACACCACAATTGGGCTTTCAGCATATTTTACTCAGTAATTTATTCCACTAGAGTCTCTGTTGATAGAATTAGATTTCTGTTGGAGAAAACCCCATACCTCCACATGCTCAAGTCGAAGCCTTAGAAGTAATTTTTTTTTCAAAGAAAAAAAATTTTTTCAAAGAAAAAAAATTTCAAAGAAAAAAATTTTTTTTCAAAGAAAAAAAATTAGTATCAATAGATAACATGAGATTTACCTCCTAAAAAACTTTTGTGCAGATGGAATAGTATTGTTAACTATAATCACAGTGTTAGAGCATCTGTCTAGAACTTTTTCCTCTTACATGGCAGAAACAGTATACTCATTAAGCAACTTTCCAGTTCTCCCTCACCTCAAAATCGTGGTAAATACCGCTCTATACTCTCGCTCTCTTGTGTATCCCTATTCTGAGTCCCTCATATAAGTGGAATCATGCATGAAGTAAATGTTCTGAGACAGGCTTATTTCATTCAGTAGATTGTTCTCAAGGTTCATGGTGTTATATAATTTGGCAGGAAGATTTTCTTCTTTTTATAGCTGAATAATAATTCCACTATATGTGTTACCACATTTTCTTTATCTATTCATCTGTTGATGAGCATTTACAGCTTGGCTATTGTGAATAATGAACACAGGAATGGATCTATCCCTTTGATTTTAACTCTGTTGAATAAATACCAGAAGTCAGATTATTGCATTATATGACAATGTTTATTAACAGTTTTTAGAAGCTGTTCTTTATAATGGCTATGCCATTTTACATTTTCACCAACAATAACATATAAGGACTTCGATTTTTCTACATTTTTACCAATACTTACCTATTGGTGTATTTGTTTATTACAATAATAGCTTTCCTAACAGGTAGGTGAAATGGTAACTCATTGTGATTTTGACTTGTATTTCTCAGATTATTAGTAATTTCAGTAGCTTTTCATATGTTAATTGGCTAATTGTCTTCTTGGAGGAAATAAAAGCTTTTCCTCTAATAATCAAGAACAATTAAAGATACCCGTTTGTGTCATTTCTACTCAACATAAGAAAGACATGTTCAGCCTGGCGTGGTGGCACACGCTTGTAATCCCAGAGCTTGGGAGGCAGAGACAAGACGATCACACAGGTTTGAAGCCAGCCTCTCTGGCTTAAGAGACCCTGTTTTCAAATAAAAATATAAAAAAATAGGTGTCTGGGAGTGTAGCCCGGAGGTAGAAGGGTTTCCAGGAACCCCAGTACCACCACCACAAGAAACAAACAAACAACAACAAAAAAAAACGTGTTCATGGATGAGCAGGCAATATTGTTAAAATGTCATACTATTCACAAAAAGTTACTGATTCAATTTAATACCTAACAAATTCTCAGTGACATTTCTTACATAAATAGAAAAAATAAAAACTAATACTACTATTCATATAGACCCACAAAGGACCCTAAGCAGCAAACAGTCTTGAGAAGGGAATAAAGCTGAATATTTCATACTTACTGATTTTAAAATATATTACAAAGCTATAATAATCAAAACAGAATACTACTGTCAAGAAACAACACGTAGGCCAAAGGAACAGAACAGAAATCTTAGAAATAAACACATGCAGTTAAACTGATATTCAAAAAGGATGCCATGAAAACAAAAAGGAAAGGACAGTTTCTTCAACAACTTGTGTCAGAAAGACTAGATATTCACTCACAAAATATAAAATTAAACTTTTACAACCAACACGCCAACCAATGTAAAATGTATTTAAGACTTAACTGTAAAACTGGGAAGTCTAAAATTTCTAAAAGAAAACACAGAGGAAAAGATTGCTGATCCTGGCCTTGGCAATGATATTTTTGATATGACACCAACCACGCAGGTAACAAGCAACAAACAGCCCAATGGGAGTCCAACAAGCCACAGCAAAGAAAACGACGGGCCAAGCAAAAAGCAACTTATAAAATGGGAGAAAAACATTTGCTATCATATATCTGAAAGGGGCTAATAGTCAAAATATATATGGTATCTCTACAACTTAAGAGCAGAAGAAGAAAGGAAGGAAGGAAGGAAGGAAGGAAGGAAGGAAGGAAGGAAGGAAGGAAGGAAAAGAAACAAAGAAAACCAACTAAGGTCACTGCAAAAGTAAGGCATAGTAGCACGTGCCTGTGCCTGTAATCCCAGGATGTGGGAGGCTGAGATAGAAGGATCACATGTAGGTTTGAAGCTAATAAGCAGTAACTTAGAGAAACTCTGTATCAAAATAAAATATAAAATATAAAGGTAAGGGGTATAGCTTAGAAATAATGCACTTATGGGTTTAATCCTCGGTATCAAAAATATGTGGAAAGTACTTGAGAGTCATCTTTGAAGACTCTTTTTCACACTCTTTTAGTCAATACATCTAGAAACACTACTACCTTACCTGCAAAATAAACAGAAAGTCTGACCAGTTCTCACCACGGCCACTGGCCCTAGACAATGTCATGTTTTGTCTTGGTTATGAGGATAGCTTACTGTTCACACCATCCTTATCATTTCTCAATCTTTTCTCAATTGCAAGAGTGATCTTTTTACATGGGAAATCAGGTCACACCACTTTCATGCTCAAAACTCTGCTTTCCCTCAGAACAATGACCAGCATTAGGAATACTCTGATATCCCACCTAGTCTGCTTTCCCTTTAACCTCTGTCATCCTTTCCTGACATTCTTCCCAATTTGCATTTCATAGCAACCATACTGATTTCCTTGAATAAATACGCCAAGATTTTTCTGCATTAATGATTTTATCCTTGCTCTTCTACCTAACTGGAATACCAGACCTCTGAAATACACATATTCAGTTCCCCTTCATAATTAATTGCCTTGTTTTCTTTAAATTTTGGTTCAAATGTCAGCTTTTCAGTGAAGCACGCCCTACCTCCTCCCCCCTTCAAATGACTCCTGGAAAGCTCATATTACTATATACTCCTAGTGATGTTTCCTCTATACTTTTTATTTTCTTTCTATGTTATTTATTGCTCTCTAACATAGTTCTTTCCTTCTCTCTCTCTCTCTCTCTCTCTCTCTCTCTCTCTCTCTCTCTCCTGAACATGTGTAATGGAATTTAATTTGCAACAGGTCAGTAGAGGAGTCTTTTTATAGTTTGATGACTGGAAAACACTATTCATCTTAGCATGATACCTAATAGACATCCAGTAAATAATTGGTATGAAAAGTAATTTTATAATCAAATGTTGTTGCCTCTAATTAATCATTCAATATATTTTTATGGGAGGGGGGACATGTGCCCATCCATTTTTGAAGGCCTTAGATCTAAGGTCCTCATCCATTCTAGCTAAGTATGTGTGTGTGTGTGTGTGTGTGTGTGTGTGTGTGTGTGTGTGTGTGTGTGGTACTGGGGTTCCTGGAAACCCTTCTATCTCTGGGCTATACTCCCAGACCTATTTTTATACTTTTTTTTAAGATTTGGAAACAGAGTCTCTTAAGCCAGTGTGGCTGGCTTCAAGCCTGAGCAATCCTCCCGTCTCCGCCTCCCAAGTGCGGGGATTAAAAGCGTGCGCCACCACGCCCAGCACTAAGTATTTTTTGAATGAGCTATAACCCCCAGCTCTCATTCAGTACATTTTGAAATCACTCAAGTATATTAGGGTTCTCCAGAGAAGCAGAACTCATAGAAGATAGATAGGTAGATATCAATGCAATCATAGACATGGGATAATCTATTATAAGACATTGGCCCACACAATCATGGAACCTGAGAAATCCTACAATCTGCCACCTGCAGGCTGAAGACCCAGGAAATGTGGTGGTGTCATTCAACGACCTGAAACTTATGAGATATATTCCAGTCCAGGTCTGAAAATCTGAGTATCAGGAGCCCTGGAGGTAGAAGAAAGTCAGTGTCCCAGGTCAAACAAATTAAATTAAAAATTCTTCCACCTTGTCATTTTATTCAGTGGATTGGGTGATGCCCACCTGTGTTATAGAGGGCCATCTGCTTTACTCAGCCCACCAACATAAGTGCGAATCTCTTCCAGAAAAAAATATTCTCAGATATACCCAGAAATAATGTTTAACCAGCTATGTGGGCATCCTGTGGCCCAATAAAGAAGACACATAAAATTAACCATCACACTAGTTTCCTGGTCACATGAGAAAGCTCCTTCTATTTACGTTCCTGTGCTACTCTTCATTTTAAAATCAGTTTCTTCCTCTCACTTTTTCTTGTAATGATGAGGCTCATCCAGTCTCATCATCTTGGAAATAGCAAGAGCCACAAAGAGAAAAAAAAAAAAACAGATTTAGGGTAGAGAAATTTTGGAGACACAAGAAAATGGAAAGCCATGCAAAGCTCCAGTAAGTCACATAACCAGGAGTGGAGAGATAGTTATGAAGGCTGAGTGTGCCACTGGGCTTTAGTTTCTTTTGTGTGTCTGTCTCTAGTCCCATTGGTTGAGGACTACTCAGTGTTTGCTCCCTGCCTCTTTTCTCTCTACCTTTCTCCTTGGGTGAGCTCATCTACCCCCGTGGATATTTATAGGGCATACCTCTGCTGCTCATTCTCAAGCTGAAGGCCCCAGTCCAGATCTCTATTCTAAGTTTTATGCTTAATAATCACACAACTATCCATATTACCGTTTTACTTGTCTTTTATATGAGTATGTGTGTGTATGTATGTGTGTATGTGTTACTAGGAATTAAATGCAGGGACATTCTACTTATGAGCTACACCTCCAGCCCTATTTTATTTATTATTTTTGAAACAGGGTCTGGCTGAGTTGCTGAGAGTCTGGCTAAGTTGCTGAGGCTGGTATCAAACCTATGATCTTCCTGTCTCAGCCTGCCAGGGACTGGGAAGGCAGGCATGTGCTATCATGCCTGGCTACTACTTGGTTGTCTTAATATGTAAAATGAGTAAGCCCCAGATTTTTATCTTCTTCATGAATTTACCAACTTAGTACTTAGAATTTTATACAATTGCTAAAGTCAGAAATCCCCTATATCTCTTTTTCATCAGTTCCTAGCTTCAAACCACCATTGAGTTTTGCATATCCTATCTCCAAAATACATCTCAAATCACTTACTTCTATACCTTGGTGAAGGCTACATCATTTCTCTAAGTTGTAGAAGAAATAGATAAATAAAATGCTGAAGAATTCAACAAAGTCAAAGCTCAGAGGCAGTTAAAAGACTAGAATGCTTTCATATTAGACTTGGAAACTTAGATGGCTCTTGCATGATGTTTGGGAAAGTGATGCTTAGGAGGATGTAGGGACATCCGTGCAAACAAAGGAAATGGGACAGATGGAGACAGAGAGGACAAAGGGGTATTCTTAAAAAAAAAAAAGTAGCCTGGTTGGGCTGGAGCTGAGAATATATTTAAAGGAGAAGTGGGAGCAAGGGCTAAAAACATAAAATTGGACTATATTGTGGAGAGCCTAAAATACCACAGTGGGACAGATTAAGTTGATTTGTATACTTCCTGGCTTCCCAATGTGCCTTATTGTTCAGAGCCATAAATGTGTATCAGCGGAAATGGAAGACAACCTGTATTCTCTTAATTGTTCTGCATTTCACTGGGGTCTTTTCCATTCTCTATGTACAAAGGGATGCCCCAGAATATAGAGATTTTTCTACTCTTTTTTTCTATAACATCAATTATTAAGCAATACTGTATATTAGCAGAGCCATATGCTTATTATAATAGTAATTGCTTCCACATGATTATTTTCAGAGTATTTCCTTATGTACTGAGATATTTATCTTGCCTGCAGAACTACCTATTTTGTAAAAATACCAATAGCAGGGATACCACTGTGTTTATGATTACTAACCTCATTGAATCAAAGGCACCATAGATGGAGGAAGTTTTAAGAATATTTAATACATCATTTACTCGATTCTATCTCCTCAAGGTGCCTTGCAGATTATCTTAGTAGATGTGAATTTCCTTTCATCACATGGAACACAATTCTATCCCTGCTTAGTTATAAATTAACAATCTCAAAGTCCTCCATTCTGAACAGCAGTGAAATACTTAATATGGGGGGACCCTGCCTTACTGAGAGATAACTCTTCTTTGGGGGTTAATACAACCATTTCAAATGTCGTGTGTGTGTGTGTGTGTGTGTGTGTGTTACATCCTACAGAGAATAAGTTGTATTTTTTTGTGGTACTGGGGATTCAACTCAAGTGCATTCTACATCTGAGCTACACACCTAGCTCTTTTAATTTTTTTTTTTTAATTGAAACAGAGTCTCTTGGTTTCTGAGAGTCTCTTTTTGTTGCCAAAGCTGTTTTTAAACCTGAAATCCTCCTGTCTCAGCCTCTCAAGTACTGGGATTACAGGCATGTGCCACTATACCCAGCTAAATCACCTGATTTTGAAAAGGTAGTCAGTGTTTTTCATACCTTTAAATGAAAATTTAAAACCTCTGCATAGAATAGAGTACAACTAGACTTGCTCAGGAGTCCCTGCAGACATGGTACAAAGTTTACACAAATTAAAAAATTAGCCGGGTGTGGTGGCGCACGCTTGTAATCCCTGCACTTGGGAGGCAGAGACAGGAGGATCGCGCAGGTTCGAAGCCAGCCTTGCTGGCTTAGGAGACCCTGTTTCCAAATAAAAAAGTATAAAATAGGTCTGGGAGTGTAACCCGGAGGTAGAAGGGTTTCCAGGAACCCCAGTACCACCAAAAAAAAAATAATAATTAGGAGAATCATCCCAACATCTCATATAGAAACTTGCAAATTACAAAATAAAATATACACAATGAACATATAGAAAATTAATGAGCTTTAATCATGTTCTAATAAATAAGAACATAATAATAATATTTGCATCTATAACTTGGAAGGATGATGACATACAGTGAGTGTACATGGCGGGTGGTTCTAACACAGCCCTAGTGCAAAAACAATCATAGCTGTGCATAACTGGGCATGTTTTAGCCCTTCTAAGAATTTTTCCTAAGAAAATAATTAGGAATGTGCACAAGAATTTAGCTATAGGGTTTTTATCTATCACGGAGCTCTTTACTGCCTCTAAAATAAAATAAATTAAATGTGCAATGAAAGAATATTGAGGAAATATATTAGGCTGAAGCAATACTGTGCACTCCTGAGAATCTAAAGAAAATATTTAATGCCATGGAGAAATGTTTAAAATATATTTAATGAAAATAAAATAAGTCTACCTAAGGGCTTGTAAACCATGATAGCAATTCTGAGAGTCATCTCTCCTCTTATCTATTTATCTCTTATACAGAAACACAGACGCTGAAAAATTTATGCATCTGAATATCAACTATGCTTATTTCTGGTGCCAAATTACAGGTTTTCTTTATTCTTCATGCTTTTATATATGTGTATATATTACATAAGCACGTACATATCTCATAGATGTTTTGTATAATTATAGACATGTAAATTTTGTACATGTGCTGTTTTGTATACCATATATAAAAACACATGCATATATGTATGTATGTGTGTATGTGTCTTACTTTGTACATCATAAAAATCAATAAAACATTGGCCTTTTCTACCTTTTTTTAGTACTAAAGACCTGGTAGTATTAGAATCCCATTTCATTCTGTGAGTCCAGATTAGCTGAGACTCCATAAGAAATTAATATAAAGTGACAACATTTATATCAACTCATATAAGATAAATAAAGAAGACTGAAAGTTCAAAAATGTGGTACACATGCTAAATATTGAGGGAAGAAACAACAAAGTACACTCTAAAAATTAAAATGAGAGGATTAAAAATGTCACAAAGATGGACTTAATGAGAAAAATTTATAATGTAAATAATGAAGACACGTAGAAAAGTTGAAAGAAACATAAATGGATCCCTTTCAAGCCTGATGAAAAAAACATGAGAGATAAAAATATAAAAGATTAGGGATGAAAAGGGAGACAGAGCTGTAGTTACAGGCGCAATTAAACAAATTGCATGAGAATATGACTCACGAACAAGCCGCAAGGATACCGAAACAGAAATTATCTTCAAGAGACGATTATCAACCTGGAATAGTTTTAGATAATGTTCACCTACCACACACTAGCTATTCCTTTAAAAATAATATTATGACCGTTTTTCTTGTACATAGCAGTCTTTGATGTCATTTTATTAGTCATTTTATTAAATAATGTAAACGCCAGAGTCAAGTCGTGGTAATACCGTCATGCTAGTGGAAGCTGCTGAGGTGTCGCTCTAAGGAACGGTTCCTGCGCTGCGTGAGTGTGGCGTTATGAACCTATCCCTCGTTTCTTGCTATTCAGCTCAACGTTAGATACTCTTCAGATTTTAATGCCTTAATTATCAACCTGTAGCATTTATAAGCTATTCAGGTGTGAATCTCTCCTATCTCAATGCCACGGAATGGTGAGCTCCTCGGCATCTTGTGGTTTCTTGAGTTCTTCTACCTGGGTCGTTGATTTCCTTTCTAATTTTGGTACCTTTCTGTACAAACACTTTTGAGGGTATACACCCAGAGGGTGTGTGTGTGTGTGTGTGTGTGTGTGTGTGTGAATCAGCTGCTTCCTAAAACTTAATGTTTCCTGATCAAATACACTTTCAGTAGTTCCCTGACATCTGCTTGGTCAGATCTTAGTCCCCTGGGATGCAACACAAAGTTCTTGTTATCAGGCTGTTCCACATTTGTCGATGTATTTCTATTGCTGTCCAAGAAGACCACTAGGTTCTGAGTTTGACTAGAATTTGAAGTTTCTAGAAGAATGTGCGCTTGGAAAATTATCACCAGCTTCACCCCACCTCCCTTTCTGCAATCCCCATGTACATGGGCTTTTGCTCATTTGCAAGATCTATGTTTACATTCCACTCACGTAATCCCCAATGCTCATTTTCAACCTAAATAAAACTGCAGCTCCTCAAAGCTGCCCTTACTCTACTAGGATGGTAACATACAGACCAGTGTGCTTTTACTCTATAGTGTGATTTTATTAGGCCTTTTCTATACCAGGGTGGTTCACTTTACTTTTTTTGAAAATAGACAGGGATTTCTTTATGACTGTATAGGAAGACTTGGTTTTGACAAAAAAAAATTTAATCTCTCACATGTGTGTGTATGTATGTGTGTGTACATATACTAGTCTTTATATAAACTATACAACATGCTCAAAACTGAAATTAAAACATATATAAATACATAGCAAGAGGGAGGTTCTGTTTCTTCGGTATTTCATTGAATAGTGATGCTCAAACTATATTTTAAAGACATGGTTCCGCTAGTTTTAAGAACAAAGAATAAAATATCAAATAAATTAGTTGAGAATGGGGTGGAAATCCATAGAAGAAGAGATGGGGGCTGAGGAGTACAGAGCAATATAGATTATATCTTATATTGCAAAGAAATCAGATTTTCCATCCAAATCAAATACTTTTTCTCCAATAAACAAAAACTGATTTAGTGCTCTGGAGAGGCAAAACTTCTCACATGGGACCTGAGAAAATGTGGACCTTTTACGTGGGTTTGGTGGATGGGACAGCATAATTGGTTCAAGTCCTTGGAGCCTTTAAAAAATTCACACCTTAAAGTTTCCCACTAGTAAAGATCTCCCACATTGAAGAACCTCCTTATCTGAGACCATTGTACTATCTATATCAATACTAAGTAAAACACAGCATTTTATACTTAATTAAATTTATATTAATGAATGTATAAATATATATGAGAAAGCCATAGAAGAAGAGATGGGGGCTGGGGAGTACAGAGCAATATAGATTATATCTTACATTGCAAAGAAATCAGATTCTATACCAGGGTGGTTCACTTTACTTTTTTTTGAAAATAGGGATTTCTTTATGACTGTATAGGGAGATTTGGTTTTGACAAACAAAAAGCAGATATTTTATCCATTTGTAAAATAAGTGAAAGTCAACACAGGGAACTGGGAGAAGAAAAGAGGAATTGTACCAAAAACTATGTATGTATGTATGTGTGTATATATATAATATATATATGATGTATAATATATTTAATATGAAATTTATATTGTACATATGATAAATATATAATATGCATCATATATATGCATATATATACATATATATGTATATATATGCATATATATGCATCATATATATGTGTATATATATACATCATATATACATACACACACACACACACACACACACACACACACACACACACATATATATATATATATATATATATAATCAATCTATTTGGCAGTTTATAAAGAGATACTTCCGAATGCTTCTTCATGCCCAGCTCTCTCAGTCTAAGTTCATGTCCCTTTCATTAGGGTTAACACAAGCAGATTTTTTTTTTATAGTGTTGATCTTCTCTATTCCCCTCAGGATAGTATTTCAACCTCTACAAAGATAAGACTTAAGCTACGGCTTTCCAAGGAAGGATTCTGCAAAAACTTTAGCTCCATTCTATCATGAAACATGCTTATATTTCAATTTGTTTTCTTCTTCTCAAGTATTTCTAGCAGCTGGGAATGTACTAAGGACATCCCTGGATAACACTGGGGTGGTGGTGTTATCCAGCTTTTCTAGCGGGAGGACATTTTTTGGCTTGGGCAGCACTGTGACTGACTCCCTTTGTTTCCAACTCAGTATTATCCAACAAAGCTCCAAGTCCTTCCCTCCTGGGGGCTGGAGGCCTCAGCATAGCACTGCATTCTCCTCTCCCAGCTTTCTCTCGATTGTCTTTCACTCCATTGTAACAGACTCCAGAAACAACTTGCCAGATCCAAACTGAACATAATTAGTACAAGTCATTTTCTTCTTCTTTAAATGGTTTTCTCCTGAAAAGCCCTAGGGTTTTCCTCCATCAGTTGAAATAGCTCAAGTTTTTTAAAATAGGTTTTCTCTCCATCTATTTCTTAAAAGTTCATCTAGGTACTTTCACATTAAAATAGCCTTAAGTATTTCAACTTAGTTGAAATACTTAGTAAATCAAAGATTTCTAACGTTGATTTTTTTCGTACTTCAGGGCATCTATGTGCCAGGATGGAGATGGCAAATTACCCATTTTCCCCCTCCCACATACACACAAAATCACACATATACACGTGCATGCACACACACATATTTGATACTTTAAAATTCAATTGATTTTCTTTTTATTTAAATTTATCTGAAGCTTTTGAATATAAATGTCTTTAAACAATCTCAGAGATTTGTCATAGGACTATTAAACCCACTTTTCAGATGAGTCAAACTTAGAAAAAAAAAAGAAGTTAACATCACCACTCGAAACACAAGTTCAGTTAAGACAAGACTCCAGCATTTTTTGTACAGATTTTTTTTATCAGTGACTTTTTTCAAGTTTTCACATAGGCCAAGGCTGGTCACTTCCGTGCTTACAAAATCTGAGTCAGACCTTAATCTAACGAAGTAGGTTGGAAGGAGCCCAGAAGAACCCAACACCGGGGTCGGGGGGTGGGGGTCTATGGAGGTTGGTCACTGCTATTGCCTCCAACCAAATGGGAAACCTGTACCAGGATTACTGAGTATTCTTGTGTTTCAAGAGAGGCCAAAGAAAATTTCTAGCATGACATCTTCCACTTTGAAAATATGACTAATCTAAATTTCTTAAACACTGTCCTGACTATATAAAACAGCTCCGTGGGCTGGATCTGTCCGGTGAACTACAATCTATAAACTCTGTTAGTGATGACTGTCCCATAAATGTCTTACCCCTATTCGAACTCCTTTAATACCAGTCAAATGAAGGTTAAGGAAAATGGGGAAGAACAATTTCTAGGTAGTTATTTTAGCTAGCACTAAATAATATTAAAAATTAAATCACAAGTGTGTTTATATATGTGGGAATATAATGTGTGTGTGTGTGTGTGTGTGTGTGTGAAATACCTATTATATACATATATATACTACCTACCGATTTGTAGTTCTACCCTATTTACAAATTTATTACTTGAAATTTTCTCCTGCTGCTGTACACCAGTTTCAGAATGACTAAATGAAATGTCTCCTTATGTCTTACATATTTTCCTCTGATCCTTTCCAGTTATGTAGTATTTTTGGTGCAGGTTCAGCCTGATGCCGGTGTCAGTAGATAATGTATACGACCTTAGCTTTACTTCATTTTATGTCCTGAATAGTTGATTCATGGCACCTCTCTCTCATCTCTTTTATAAATTTAATTTGATCCTTGACGGACAACAACTGAACCAAAAACATGGTGGAACAGTAAGCAAAAAAGTTGAGAGTTTTCTGACTGAAGAAGCTTCCAATCCTGAACTGACAGAAACCCTTCGCCTCCCACCCTTTCCTGCCTCTGCTACTCAGCTGAAAGTTAAAGTACCAGTATCAGGAACTCAGCAGCTCACAACCACATGATTATCCACCGAGCCCAATGTCTCCCTGAAGGCCTGGAGATTACACGTGTAATAATCAGGCTGCCCTTGCCAAAAGTAAGGCTTACTGCTTCTTTTTATTTATTGTATTTACTGAATGCATCCATTGCTTGATAGCCCTGGGGAGCATTAACGAACTTGGAAGAAAGCACCAAAGGAAAGAAAAAAATATATAAATAACTAAAGACCATGCCAGTAAAGTTTATAATCTGGAACGTGTGGTACTGAAATGAGGCACTCACTGTCTTTCAAGCACCCTGTTCTACTTTAAAGTAATGTAAGCACTGCTTAATTGCCTAGACTTTTAACGCATAAAGGTCTATCTGCAAAACCTTGGTCCTTTCACTTTTTGTTTATATCTGCTTCCTTGTGACTATGTGAGAATCCTAAATTTTGTCTCTGGTGCTACATCTTTAATCAGCTGTGTTTTTGTACCATAATAATGATATAGATTACATAATTACATGTGGGTTATATAATACTAATATACAGTATATAATAATGATATAGATTCCCACTACTAAAGCTTTTAGAAACAGAATGCCTTCATCTTGGTGTGGTGGTGTATGTCTCTAATCCCAGTACTTGGTAGACTGGGACAGAAGGATTGCAGATTTGAAACCAGCCTCAGAAATTTAGTGAAGCCCTCAGCAAGTTAGTGAGATCCTATTTATTTATTTATTTATTTATTTATTTATTTATTTATTTATTTATTTATTTTGTGGTACTGGGGTTCCTGGAAGCCCTTCTACCTCCGGGCTACACTCCCAGACCTATTTTTATATTTTTATTTGGAAACAGGGTCTCTTAAGCCAGAGCGGCTGGCTTCGAACCTACGTGATCCTCCTGTCTCTGCCTCCCGAGCACGGGGATTACAAGCGTGTGCCACCATGCCAGGCAGTGAGATCCTATTTTTTTTTAAAAAAAGGACTGGGTATGTAGCTCAGAGGGAGAACACCCCTGGATTAATCCCTAGCTACATAAAAATAAATAAAAAGTAAAATAAAAGCAAGTAGTTCTGTTGTTGTTTGTCAAGGGTCTCCTATAGCCTCTACTACCTAGATTCTTAGGGAATTATGCCAAAAATCATAAAACAAGATGAAAATCTGTTGATTTAGGAACAGACCCCCCAAAAAAAAACCCCACACAAACAAACAAGCAAGAATTGAGGATCTGTGACATTTCCCCCCATGTCTTTTAATTTTTTCAGTCCATGATAAGTTATTTCATACTCTTTTTATTTATAAATCTTACCCTTTCAAATCTTAAAAATGCAATTTGGAATACTTGCTATAAAATGCCGTGGAAGTATATTTTGTTTTATTTTTAAGGGATTAAAACACTATTTTCTTTAGCTTTTTATGGAAATTATTTTCTATAATATTGAACGGGAAAATAAATTATCCCATGTCAACATGAAAACTACAGTCGAATTTTAACATATGCCTTTTCTACTTCTACTTTCTACTTTAATGTATGCTACTTCTCTTGCTATTCATCCTCCCGACTTTTCATCTTCTTAAAAGCAAAATTACATGTCCCTGTCTATGTCTGTAGCTAAGAGTATATTTTTGTGTTTGTTCTAGGCATTCTCTGTAATTTTTACATGTGAGTTACGAGAGAAGAAAATACAGTGGATTATAAAACACAAAATAAATTTACATGCATGCAGGGGAATAAAGTATAGTGAAAACAGAAACCCAATATCGGATCTGGTGTGTGTTTACCTAAAAGTTACTTTAATGCTACAGGTAGTGGGGAACTCTTCATAGAGAAAGGAGGAAGATTTAGAAACTCAACTCCTATAAAAAAGTAAATGCAACTTGGTTAAGAATAACAACCTACATTTTTCCTTGGTACTAAAGAAAATCCCTTCTCCCCTCTGGGTTCATTCCTCATGTCTCAGTTAACAAGCAATAAGTGCCTGGGTGTGCCGAAGTTCTGCTGAGGAGGACACAGATACACAACAGACCTCTGCCAAGAGGTCTCAGAATCTAATAGACTCTGTGTTCCATGAACACACTTTACACAAATCCATTATGTGCGGAGAGCCAACTTGGGCTATAAATGCGTTTTGTAAAATGCAATGGAATTAACTCAACATTTATGTTTTCAACCTCAAAGTACATTATGAGAATTATAAATTTCCCAACTGACAACAGAGGAAAATGAACACCGTCCTTATTTACTTTGGGTGGAGACAGAGAAGGCAGGGGAAGAATAAATTTCTTAAAGCTTTAACCAATGTCAGATTTAGTTTTCTGTAATCCCTGTCCTTCTATCCCATGGCCAAGCTTATTTTCTTTGTCCTTTGCTTATTATCTTTCTAGATTTTAAATTTGCAATAAACTGAAACTAGGATTACCCTGAGACAAAAAGAAAGAAAAACAAAAAAACAAGGATATATTTAAATCCCCAAGGTAAAGAAATTGCCTTGCAGGAGTCAATAATACATGGACCAGATTTTTTTTTTTTATTGTGTGTGGTATTTCACATCTTTAAGAAGGCAATTAGTTATTCTTATATATTAGTAACTATTATATTTTTCCCATAATTCAGGTGGTGCACAGGACCTCAGGACATACTTTAACTGGGACATTTATTACTACAAAAAAGTATGATTCTAATTTAAAGTCACTAAAATTCACTAAAGTCACTAAATTCAACTGAATAGATGCAGTTGAATTTCACAGAGTGAACACTTGGCCTAGCTGCTTTCAGCTCTTACAGCTGTCATTTCTAGCCAAACCATCAGTGGCCTCAAGACGGAGTTAAAGAAACTGACAAGATGCCTTGAAATTGAGGGTTCTACCTACTAGAAGTAACTCAACTCAGCCAGCACAATGTTAATTCCACAGCCCTACACATAGTTTATTTGCAGAACTATGAGTGACAATAACTTGTAGCTTCTTTATTGCAATAATAAATAAATAAGGGAATAAATACACTTATTTATGGGTGCAGTGTGATGGGACTGTCAAGTTACCACCAGCTCACTGGTGTCACAGCACATAGGAACTCCAATCAGTGTAAATCTAGGAAGAACTATTGGCAGAGTCAGGGATTTTATTACATGATTATTATTTTCTTTTTCGGTATTGAAGATCGAACCCAGGGGCATTCGACCTCCAAGTTATACCCCCAGCTTCATCTTTTATTCTTTTTTCATTTTGAAACAGGGTCTCACTAAGTTGCAGAGGGCCTCACTAAGTAGCTGAAGTTAGTTGAGAACTGACGATCCTCCTGTCTCGGCCTCCCAAGTACTAGGATTATAAGCATGTGCCACCACGTCCAGCTTACTACGTGATTCTGAAGGATGAATAAATACTGTACACTCTAAAAAGAAAAATTAGTTTTTTTTAAGTTTTGTCTTTATACATGAACTATGCTTAGTAAAATCACAATCATTATTGTTTAAAGGGACTTTTAAATAAACTGTGAAAAATCATTGGACCCCAATGATACTGCCAGACCAGTGAAGGAAAACACATAGTCCCACAGAAAAGATTCATCTTATAACCATATATCCTTAAAAATCTAAAACAAAAATGGAGAGCTTCTCTGTCCATGAGCTGATTCTGTGACTTCCTCTTCAAGAAAGGCATGCTTAAAAGGTTGATTGGGTTCTGAAGGACGTTGTGCTTATGAGGGAAAAAAGCTATTGAGAAATTAGTGAGGGCTTTGTAGTGCCCATGCTGTGGTGTGGAACTGGTGGGGCCGCTGTCAATCTATATGCTAATACATTCCCAAACTTCCTAAGATCAGTGATTTTTTTTATTTATTTTGTGAGCTAAAAAGAATTTGTCAGAGAGAAAGAGCGAGACATTTATGATGTTAACACCCAACCTGCAGAGCTGCTTGAGACTCACGTTTTATTTGCTTAAAGAGTTTCTCAAGTGACATAAAAATTCTCTTTTTTATTTCTGACCTCCTAAACAAACAAACAAACAAACAAACAAACAAGAAAAGAGTATGTATCACATATCTAATTTACATATTTGAAATACTGAAACTTTTCCGTGTGTTTGTGTGTATGTGGTACTGGGATTGAATCCAGGGGCATTTTTACCTCTACACCTACAGCCTTTTTATTTATTTATTTTATTTTGAAACAGAGTCTTGATAAGTTCCCACATACTGACCTTGAACCTGTTATCATCCTGTCTCACCCTCCTAAGTACTAGGATTCAAGGCACATGCCACTGCACCTGGCTGAAAAACTCTTTAAAAGAGAAAAAGCAAAACATTTAATGTGTGTATTTTAAAATACCCATCTTTAATGTGTCTTAAACTCTTGCTTCAGCATCTCTTTTGGACTTTGCCAAATCCACTCACATAGAGAGCTGTATAGAACTTCCAAATACATATTTCTTCACTCAGACTGTATTGTAAATAGTATGATAAGGGGGAAAAAAACACAAGATATTGTAGCTAAGGGTTTATTTTTTATCGAATTTAAGGACTTATATAGACCCTCTCAAAGTGAAAATGATTCAAATATGATGTTTCAGATAGTACTGAAAACTGGGTGTGGTGAAGCATGCTTGTAATCCCAGCATTTGAGGGGCTAAGATAGAAGGATTGTGGTTCATGACAGCCTCAGCTACTACTTAGTGAGGCCCTTTGCAACTCAGTGAGACCCTGTTTTAAAATAAAGAATGAAAAATAGGGCTGGCTCTGTAGCTCAGTGGTAGAATGCCCCTGGGATCCATCCCCAGTACTGAAAAAAAAAAAAAAAAGTACTGGAAACAAGAATCTACTCTAGCCCTACCAACTAATTATAAAAATTTCCCAACAGCAGTTCTAGAATAGTCAAATCAGGCATTGTTTTTGTTCATTTGTTTACTTGATTTCACTGGAAAACTCCCCTTATTGGCTGAGTTTTTAAGCTATTTAATGTTTATACAGATACAGCTAAGATAGCTATAACTTAAAAGAAGGTGGTGCATATTTTATAAATAAATGTAAAGAGCCCCTGGTAGATGGTTACCTGTATAGATGTGAGACTCCCAACCATGAGTGATGTGCTAAAAAAATGCCATATTTAACATGTTCTGGAAATTCTTGGATTACAAGTGAGTTTATTTATTAGCAATCAACCCGTCTCTGTTTAAATAGTATCCAACACATGCTGAAACTGAAAAAGGCCATTGGTAAATGGATTCAATGTGTGCCTTCGTGGAAACTTGTAAAAGTAATTTCCTACCAAATGAGCACGTTAAAGTGTTGAATGTGCCAAGTGCCAGAATTTTAAGATTCGAACGAAGTCAAGTGCAGATTTTTCCTTGAGAGTACACCTTGATTAGCTCTGTGAATGGAGATAGAAGTAAGACTCATCCCCTTGTCCCACTGCAGAATAAATTATTTCAAAATTAAAGATAAATTTAAATGCGAGTGACATCTTTTTGAATATATGCGACTTAACCAAGGAAATTTTGTATTTTCAACAGTTTTGAGATTAAATGGTATTTAGCTATGTTTCTGCATCCACAACAAGCTGTCTGCCTGTAAATTTCTTTTTCTATTTTTTTTTCAGTGAAAGAAGACACTTGAAGCTGCTCCAGCAGAAGTTTATAATATTTTATATAAACATTCTTAACTGATCTATTTGTAAACATTTTAATGGCAATTCTTTTAGCAAGCACACAGTCTATTCATAACAAACCACACGGCATTTAATGTTTTCTTCATAAATCAGCTGTACCTAATGCAATTTATCTTTAAGAAAAAATGTATTTTGACTAAACACAGTTCTGAGTCTCTCGCTAGGAAATCCACAAATAAGCACCTTATCTCTTTAATGACTTACACAGGCTTCCCTATATTTACTGCTTAATGATCAGAAGCATTTAATTTTCAAAGTTTCATTAAAACCCACCTACAAAGCTGATGGATAGGCAATAGTGATTTTTGATAGAAGCTGTGGGAAGCCATTAACCTACATAGGCACCAAGGGGAAAAGTAAACACATAGGACCTTTCTGGAGACAAAGTCTCTGGCTATTTGTCATTATTAAACTCCAGAGCATGTGTTCCAAGTTTGATCTCCAATACGGATATGAGGCATTGCTGCCTGGAAATGAAAGTCTAAGATAAGGTAGGATTCTTAAGAGATCTTCATGGAGGGAAAAAAATAAAAGCAACCCAGGTTGCCATTTACTGGGAAGGAGAAATCAATACAAAGACCTAGAAACTTGTAGACAGACGACATTCTCTAGGTACAGGTCACAGTTTATCAAGCTTCTTATTTTGTTACGTAATTTACTTGCTAATAAGACCAACCCTCTATACCTGCATACTGTGTTATCATCAAAATGTGATTTTAAAATTCTCTTCTCATTTCTTGTGTGCTGGAGGTTTGCAGGCTTATTCTCCCTCCTCCCCAGACCAGGTAGGCAAGATCAATTTGAAAGAAAATGAATGGTTTTATTACGCTCTTTATCAAAAGCCAAAAAACGTGCACACAGGCCCCCACCCTGCAGTCTGTGGATATTAGAAGGTACTGAAAAAGCAGACTTACCACTCTCATCATCTGACTTATTTTCATTGTCCGAATCAGTCAGGGTGAGCGCTGAGTTCTCACGACTGGACAGGCCGGAGCTGCGTCTGGACTTTATCCCTCTTCCCCACAGTCTGATAGCATGCTCAGGGGACATCCCTCCTTCGGTGTCCGAATCTGCATCAGACCCGGTGCTCAGGGAGTAACCCTGGTGAAGGATCCCCAGGTCGGAACAGTAGCCACTGCGGTGTGGGGAGGGTTCACAGATTCCTAGTTCCGCAAGGGTGAAGTTAGTTCCTAAGGGGATAGGGACAGAGAGAGAGAGAGAGAGAGAGAGAGAGAGAGAGAGAGAGAGAGAGAGAGAGAGAGAGAGAGAGAGAGAGAGAGAGAGAGAGAGAGAGAGAGAGAGAGAGAGAGAGATTAAAATGTGTACCATACTTTACAAATTAAATATACTCTTGCCTAAAAACAAAAATGTTGACTGTCGACTCAGCTTTCTCATCCAACAAATATATCTAATTTACTATGGTATAGGGGAAATAGGTCTTAGACAACAATATTCAGGATATTGGGGTAAATTTGAAACAAACAAACAAAAAAACCTTTCTAACTTATATCTGAGAAGGCTCAGATTTTATTTCGGCGATACTTTTAGGCATTCTGACACTGATGTCTTGGTAGCACTGTGTATCTGAAAGAACACTGTCCTTATCATAATAACTAATATTATACTAAATATTTATGTGGGCATCTTTTATTTTGTAACTTTCATTTTATATTTTAAAAGATAGCAACTTTGTGAAGATGATATAATTTGAGTCATTTTACAGATAAGGAAACCTAGGGCCAGAGAAGTATACCCAAAGGTTACCCATTTCTATGGTGCAGAACCTAAGATTCATCACCTTGAGATTTATTTTCATGCCCTCCCACCTCAACCCAGTAATAAATGAATTGTGGCTACAAGACCTGGAAGAGAGTCCTCATATTCCACTAGCAACAGTTTCATTCTGGGAATTTTGTGAACTTCATTCTTCTTGCCTTTTAAATCAGGGTATTAATCTCTTAAATTCCTCGGAGGATCACTGTACCCCCTCGTGTTTGTTTTTATTTTTAATGAATGCATGTAACAGGTTACAAAAAAATCAGCATTTAAGGAGAAAGACTAGTCCTTTTGTTTTTCAATGATGTCAAATAATTTTTCTTTGTAAATTCAAGTTAAAATCACCAGGAGGTTTAACCTATGGAGAACAAATGTATGAGTTCATATGGGGTATGCCCAGGGGTGAACCCATAGATGGAACAAAAAGAGAACAGGGATTTATTGAACTTTTGCATCACTATGTATGGGGCGCTGGGACAGGAATTTGGAAGGATTTATCTTATTTGAATCTTGTATAGCCAGGAGTGGCTGTTATAATTACTTTATAGAGTTTAAATATTGTGCCTGGGATCACAACTGGGCAAGAGGCAGATCCAGAAAATGGATCACCTTTGTATCTGCATACCCAAAGCCGGTGATTTTTCTACAGTGCTAAGCAGTCTCAATCAAAAGCCAACCCAGCAACACTTTTTTTTTTTGCACATTAAATGCTCTATTTATTTATGTGCTTTACTCTTCAGCTTCCTGAAGAGATATTTTAAGGTTTCAATGCAAATTAAATGGAATCACATAGTCCCCTCTATTTGCTGATATATAAAGCTGGGTTTCTTGCCTTTAACAAATTCATAACCAAATGACAAAAAAAAAATGCACTAAAGAAATGCACTTCAATCCTATGAGTGGAGGAAATCTTATAAATAACACCAAAATCAGGAGTCGGCCCTCTCCATGTATATTTATGACATTAGGGTCATTCTCTATCATCTATGTCTCTACACTTGATATAACTCAGCACTCTATAAAAATCCACATCCCTAATAGCATTTATTTATTCGTTCATTTACTTATTGTGTAATTGGAATTGAACCCAGTAACATTCTACCACTGAGCTGCACTCCTGACTCTTTTAATTAATTTGCTAATTAATTAATTTGTTCATTTATTTTTAAATTTGAAACAGGGCCTCATTAAGTTGCGAATGCTGGTGTATGACTTGCAATCTTTCTGCCTCATCCTCCTGTGTCCCTGGGATTACAGGCAAGTGCCAATATGATGGGCTTCACCTTTTACTTTAAAAAGTACCATACAACTATTTTATATTAATTTACTGTGAGTTTAAATTGTAATGCACTGATAGAGTTTTAT
Source organism: Muscardinus avellanarius (assembly GCF_963383645.1). Lineage (NCBI taxonomy): Eukaryota > Metazoa > Chordata > Mammalia > Rodentia > Gliridae > Muscardinus > Muscardinus avellanarius. Next base: position 19,276,001 of record NC_137793.1, on the reverse strand, counting down.
TCTGAGTTTTTGCTTGTCTATCTTCATTGCACACCTATCTTCCCACAGCCTTATTTAATTGTGCAAATGGAACAAACCCAAATTCTATACATAATTGTCTCTGCAGAGTGAGACTTGTTTACTGGAGAGCTACCCCCAGCACAGGCGTCACCTGTGTGGGAAGAGGAAAGTCCTTACCACTGTGAGCACAGTGCCAAGAGGTTCTATTTATTCTCTGGGCATGGTTTATCAGGCCAGTCTGAAATTCCCTGCCTGGTGTACTTTGTTCCATTTGTATCCTTGCTAATTAGGCATTGTCTCATAATTGTGTAATAAACTGCATATTTCAGTCCCATCATCTATAAAAGAAAAGGTTTATCTCTATTTGATATTGAAAGACCTTTCTCTCTATTGTCATTCCCTTGTTCTGAAATAATTGGAAAAATTTATTTTGTTTAACATTAACATCCTCCCATATTATCTTTAGAGTTCATGAAATATATTGCTTCTGTTTCCTTTAATAAATGAAAACAATCCAAATTAAAATGTGCTTTAAAATGATAGATCATTTAAGCTGTATAATCTCACTTCAACTGGAGTGAGCCTGTGTAGAGGTAGTTTTCCTGAGAGTTTATCCCCATCTTATTGTCTAGCTCAAGGCTCAACAAACTTCTGGGAAAAAATGGAATAGTTATTTGAGGCAAGGATGCTTTTTTAGGAGGTCAATGGTTTGGTCAATGTTAGTGATAACAGATAATAGTAGGCTAAGACCACAAGAAAGCATGAGATAAACATGGTGGCCAACTTCACCAAATTGCAACCATGATAAAAGTATTCAAATGGTTATTTTTAGGTTGAAACAAACTTGAAATCTATCATGGATCAAATAAAAAGTGACATACATTTTAAAGTATTTACAAGTGAGAGCAAACAAACAAACAAACAAACAATGTACACTTTAACTCAGAGCTTCCAAGCCCCAAATAAGTAGCACTTATTAAGCTGGGTATGGTGGTGCATGCTTGTAATTCCAATACTTAGAAGGCCGAGACAGGATTGTATGTTCTTGGCCAGCCTCAACAACTTAGTGAGGCCCTCTGCAACTTAGTGTGACCCTGTTTCAAAATAAAGAATAAAAAATAGGGCTGGGTATGTGGCTCAGGGGTAGAATGACCCTGGGTTCAATCCCCAGGACTGAAAAAAATAAGAGCAGCATTGCAAAGAAAACTAGAAACCCTACATCAAATTTACAAAGAAAAAATAAGTGAGTAATTTCATATTTAATTATAGAAAGATAAATTTTCACCTAAAAACAAAATTGTTTACTCAAAAAGTTACCAACTAAACCCATCTTCAACTTCAAATAAGACCATCTCTCCCCAATGCCAAAACTCTACCCCTCTCCAGTACCTAATTTGGTTATCTTTCTGGTCTACCCTAATACAAAAAAGTAGAAACTTCTTTTTAATTACCTGGGGCAGATTCTGGACCAAGCCTCACTTAGTTTGGCTGGCTTACCATATAAAGTTGGTGAGCCAGACACAGAGGTCAAAAGGAAAATCTGATCTACTATTGATTAAATCATTCAACAAATATTTATTGTTCTAGCACTGTATGAGGCATCAGGAATGTAGTAGTGAGTATTATAAAAATACAGTCTATGACATTTACAATCTAATTGTGAAGGAGACATCAATCAAAGAATCACAACACAAAGTACAATCTATAAGGTAATAAATACTGTATAAGGAAAAGGACAGGGAGCCATGAAAGGTCATGTAGGGTCCAACCCTTCATACATTCACAGCTTTTCCACCAGACGTCCATCTGGTGGGGGTTGAACACTTGGAGACACTGGGAATTTGCTCCACTGAGAAGCTATCATGACCCTGTCGATTTGGTCTGCCCATCCCATTTTTCCATATATATTCTCCTATCTGAACTGATTTCAGACAGCCAGTTTTCAATTTTATCTTACAGCATGAAACCCCAGGTTACATACTTTTGCTTAGAGTATAAAAGACTGTGGGGGAATTTTAGTACTATGTGAACTTATTGTTTTGCACTTACTTTGCTCATTGATGGAAGACTGATTCTGCTCTAATTCATCTTGTGTAATTATGTCTTTATTAAACTCCATGGCAGCTTTGAATGGAAGAGAAAGACCAGTCACTGTGTGATTCTCCAAGCTAAGATTTCTAGTGGAAAACAGTCAATACTTTATTCTTTCTTTACTATCTTACAGAAAGGTAAAGAAGAGGCACAATAGTTCAATATTTGTGGAACACATGTTAACCCTCTACCTGTCTCCAACTTCCCTGATACTGTTGATTAAAGTGGATGTAGCTGATGTGTCAAATTCATTTGATTTCAGGTATATATTTTATGGCTATTGCCAGTCCCACTTTCCATTATGGCCCCATATTATGATATGAAGACCAAAGTCAATATTTTTACAGTTGAATAATGACATAAAATCTATATTTACATCACACAATTTTATTATGATTTAAGGTATCATGGGAAAATCTTAATGTCTAAAATCTGTTAGGTGATCAGGATAGAGGAACACAATTCTCTTTTGCTTTAGGTAGAGTTTCATTGATTATAACTGCAGTGTATAACCCATATCTTCTTCACAAAAGTTTCAGAGAGAAATTTAGCCAAAGACACTGAAAGTTGTCCCCTGACCCACTAATTCTTTTCAGGGACATAAGTCCAAGGAAAGATAAATCAGTGCACTGTGATCATGGCTTTAGTTTCCAAGTTTTTACCAACATCTCACACTTTGAAATAACCTTTAAGCACATATGTAGCTAAGTCAGAATTATCATGTCATGGTAATACCAGGGTATACAAATAGCACTGAAAATGTCAGCGTTTGAACAGATTTTCCACTATGAGGGCAAGAAGATAAAAGTTAACTGTGGTAATGGGTGGAATACGATATAGAAAAGTATTATCTAAATATTACTAACTAAACCCCTAAATGTAAGAGAAGAAATTTTACCTAGGGATGTAAATCTATTACAACATCAAAACAGTCACTAATGACTATTTATAAAATTAATCCCCACCCATCCTTGTCCAGTTACTACCAACATCTCTTCTTATACCAACTACAATTTCAATGTCTATGTCACCAATTACTTGCTGATAGCAGAAAAGAACATGATACCAAAGTGAGATGGAATTGTAAAGTATATACTAATGCAGATTTTCATGAAGTCAGCAAAGGTGATGCTTAAAAATAAAAAAATAAATAAAAAATGAGCCACAGGGACCATAAGCAAGGCCAGAGTATCAAGATCTAATAAATTAATGCAACAAGAGAGAATACAAATTATATTGTCAGCATGAGGATGGGATCTTTAGAAGATAATTTCACCGATTCCTGGTTCTGTATTTACATAAAATATCCTCTTTCCCTCAACTCTTAACAGAAAATTTAGCTAAGATTTTGGGACCTTATATATAACAATTACATAAAACTCTTTAAAGGGAGAAAGACAAGGCAGACCTTTTAGGATCCTGGGATCTAAGAAATTGCAAGGTGATGAATCCCCAGTGGTTTTATTCTGCCTTCTGTATCCCAAATCTGATGGTGAAAATACCTGTGAATTGGACCTACCATGGTGATCCAGGACATTCTTCCTCTCCTAGAAGTCATGTCTTTCCCAATGGCTGCATGATGGTGTCAGTGGAGACTATGGGGTGAGGGGTGGGTGTGTGTGTGTGTGTGTGTGTGTGTGTGTGTGTGTGTGTGTGTGTGTGTGTTGGGGGGTTCTGCACTTCTGTCCTCATGACTTCCTGCTGGAATCTCTGAGTGCTGATTTTAGTTTCACTGCAATGGTCAGAATAGGCTGAGTGGAGAAATGTAAGCAAGTCCTCTTCTTCCTCTCAGCCAGGTGGGTATGATGGAGGCCTTCCTAGGAGGCTGAGACCCACTTCTACGCAGCAGCACTGAGGTAACACCCCCACTTCACTCTCCCCCGGCTGCCCTGGCAGAGGACACTAAGTGGGGATTCAGGACTTTCTCCCCACATTTCTCAGCGGCTCAGTGCCAGAGGAGATCTACTAAAATGGAAGGTTTAAATAAAATCTGGAGTTTCATCACGCAGCACCTCAATGACTCGGCATGCAGTAAAAATCCCAACTTGAAAGAGGAAAGATAATTATTTAAATTAAAGGTTAATAAGAAGCCCCTAGGAAAACTAATGAATCCATCAAATAATTTTTTTTGCGAACATTGACCCTCTATGATCATGCTGAAAAATGCAAGCCTAAAGTGAAGAATGTAATATTATACAACCACACCATTTTCAGATAAAATATACATAATTCCCCAGTTCAAGATTGTTTTTCTTTATCATTTTGAAAAAAGCACACATTTCTAAGTAAACAGTGTTAAAAATAAACTAAAATGTACTCTTGACTAGCAGTTTGGTTTATTGAATATAAGTTTGTAATAAATTATTTTTCTATTTAGTATTAAATATTGGTTACTTTAAACATTAATTCCTTTCTTAAGCGGACTTTTTCTAGAATCATTTATCCTAAAACAAAGAGAATCTCTTATAAACAAACATTGGTCACTTTTTTTGAGCAAATGTTAGATTTTACACTTTCAAGTCAGGAATAAATGTGGACTCTATTTTTTTTAGAAGATGTTTACAAAAAAAGATAGAAATCATAATGTTCTAGTCCTTTTTATCAAAATAATTGAAGTAATCTGACAGATTCCTTAGCTTTTGTCAAACAGAATGTTATAAAATATGGCAATTGTAAGTGGAAAGATATAATATTTATTTCAATTTGATAAATCAAAATGTTGCCAAATTGTCACTTTGTATTTAAAATATCTTGTATTTAAATGTTGAGCAATTATAGGCATGTATGAGCTATACAAAATAATCAGTCTAAAACAATTACCATTGCCTAAAACATTGTTTTCACACAAATATAAACAACTATGTATTTGTATATGCAATGATGAAAATTTCAAAAGCCACTGAAGAAAATATTTATAAATTCTAATGTTTTATGCTTGCATATACTAAAATTCTTCACATAAACGTTCTTAATGCCCTTCTAAAGTTCATCGGCTTTTACACATTCAGATATTTTCTCAAATGTTGACAAAACTTCACCCAAAATCCAGTAGCTTAAAACTACAGAGTAGGTAGACTCACATCATTATTCATAAAAATGGAAACCAAATATTTATAGTTCAAAAATGCACTTTAAGATTCACAATTTTCTTTCATGTGCAATACCTAAGGTGTTAATATTTTCAGGTTTTTAAACTTTCAGACCAATTACTTTAAGCTTTCTGAATGTCTGGTGTGTCAAAACATCTACAGTTTGTAACTGGAAGCATTCTGATGAGAGTAAACACGGTCTAAATCAAGGAAAGGCCAAAATGGCCGGGAAAGCCAGGAGGATTTCCAGCATCCATAAGTTTCCTCAGAAGGTGCACAACTTTCAAACAGAAAGGTGAACGTGACATTCTGCTCTGAGGTGGTGGCATTTTCCCATTCCAACCTAAAAGAAGCCCAATTTGGAAACCCCAAAAGCCGTTACAACAAAAAGGTCTTTCTGAACAACTGGCAGCTCATAAATAGAAATTAAATGGCCAAAGAACCTCACTCGTTGGAGACTTTCCTGCTGAGGGAAATTCCAGCAAGATTGCAAATCAATGCAAGTATCCAAAGTCTGCCAATCAGTCATTCTGTGTGAGCGCATTACAAATGCACCCAGTCATCTGACTGGTGAGGCTCTGTGTTTCCAAACAGTTTTTTAATTGGGAGTGGGGGTTGGAGAGCAGAGCACTATGAGTTAGCTGGGCTACTTTAGCTGTCCCACTTTTTAGAAGCACTACTATGTTAGGTTACATTGACAGAGGGCTTCATACTGTGGCTGACATGGTCCTAAATGCTTTTATATAGAGTTATTCAATTAATTGGCATAGCATCCCTATGAACATAGTATATACAGCCTAAAGTTAAAAGAGAGGAAGCTATCGTATCTACTTTAAAACCATATGCTTTTGAAAGTCGTAAAATTCTTAGAATTAATTACTTCTGCTGTGTCTCCATTCACTCAGTGGTACCATGTCCATCAAAGAGCAGCTACCTTCATAGGTTGCACGAAATTACATGAAGCAGGTAAAAATTCTCAATCTTTGCCTGCCACAGAGTAACCACATGCCATTTGTAGCCAGCATGATGATCATCAGTTTACAGATGATGAAAGGGGCTTTATTTCTTGATTAAAGGATTACTGACAGTTCCCATTTTTCTTGAGTTGATTTAGAAAATTGGGGAACAATGACTTTTAGAGAAACATGCCCTTTCCATTTATGGTTCAAATGAGTTGGCCCAAAGTTATCCCTGTATTTTTGAGTTTTTAAAAATTTCTATTATATTTTTAGAATGCTACATTTATGTTCATTCATCATATTGTTTTTGTGCCTCTACAGGATTGGTTTCACTAGTGATGATGTTTCGTTCAACAAAACAAAATTTGCTTTTCTGATCCAATCCAATATATGTATACATATAGATATATGTCTGTATATGTTTTTAGTCTCATTCCTACTGTCTGTACACAAATTATCCATTATTTTGAGTTCATTAAATTGTCTTTTCTATATCCTTAAACTTTGATCTGTTATATATTTATATCCAGCAATGCTTCATTTTTACTATAAACATTTCAGGCTATACATTTTTATACATTGCCTCTGATTTGCTTTTTTATTTCTTTAAAAATTTAAACTTTGCCAGGCATGGTGGCGTATGCTTGTAATCTCAGCGCTTGGGAGGCTGAGACAGGAGGATCACACAGGTTCAAAGCCAGCCTCAGCTACTTAGTGAGGCTCTCAGCAACTTAGTGAGACCCTGTTTCCAAATAATATAAGATAGGTCTGGGAGTATAGCCCGGAACTAGAAAAGCCCCTGGATTCTCCCTACAGTTTTAGTAATGCTTGCTTTTTGTCTATTTTATAGATACATGTATGTTTAGAGAGATTGAACATTTGATCATATGATAAAATTAACATTTTATCCTTAATTAATACTAAATTTATTACTCCTAAAGACTTTTTAGGTGATACATGTTTTCATAATATTCATTGAATATTAATGAAAATATAGCCATTTCAATATTTCTTCCAAATTGTTATAGGTTTATGAAGCTATCCTTTCAACATATGTTAGATCAATAACAATATTCTTTCATTTGAGACTAGAGGAATTTGTGTGTTTTCCTTTAGTCTTGACTCTTCTTAAGGGTTTATCACTTTTACCACTATTTTTAAATGACCAGTTTTTATATTTGTGTTTGATATATTCCATTATTACTTTCTACTTCTGTAATTTTGATCTCATTCATTTACCTCTACTTACTTTGGGATTTGTTCATCTCCTTCTTGGTTTCTGAGGCACAAGTGTAGAGCAATGGTCTGATAATAACATTTTTTCTTCAATAAGTATGCATACCTATACTTTTTCCATCCTTACCCCTATCCCACTAATTTGGATATAGTGTACTCTCATGATCAACCATTTGCAAATATTTTCTACCTTTTCATGTATTGACCTATTTGTTAGCTTTGAATATAAGATTACATTTCTAAGTATCTGGGACTTGGTTAAATTTCTGTTATTCATTACCCAATGGACAGAAAATCAACTGGATGGGATATTCAGCTTACACTTTTCATAGGCCAGCCTATGATACGCACTGGGGAATGCCCCTGTTTAAACCAGTAATCCTGGTAGTCCTAGAGTGTGTGGAGTCCTCTAGATATCTATTAGGCCAAGGTGATTGACAATGTTGCTCAAAATCTGTATTCACTCGCTGATATTTTTGGTTGAGATGGTTTATAAGTGACTGAGGAGGCAAACCTGTTATTATGATTTTTTTCTTCTTCTTTCTTTCTTTACTGTTATACTTTTTGCTTCTTCTCGTATAATCCATAACTTGTCTACCTCCTCCTCCCATCTCCTTTTGTTTCTATAAAACATTACTAAGCATTACTAGACTTTATATCTTAATAAACCAACACTTTTATCAATTTGAAATATTTATTTTCCTCTATTATTGCTTGTAGTCCTCAATTTTATTTTGCTTCATAAAAATAGTGAGGCATGCATTATTTTTATCACAAATGATAAATATGAGATACATCTCTTTCCATTTGTTTACTTACAACTCTTCTGTCTCTATATTTGACATTTATCTTTTATAGTCATTCTATAATTTAGGACCAGCTATTCAAGTAATCTTACAATCACTGTCATTTAATTAGTATTAACAACCCATTTATATTTAATATGTTTTTAGATATGGCTCCATTTAGACTTACTATGTTGTTAGGTTTTTCCTGTTTGTCCCTTCTCCTCAACATACTTTCTTTCCCAGTCTCTTATGGATTAATAAAATTTCTAAAATCTCCTTTAAAATTTTCTATGAGCTTTCTAGATAGCTCTTTATGTGTAATTTTGGGTATTCTAGGGATTACAATATGTACGTTGTATCTGTCTAAGATTCTAATCCTACTAAACACAAGCTATGCCTCTAAATTCTATGAATTCAATATTTCTTAATTTTAAACTTTCTCAGATATTGCCTTCTTTTAAATATTTACTTCCAAACTTCCTACCCTTCTTACTACTCAAGTTAAATAGTCCTCCTACTATCCTTCTTATCATTTAATTAATTAATTAATTAATTTAGTTATTTACTTATTTATTTATTTATTTATTGTGGTACTGGGGGTGGAACCCAGGGGCTTTTCTACCTCTGGGCTCTACTCCCAGACCTATTTTATACTATGGAAACAGGGTCTCACTAAGTTGCTGAGAGCCTCACTAAGTAGCTGAGGCTGGGTTTGAATCTGTGTGATCCTTCTGTCTCAGCCTCCCAACTGATGGGATTATAAGCATGCACCACCAACCTGGCCCTTCTTCTCCTTTAATTGCCAATATTTTAATTTTACCTTTGTGCATTCTTTTGCTAATTTCTTAATTTATTTTTTCTAGTCAACTCTCTCTTTAATTGTTCCTGAGCTCCTCTTTACTTTAAAAACTAAACTTTTAAAAATTTTAACAATTTGTATTTTATTTGTAAGATGTATACTGCTTTTCAAGTGTTTTCATTCAGCTTTCCCATTATACATGGGTGACCACCTATGTCTGATAGATTCTATTTATTAATTGTTTTAAGACTTGAAAGGTCAAAATTATTTATTATTCTAATTCTTAATTATGTAGGTTTAATGTCTTATGTACTAAATAATTTAATGTTAGTTAACATAGGTTTATTTTAATTCTTAAAATCACAAGGGCCTAAACTGATGATTCTTGACTCTTGAAAAGATTGGTATTTGCTTCTGTCCCAGGCATGTGTTAGTATTCATTGTATATCTCTTCAGATAAGCTATCTTACCATGGGAACCTCAATATTCTCATTGTCCCTTGCTCCAAGCCCAAGGCTGACTTCCCAATTGGAGTTCTGACAGCAGCCATGCCTCTCAATGGAAGCCAACTATGGGCTTGCCATTCTGTGCTCACATTTTTAACTTAGTTCATGGTTATTTCTCATTTTATTTTTCATTTATTAATTTATTTTTTACCTGCCAAGAGACTTCTCTTACTTACTGAGAGGACTAGTTTGTTGTTCTAGTCAAGCTATTTATTACTATGTTTCAATACTCTGACCTGTCAAACCAGAGAATAGTAGTACTTGCCTCATATAGTCAGTATATAAAACATGCATATAAATTCAGAAAATTCTAGACCCGAACAAGAAGTCACTAAGTATTAACTATTATTTTAACATTATTATTTAAGCAGTATGTACAAATCCACAAAATAATGGCCAATGAAATGGAATCCCATTTTTAAATTTATTCTACAATGTAAACAGAATGTGGTTTCTAGTTATGATGTGTATATTTAGGTATATTTAGTGTTTAGTTCCTTAAGTCATGGAATACCCTTCTTTCTCAGAGTAACACAAAGATATTTTATATATCTAAGGAGAAGCTACCAACTTTATGTGAGGTTTTTGACAAAGGCAAATGACATTTGCATTCACGGCACTCAGTAAGGTCCCTGTTTCCATCATGCTCTTGATGTTTTGAAAACATTTTGACTTTCTCATCACAGAAGGATTATTCTAGATCTCAAGAGTTAATTAACTCATCT